>NW_021604590.1:5698394-5709514 GCF_004785775.1 Grammomys surdaster | reverse complement strand
AGAGAGAGAGAGAGAGAGAGAGAGAGAGAGAGAGAGAGAGAGAGAGAGAAGTTAGGAGGAGCATCAGAGGAGTAAGTTGGTTACATTTTAAGGGAGTTCAAGGTCTCTGAAGCACAGGCCAGACTTTTTCTGTGACCTCTGAAGTCTATACATACACAGCTTTCCTTGACCTAACCAAGCATTCCACACTTCATTCCAAGATTCAAAGGGGTCTACAACAACCAAGAAAGGAACTAGAGGTGTGGGGGAGGTGTGCTGACCATGGGAGCTGGTTTGGCTCCTGAGTAAAAAATAGCATACAGAGCCAATGGCCCAGGACAGGTGTGGCCAGAGACTGAAGAGGACAAGGAGGAGAAGAATGACCAACCCATGTGGATCTGTACAGTTAGAGGAGACTATGCCCAAGACAACATTTTAAGATAAAAGAGAATGGTCCCTTCTAGTGTCTTCAGTGAGTACCTACCCTATAAGGCTGAAGTTTCCTCTCCAAGCAAAATGATGAAACTCCTGAGTAAAGCACCAGAGAATAGTCTCCTACGTGTATTTGTGCCTTGTTCATGTGCAACTGCACAAAACAGATATACAAGAAGCTGGGAACAGGACCTAGTGGTGCATGCCTCTAATCCAGCACACCTAAGGCAGAGAGAGGCCAGCCTGATATATCTAGTGAGTTCTAGGCTAACTAAGGCTATATCCTAAGCCCCTATTTCAAAACAAAAACAAAGGGCTGTGGAGATGGTTTAGTGGGTAATGCTCTTAGTATGAAAAGCAAGGGTAACTGAGTTGAAGTCTCCATCATCCATCTTAAAAGAGGGGGATAAAATTCAGTGTAGCCATGACTGGCTCTCACATTAGCATTGAGAAGCAGAGTCTGCCCAATCCCCATAGAATTTACTAGTTAGTCAGCCTATTCAAAACAAAGAGAAGTCAAAGTTCAGTGGGAGGTCTTGTCTCAAAAACTAAGATGGCAAACAGGAGAGGGAGACTACCAGCATCTTCCTCTGGCCCCTGCTTATGTGAACATGGGCATAGATGTATACACACATACCACACACTAACAAAACCCAAACCATCTGCACATTACTGCTATCACATGGGTCAGTATCTTTATGTCTACACAAAATACCGTCTCTCACAAACCCAAAGCCCAAGAAGACAATTCCTTACATTCCTACCCCATGACAACATATTTTTTATATTGTGTTAGAATGGTATGAGCATACATTGATCAAGGAAGAATTCATAACACAACATGTCCCTTAGAGACAGAAACCTGCCATCTTGCCTACTGCATGCTACCTCAAGCAAGCTGCTGCTCAGAGCACTGCCCTTTGGCTTCAGGAACAGAGAAGCCATTATCACGTTGCACAGGCTCCCAGGTGGAGCCAGCGTGCCTTCAGTGCCTTCACTGCCTGACTCCACATTTCGTTCCTCAGATCAGAAGAACTCAACATTTATTGCTTCTATTAACTGCACTTCAGTAACTGGACAAATAAAGCCTCATTCTAGAGCTAAGGAATGTACAACAAACAGTCTTCTGTATTTGAGGCAAACAATCATAAGCAAATGCTTTAAAAAAAAAACTTAATTAGATCTCTGAACAAATAAAACACTTCTAAGTTCTGGTCCCACAATTCCTTGTTATCCATGCTTGGAACCATGCCTGCAAATATATGTGCGATATTTCATACACAAAATAAAGGAGAAAGCCTGGCACAGGAAAAGGAATTCTTTCTTTCAGGAATCTATACATTATGTGTCATAGAGTTAACACATGACTCAAAGTCATCGATAACTTGCCAGTGCTACATGAAGGAAAGCAGCCAATGCTCTCCTGCTTGGTGTCATCTAATGCAGAGTGAACTCAGGCTTGAATTCTTTTTTGTTGTCCCTGTATTGTCTGTCATCTCTGTCTGTCTGCTATGTCTGTCTGCTGTGCAAGTATGAATCTGTACCTGCCTGAAGCCCATCTACTAGATCTAGATCTGTCTGTCCCTGTCCGAATGTCTGTCCTGTTTGTTTTTCCTTATCAGTCAGCTTTGCTTATATTTATAGAACAGCACAAAAAGCATGCGGAGGGAATGAGAGACACTTCACAGAATTCTGTAAGAGATTTGCATGAGAGTTGTTGGCTCCAAGAGAGCCCAACTGAGCCAGGCAACAAACAACATTACAGACATCATTGCTTATCAAGTAGCATGCATGTATTGCGTTAAATGTTTATGGTAGATATCAATTTATAAAATTCCTTTCAGCCTATATTTGCTTTTGTCAGCAAATGATTACCATATCCGTAACACATGTAAACACATAGACATTACACTTGGGTCAGGGGCATAAAAGAATTCATAACTAAAGATTACAGCCAAGTATTAGCTTAGGCTATAAATACAGATTACTTGAGAAATCCAAAGCAAGTAAGTCTGGTTCTTTCATTATTCTCATAAAGGTGGGTTAAATAAACATGCTTACCTCCTTTAAAAAGTGAGTACACAGGAGTCTCAAGTCTTAAAAGTGTCTTCAAAGAGTATGGCAAAAGTTTCAGCCTCTTAGAACATAAGAAATATTTTTATCATGATATTGCACCATTACCCAATGTCATACATATTGTATGAGCAGTAATCAACAAAAAATGACTTAATCAAATACTGAAAAATGTATGGAAGAGAAGGATAGTTTTGGTTTTAACTTGGTGGGATCAGAAGAATAGAATAATTTAAGCATCCACTACTACCAGTGAACATATAAGAACTAGCAGGCCCAATATTGAAGAGTTTTCAAGCAAGTACGTACTGGCTAGTCTCACAGCTAAAAATGGTCTGGCCTTTGGTTAGCAATCCCATTCTCAACATTAAGGAGAGATGGACGCTAGTCTAGTTTTCTTTCTATTGCTGTAATACACTGACCAAAAGTAACTCTGAAAAGAAAGGATTTATTTCATTTTACCATTTCAGGTAATAGTCTCTCACTGAAGGAAGTCAGGGCAGAAACCCATTCATAGACCATGCAGGAACACTGCTCAGTGGCTTATTCCCCTGGTTTCTTCAGCTTGCTTTCTTATATAACCTAGGATCATCTGACAAGGGTAGCACTCACCACAGTGGGCTGGGATCTCCCATTATCAATTATTCACTAAGAAATGCCCCCAAAGAAGGCCAAGAGGTTCCCTCTTCCCAGATGACCCTATCTTGTTCCAAGTTGCCAAAACTCTAACCAGCACAGAGGCCTTCGGGTATATTTTATTAAAAAGAAGGCTTGTTGTTGTCATTGTTTGTTGTTGTTATTGTTTGTCTGTTGTTCAACAATATCAGGTCCATTGGGGAAGCCTACTGGCTTTATCTGTTTTAATAGAAATGGACATGAAAGGCAGAGGGGAGGAGGAAATGAGGGTACTATATGTACTTTGTGTGAGTAGAGAGGAACGTAGAGATCACTCACATCTTGAACTATATGCACTCAAGGTTACCTGAGAGATAGCCCCCACTTCCAAGGGAGCACGTACAGGTTCTCTCCGATGTTCCTCTCATGAATCTCCTCCCTCCTAACACGTTCTCTTCCTAACTGGGAAACTTTAGAGACCAGAAGAGGGGATAGATGTCATCTTGCTGGAGAAACTGGTTCATAGCAAGCATATTCCAAGGAAGAGACTTCTTGGCACCCTACCATGAGCTGAGAGTTGCACCTGGCATTCCAAGCCCACCCTCACTTTGGGAGTATCTTTGTTTTTCCAGGAGAATACCTACTTATTTAAAGGCAGAGTTTCAACTCCTTACGCTCATATATCTTAAGTATTATTATTATTATCTCCCCTCATCAGAACACACCCTGCTTGCCACTACCTCCTCCATGGGTCCCTTTACAAACTAGTAGGTACCTGTCTGACCTTGAGCCCCAGATTCTTACACTCAGGATGGCAGACTTGTGGATATCTAAAAGGTGGGGTGCTATAAGTTGGGGACATGGAGAATTTGTCCTTTAGAGACCAGACACTGCTCCCCATGTGGGCGACAGCTATGAATCTGACTGAGGTGTACCGATTGAGAACGGGATCTCTGAAGCAGCAGGAGGGGCTGGAAAGGGATCCAGAGAAGAAGCAGGGGCCTGGGAAGTAATGTAAGAGGGGAAACCATTTGGGTTTTCCTCTTTGTAAAGGATCAGGGTACCTGGAGGAAGAATTTAGCCACAGATGAACAAAGCCAGAGGGAGGAGTAGTGAGTCTGAGTTTTAAAAGAGAAGGGGACAGTGTGTGTATATGTGTCTTAGAGAAGGGAACAATATGGGTGCAAAGAACAAGTCACCAGGAAGCCCATTTTATCTTCCTGCTTCAACCCTCTGCTTCCTCTGATATGGACAAGCACAGGCACCTCCGTCATGGGGGCTTGCTACCCTTAGGAGGTGATGAAAGTGTATTCTGTATCAATCTCTTTGTAAAGCATGGCCGTCTGTCAGTTGTGCCTACAGGTGACCAATGCTACTGACGAAAGAAGTCACCTGCTCTCTCTTACCCTATGTGCCTGCTCACACACACCACCCCAAGGCTCTCATTGGGGGAAGGTTCCGGCAGTGTTGTGTGAGTGGGGAGATGTGTGACATCTCTGGCAGCCCCAGGGCAGGTGTAGAAGAGAAAGGTGGGGTTTACACAGCTGCCTCATCGGATGGGAGATGGGAAGGGTTTTATTGTTGATGAGAGGAGAAGGAAGAGGAGAGGGAGCAGCTGGAATGGACAGGACATGGAATCCATTACGCCTAGAAAGAAATGGAAACTGTCAGCCTTTCCATCCAGAATTAGAAAGCTGGCCCCAGATCTGGCTCATCAGTGACATCACTGGCAAAGCTGCACAGAGTACAGGAGATGACACTGTTCAGCGACTTACAGGTGCCTTTCGAAACACTCTAAAAGCGTCTGCTTTTTCAAAGTGTAATTTTGTACTCTACAGACTTAACAGAAAAAAAAATCATCATTTATTTCATTCTTGTTTTAAAATAATCACCCTCACAAAGGGAAGGAGGAACAGAGAGGGGGGAAGGGGTGGGGAGAAGGAAGAACACCTGGCTACTGAGAGAAACTTTGGAAGGTAGACATCTACTAAACAGTTTGTTGAAGAAGCTGCTGAGACATGAAATTCTGTTGAGTGCCAGAAGAATAGAGATAAATAGTGTCTTGTCATGTAAAATTGGCAGGGAAGATGGACAACTTTTCCTGAAAGCCAGGCTCCAGCATGGCCAGGAGACTCTCAGAAGATACTCTTGTTTGAGTGTCCCTACTACACTCAATCTGGAATGTGATCTTTGTTGGGATCATTAAGAAGTTGGAGACAGTCAGACCAGGGTTCTTGCAGAGTGAGGTCTTCAGGAATAGAGGGGCTAAAGGATACCATGGAGCCAGGCTTTAATACAATGGAACCAAGGTTTTAGAAGAGCAGAAATGTGTAACAGGATGTTCTGATTTATCATGGGATGTCTTGTGCAACCCCAGCAAAACAAAATTCTCAAACAATAAGACAGGAGGGAAAATTAACCACACTTTAAAAACATGGGAGAGATGAGTGTCCCACCAGCAAACATGACCTCAGCCGGCACAGCCTCTTGACCTGGAACCTGCAGAACCACAAACCAACTAAACCTTACTGCTTTATAAATTCCCCAGTCTTTGGTATTGAGAGAGAGAAAAAAAAAAGCAACAGAAAATGGGCTACCCAGGAGATGAAAGCCTTTTTTGTTACAATAACTGCAACAATAAATGTCATTTTCTAATAGCCAAGAGTATGGTGGCAACAATCAAAAAAAGGTAAAGGAGGAAAATGGTTTTGCTTCTTCTGACTTCTAAACGCATAGAATACAGTTCTTAAGAGTCAGAACCAAGTCAGAATTATGGCTTTATTCCTTGATGCCTTAGCCCAGAGCCATTCACATACACAGCGATTTCACAATTAAAAACATGATTTAAAAAATGAGCAATCTTTTCCCAGCCCAGAACCAACTTTACTGTAACAGGAAATGTCTACAAAGATGTTGAGTGATAAAGGGTTAGTGACCAGGGTTAACCCAGGTCAACATCAGGACCTGCAGATGACATCCCGATGACCTGTCCCTGAGCAGTCTTTGTTTACTGTCCCCATTATAGAAATGAAAGTAAGTTGGTGAACTTCTAGAGATGTTTGATTTGGATTTCACTTCCATGGTTATTGCTTTCCATCAAAAAAAAAAGCAAGCAATCTCAATGGGCTTCTGGGTGGCCTCCCTGTGACCTCCCTCCCAGCAGCCTCACGGACGAGGGTTCCCATACACCCAGTGCTTCCCAGCTCTGTTCAGAATACCACCAAGTGCTCAGTAAGGATTTTGGGTTGGTTCCATATGTGAAGTGATTTAGAATGCAGAAGGACTGTAAGGAGATGTGGTGGTTTGAAAACACTAAAGAGAATGAGGGGAACAGTCATACACACACACACACACACACACACACACACACACACACACAATCACAAGGACCTCTCAGCAGCCTGAAGGAACACTCATCTCTGCTTTGTTTACAAAGTGTGGTTAATTTTTTTTCCTGTTTTTTATTGTTTGAGAATTTCATATATGCCTATGTATTTTCACCTAATCTGTATCCTTCCTTGCCCTCCTCTATGAGTCCTGCCCTATGAGTCCTCCCCGTGAGTCCTCCCCATGTGTCATCCCCATGAGTCCTCCCCATGAGTCCTCCCTTTGAGTCCTCTATGAGTCCTGCCCTATGAGTCCTCCCCATGAGTCCTCCCTTTCCCTTTACAACCACTTTCCTCTCTTACTTCAGTGAACTGGCTGAGTTTGCTTAGTGCTGTCTGTGTGAAGATGGGTATAAGACCATCTACTGGAGCATGGATAGTCTCTCAAGGCCAGCATCCCTGACAAAAACCAAGTGTCCCTCCCCCAGTCATCAGCTGACAATACTATCTCAGCCAGGGGTGGCATTCCTGAGTTCCCTGCTCCAGCTCAGATTTTTGTCTGCCTTGACCTTGTGCAGGGAGGGCATTCAAGGGCAGTGAGGGGAAATAGAAGACAAGTGAGATCTTTTTTTTTTTTTTTTTTTTTTCAGAAAACTGATTTAGTCTAAGTTTTTCCTCCAACTTGACTCACATTCAAGATGTAGTTGGGAATCTGGGAACATGGCTCAGTGTGGTAAAGGGATTGCCATACATGTCTGACTGCCTGAGTTTGGATGCTCCAAATCCACATTAAAAAGCCAGAAATGATAGTACACATTGCACATGGGCCAGCCAGCCTGGCACAAGCAGCACCCAGGCAAACAGCATGAGATACTCTGTTTCAGAGGAAAGTGAGGAGCAACACCTGATGCCTTGTGACTCCACATGCATGCCATGCATGTGTGTGTGCTCACACGTACATGTATACATGCATAAACATACAACAAACACAACAAAGAGCAAACACAAGTACGCATACATAAAGACCTCTTTATGTTTTTAAATGATACAACTGATCAATAATTTGTTGCCACAGCAACGTACAACAGTCTTAAATCCTTAACTCACACACCGGGTCCACAAGACATAACACATTTCATGGAGGGTCTGGGCCTCTTTTACCTCCTGTTGGTGTTCTGAATGGTAGAACTAAAACTTCCTTCCTTCCATTTCAGATGAACAGAGGGCTGTGTCTGGCTCATGGCTATGTGCCTATGAGCAGACTAGGAACTAAATTGGAGCTGGACGAAAGTCTGCCCAATGCATTATTGTCACTTGCTTATTGATTTTGTTTCTACAGGTGTCTGATTCTCTGTGCTGCATATAAAAGAAGAGGAAACCCACAAGTAGTTTGCTTCTTTCTTCTGCTGGAACATAGACCGCAACCTGAATTCTGTCACTGCCTACCTAGGGAAAGGACAACCCCTAAAAACTCATGACCTCAGACTTCTGGCTTTTTAACCCTGCTGACCCACCCTCTGTTTTAACCTTCCTTTGTATTATTTTTCATTCACCAGAAGAGACTGTCTCAAATATATCCTCTGTTCTCGGGGCCTCCCCAGATTCTTCCACACTGGTCTCTGAAGTCCTGGCCCTCACAGAGAAAAAGGAATAGTTAAGCAGAGATTTCTTCAGTCTCCAACTAACAGCCCCACATGATAAGTGTTTTTTTGTTTTCCATTACTGCTGTTAGCCAGGACGGAAGAAGAAAACCCATGCTTTTGAGTTCTGTGTACTGGATGTGGCTTAGCTCATAGAGGTTCATGAGCTGGGAGCTTAGACACAGATACACAATGGTGTGAAGAGGTGACAAGGCCAGGAGTTGGCCTGACAGGAGGCAAGTAGGTCATGACCTTACTACAGGAAGGGCTCTGTGCCTATCTGCAGCAGCTACTGAGCTTGGAAGTTGTGTGAGATCGTACATGGCAGCTCAGCCCGCTTTGCCAGACTCCTCTTCAGCATGCCTCTCCTTCTATGCCTCTGCCATATTCTAATGTAACACATGCTCGCACGAGAAGCCAAGCAGGAACAAGCATAGAATAGAACATATTGACAGTAAACCTTGAGTGTGTGTTATAGTATCACAAACTGGACCAGCACCATCCCTCCACCCACCCGGAGGATCTAATTCCTTCATCTTCCTGGGGTCCTGTTTCATCTTTTATGGGAATTCCTTTCTAATTTTGTTATCTTTGGGGATCATCAGGGCATCTTTAAACACTCTATATACCAGCCATGTGGACATCAACCAAGCAGGAGTCTCTGGGTAGAACACAACACTAATGTTTTTACAATCACATGTTTCTAACTTGCATTCATTGCTGAGAACTTCCTCCCTGTGTTTCTACATTTTTGAAGAGCATTTTCAAGTCTGTGTAATTCTCTACTTGATGAAACACAGCCTCCCTCATTCCTATAATGAAAAGCAGCCAATGTGAACGAGGCTGTTGAGAAAGCTCATTTGTGTTGGTGGAAATGTAGATCAGTACAGTCATGATCCAAACAAAACCAATAAGATCTCCCATAGCATCCAGCCATCTCATTTCTGGGAATACACATACAAAGGGAAAGAGTTCAGCGAATTAAGGAGACAACTGTACTCCATGCTTATGGCACCTTTGCTACCAATGGAAGCAACCAGTGTGCTTTGGTGGATGAATAAAGAAAATACGGCACACATATCTATCAGGAAAGTATTCATCTGTGAAGAATAACGAAACTCTGTTATTTACAGCAAGATGAACATGTCTAACGGTCATGATGTTAAGTGAAATAAGTTATGTTCAAGAGAGAGAAACAAACAATAATAACAACAAAAATATGTTCTCACTCTTAGGTAAAAACCACACTTGTTGAGGACAGAAAATAGAGAGCAGAGGAGAGGTTACCGGAGGTCAGAAAGGTGGGGCAGGAAGATGAAGAATAGTTGGGTAGTGAGATAGAAGGAAGTAACTCCCAGTGTTTACCATTGTGATGCTACATGTAGGCATCATGATACTGCATGTAGACACCATGATACTGCGTGTAGGCATCATGATACTACATGTAGTACATGCAAACTTCCCTATAGTGTGACCCCAGTGAGTGTGGGCTCACGGTTTCTGTCTATTTCAAAGAGCTACAAGCGTTTGGCAGCTCTGTGTTTGACATTGCCACCACAGAGACAGGAATGTTTGAGGTAACTGGTGTTTTGTGTTCACGAATAGAAATGTCACATCCATCTCATAATTGTACACCATTGTGTGTCAGTGAGAAATGGGTGCTCACAGATGGGACTTAGGGAGGCTCTGAAGAGACAAATGTGTCCATCTCTCCTTCACTGCCTTCTGGAGGAAGCATGGATCTTGACCACCTTCAAGTCAGGCAGTTGCTTTCTGCTGGCCTGAGGTGCCCAGAGACTGCCCCATAATGTATTGTTTCTAAATAGTTTTGTTCCCAGTAGATAGTGTAACCTTTGACCTGCCTCATGCATACACAACCATATTTTTATCAGTAGGCATTCTTCTATGATTTCACTGAAGGAGCCGAGGGGCAATTTTCACTCTTTTTCATTGGAAAAACAAATAAATACAAGAAAGGTAGCCTTTTGTCATCCCCCACAAAACACACACACATACACACACACACACACACACACCAGCTCAGAGCTCTCTAGACCGTGCTCTGTGCTTCGCCCCTGAGGTCTTCTTCTCTGAGTTTTCATTTTTGCTGTATCTGTCCCTGAGGTGGTTTTCACCTCCACAGTAGTTTTAGTTTCTTTACTGGGGTGAATCAGCTCCCTCTCTGCCTCCTTTATCTTCTCTTTCTGTTCACCACATGTATCTTTTCTTCAAACCATCTTTTTATAGAGCCCAGTTATCACTATGCCCTGAAGGCCATGGAGAAAAGAATTTTTCCTAGCATGTGAGATAAAGTGTCTTCTGACTTAGCCTTCAGTGACCTCACGGGTTCCCTTCCTCTGTGACTGTTCCCTGCCAGGCTCAGGCAGGCTGTAGGGAGAACGCATCCTCCCAGGAACAAGGGCCACTGTTCCTGGCTGTAGAACAGAACAAGATGATCAGCACACTCAACGCTAAGTGCCAATGCCCTCCATATCTCTCCAAGTCCTGCACCCAGGGAGGATCTCCTTCTCAGACTTCGGGTGACCCTTTCAACCCAAGCGAAGTTTATATAGGTTACAAAGCAGAGCTTTGGAGCACAGGCCCTGGGGAAGTCCTTCTGGCGCCCTTCCTACCTCGCTTTGAAGAGAGCCTCACATTTAGCAGCCAGAACTGAGCATGACAGAGGTACATGGTCACTACAGTGGAAAGGCAGACATTCAAGCTGGGTACTGCTCCCTGATGGTCACAGGAACCCTGGGGGTGTTCAGCTCACAGCTTACCAATGGCACAGAGGCTCCTCCATCACCACCATCTAATTTGCATATGATGTAAAAAGGAAATGGAACCTTTGTTTTCTGTTGATTAATAAGCACAAATAAGCATGCTACCCATGCCAGTGGCTGTGGTAGAAGTGCTCCACCCATTCCAGTGGCTGTGGTGGTAGTGCTCCACCCATTCCAGTGGCTGTGGTGGTAGTGCTCCACCCATTCCAGTGACTGTGGTGGAAATGCTCCACCCATTCCAGTGGCTGTGGTGGAAGTGCTCCACCCATTCC
>NW_021604590.1:5650831-5698384 GCF_004785775.1 Grammomys surdaster | reverse complement strand
CCCATTCCAGTGGCTGTGGTGGAAGTGCTCCACCCATTCCAGTGGCTATAAATTCCAGGACCTGATGAACTTATGACTTCAATTTTTTAAAAAATTCTTAAAAGATATGTTTGTTAAGTTATGGTTTTTACTTCATTCTTAATTTCCATAATCTTGAATAAATTCAGGCTGGGTGATTTAAGGAGAGACAGTCTTCCCTAAGAAGATTATCTCAACATTAGCAGTAGAGCCAGGAAGTGTAGCACAGTGGTAGAGCACTTGTCTACTGAGTGAAAGGTTCTCAGTTCCATTCCCAGTACCAATGAGGATGATAATAAAGATGAGGATGAAGATGAGGATGAGGATGTTGGAGATGATGATGATGATGATGATCTGAACCCAGGGTCTCCACCACTGTTCAGTATAGACACTAATACATTGACCACTTGGGGCTGGGGTAGTTGTCATATTAGACTCCCATCTGCTCTCCATTTTCATTTTAACTTTTACTCTCTTAGGATCAATTTTTTTGAAACAGCATTAATATTAAAGTTCTTTTTTCTTCTCAAAGACTGCCCCTCCCTTTGGTCATAATACAAAACGTAAAACCTACAACGAACTCCTCAGTATGTATTTAAATCATCCACAAATATGTGAGTAACTTGCAAAAAAAAAAAAAACCCACAAGATTTAATTTGGGAACATAACATAAACGACCGTTGTGTACGGTCCATATTATTGCATATTCTATGTGTCCCACTAAATAAATATGGCCCTAAGCGTTTCCATCACATGTCCACAGTCCACGCCTAAAACAAACACTTGAGTTAAATGATTATTCTCCTTTTGTTCTCACAAAGAGAGGCACAATGGGTAAGGCCTGGGTTGAAATCCCTGAGAACTTGGGAGTTTTGTAGTCAGGAAGAAAGAGGAGGAGGAGGGAGGCCAAAGCACCAGCTAGAGGAGACGAGGCAATAAATGCAAGCTGACAAGGACCCAGAGTCTGCGGCGAGATCCTATCAAGTATTTTTAAATTCAGTTCCACACAAGTCAACTCGGTTTTGCCTGGAGATTTTACTAGACATTTAGCTGGTGTGTGTATAATTACTTGTCTCTCAGAATTGGGAGTGGTGAGCTGGAAGCGGTCACGGGAGATGTGCACAGCGTTTTAAGATGGCGGTAAACTAAGCACCTGATGTACGGGGCAGCAAATATGTGTGGAGCTGCCTCAAAACTAAACATTTTGGTCGTTATTTTCACATATATAAGAAACATAAGTTTCATTACCCCTGTTTTTACTAAGGTATTAAAAACAAAATTTTATCCCTGTATACCTCTGATTGCTAGCTACCTCTCCATCTTTCCCATGATCACCAAGGACCAAAGTAGGAGTGTTAAGCATGAGTGAAAACATCAAAGCATCTTTCAGACATAATCAACTCACAGGGACATACCACAAGCATGTAATAATTCCCAGAATTCATTTGGGGTGCTTAGTGACCAACATTAGGCCCAGAGGGCAAGCTACTTCATAAATGTCTGAATCTGGTTAGACTTCATAAGCACAATAGGAGTTACATGAGATCTCACAGCACGAGCCAAGGTGTGTGAGACAGCTTTCTGTGTATTTCCAGAGCCCTTGACTGCCAACTTCATTGCTTGCCCAGAAATACCTCCAACTCTTGAGTCATCACTGGGGAGTCACACTGCCATTTGGTCATCAATAAAGCCATTTGAAATACTTCCCTAAGTCCTACAGCCTGACATCACAACATCCAACATACTACAACTGTTTATACACTAAATGCGGATTGTTTTAATGAAAGCACACTGTGAAAAACCAAGAAAACAGATTGTATATATAGCCATCTCTTTATCACGTGTCTAAGACTGTCCTATTTTCACCATGGCACCAGGCACTGAGAACATAAGCGTAGCCAGTCCAGACTGAGCTGCCAGTTTGAGCCATGCTGAAACCTTGAGGCTTAGGTGTAAACCAAAGCTGGATATCTTGCTAGTAAATTTTATATCGATGAAAGACTGAAGTGACAAGGTTTTGAGTTCATTAGATGAAATATTTTATGCAAATCTTGTTTTATAAATGGCTACTAAAAATGTTAACTTCTAGCTGTAGCTCACCACCACATATTTTAGAGCAGTGGATCTCAACCCTCCTAATGCTGTGGTCTTTTAATATAGTTCCTCATGTTGTGGTGACCCCCAAGCATAAAGTTATTGCATTGCTACTTCATAACTGTCATTTTGCTACAGTTATAAGTCATAATGTAAACATCTGATATGCGATCCCTGGTTGAGAGTCACTGTCCTGGAGGGAAGGTTCTGTGGTTTGATTTTGTTTCTAGGTTTCTTGCTCTGTTTTATTTGTTTGTTTTCTCCAGCACTAAGGCCTTCAGCCTGCTGAGCCGCAGCCATGGACAGCATAGCTTCAGACACTGAAGTTGAACCAATCTATGAGTCCATTCAACCAAGGATCAAATCTAAAACAAAGTCCAAAGTAACAAACCTCCTCCATCTCACACTGCCTATTACAGGGGAGGGAGGGAGCACTGTTGATGGCCAGGAAGACTCTTCAAAGCAAAGACTTAACTCGCTCCCTCCAGCTTTATCCTTGAGATTTAACTCTTCCAGAAACTTCCTCTGCTCCACTCCTTCCTGCTGTGAAATATTTCCAAGCAGTCTGTGGCATCACAGCTGCCCTCTACTTAGGCACACTCTTTATAAACTGATGTCACAATTGCTGCTCTGGAAAAGCAGGTTACAGAAACAGGTGTGCAGACCGGCAGACACTTCTAGGAGTTCACAAAACCTTGCCAGGAGAAACATAACAGGGATTTGACACAAAGTAGCAACACACTTGGCCCTCAGCCCTCATGCCCTCCTGGGCAGGTTGCCCTGGGTTGCTACTACCACTCAACTAGGACAAACTTGCCACAGGATTGGTGACCACAAAGATGTGGTTTGGTGGTTGGTTTAATGTCAACTTGCCACAAATTTGAATCACCTGAATAGAGAACAAAGGTCATGTCCTGATTGCTTTAGCTGATACAGGAAGACACATCCCAACTGTGTGTGGCACCTTCTGATAACAGCCCAGACACAAAGCGGAGGTTATTTGGCTTGTGCTGTCATGGCTAAATTGGCTGACCCCTTTGACTGCTGCTCCTGATTTCTCCACTGGTATCAGAATCAGCATTGCCAGGCTGATTCATTGATTAAGGACTGGCGGCTCTCTAGTAACCCTCCAGGGCTTCAATACCAAGTTAGGACTGCTGAAGCACCCCAACTAAAGGACTACGCCATGGCTAGGCTCAGCCTCTATGGTATGAGGCAACTCTTGTTACTCTCTCAGTGTAAGCTGATCTGAGAAATGCTCGAATGCTCGCAATGTGTGTATACTCATTCCTGTTATTCTGTTCCTATAGAGAACCCTGGCTAATACAGGCAGGGAACAGCTTATGTGCTGAGAATGTCAGGGGTCCCCTGCTGAATTCTAGCCCTAAGCAACTAATTCTGGACTGTGTTAGTGAGTTCCTTGGCATCTTCCTACCCTTGTGCTGGCCTCAGTGCTGATTAGAAACTCATGTTGGTCACTGAGCCGTCAGAGTGTGGAACTTGGCTACTCTTTGGGAGGCCCAAGGGTAGCAACTTTAGCTATGCACTGAGGAATTTCAGAATACAAATTCATTCATATATCCATTCATTCAGAAGATAATTATACAGTTCATCTGTATGCCAGGTGTTGTATTTGCTGAATATCACTGAGCCAAAGAGACAAGGACAGTATTTAATGAAAAGGTAAGTTAGATACCCATTCTAGGAAGTGGTATGTGCTGAACACAAGCACAAATTACTGGGGTGGGTAAGCTCTGGGGCTCTGATGCAGAGTCAGCAGGTCTTTGGGTAGACCAAGCTGAAATCATGGTGGGCAAGGACTTAGCTTGCCCGCAGGAGCACAGCTGAAGGCTGCAGAAACAGAAACTGTAGAGTTCATCTGGGACATCCCTACTCAGGAAGGGGGACTCTGAAAGTAGGGATAATGGGCAGAGAGTAAAAGGCAGAGGTCATGGGGCAGACTTGGAGATCACAGCTTTGACTCCGTGAACCCCTTACAAGGTTTTGAAATGAGAAATGGTGCATTAGGTCTCTCAAAAGATTTGCTCTATTACTCTTAGGAGCAAGGTCAAAAGCAGGTATCTTTAAGTAATATATGTTAAATATAGTAACTAGAAGCTAAACAGTAACATCCAAGAGGAGATAAGCTTAATGGTCCTTTATTGGAACCAGAGACAAATGGCTGGAAAAAGAGGCTGTATCTCAACTACCCAATAGCAAGGCCAGAAGTTATGCCCTTCTGACTGATCATGCGTGAGCAAAAGCAGGTGTGGATGGCACATGGCAGCATCCACAGATGACCCATGATGGTCCACAGGTGCTGTTGGGACACAGCAGCTGTCCTTTGGTGGGGAACTACAGTAGCAAGCTTGACCTTCCAGCTCCATAAAAGAAACTGCTTCTCTAAAAGCAAACACTTTACAGCAACAATCTAAGGGGGAAGGGTGAAGGCAATTAACCTGGCCCTGCTGACCTGATTCAACATTTAAGTCTGGAAACAGCGGCCATGCAGCTTGCCTTTATGCCGGCTCTGCTGCAGGAGGATGAGTATGTAAAGAAAAAGAGTCACCGGTATAAATAAACATTAATACAGAGCTAATTTTCTTAGTTCTTATTTCACTGAATAATTATACCTTTGGGCTAACATGCATAATGTATTAAGTAGCATGCGGTTTATATGTAGCCCTGCAAGTTGCTACCCTCATTATGCAATGATTTGAAATCATTCCAGGGCAAACCCTGGCTGGAAAGTGACTTCCGCGCAGATATCCTTTCCCTGCGAGCCTTCTGGATAGTTTACTAAGCGTCTCCTTAGGTTAACGAGAGCTGTTCAAGAAAGCAGTCTCAGAATATTCTCTATGAAATATACTCAATAATTCATTAAAGTTCTAGCAGGCCAAACTCTGTTTTTTTTTTTTCTTGGCTTGCCACGCAGACGGATGCACAGAAGCCTTCAAGGAGTCGAACGCCACATGCGCCCACGCACTTGTTGCCTCTATCCATGGCGATCATAAGTAGAGGTAGCCTATCCTTTAAGAAGAACCGTTGTTACAAAATAATCCTTTTGTTAAGACAGAATTCAGTGTAGGTATTTGGGGATCTAACTTCCCTAAGGGAGCTCCCTTCCCATTAAACTGTCTCCATTTTTAGCTGTTGTAATAAGAAGCCAACTCAAGCATCGATCCATTAATCCTGAGAGTTGACCTGTTTTGATAAGTCTCGCTGAGCACGGATCATGGATTACCTAGACCTGACTGGCCCTCTTCGTTTTTCTTGCTTCCTCTGTTCTCAGCGATACTTCGGGATCGTCATAAAATGGTAATCTAATTACTCCAACTATTAATTACACTCATGATTAATTTGAAACACCTGACACAAATGTAAGCCGGTATTCTGAGAGACAACACACAGTCTTAATGAAATTCTAACACCTGAAACTGCTTGGCATCCTTATCAGTCAAGTAACTACGCTTAATTTCCTCTCAGCTGGGCATGTTAATAGAGTTGGTCCCCAGTATTATTTACTAAAAATGTGCTTCAGTACAAAACAATTACAGCCCATCTAATCTATGGCCTTGAACCACAGACTCAGAGCCAGCATCAGCCTCCCAGGCAGGGCAACCCCTGAAAGTCATTAGTCTCTGCCTTTGACTTCCTCCCCTCTTTGTCAAGTGCTCATTTTCTTGAATCTCAAAACATAAATGGTTTATAAGCCTTTCTTTTTTTGTGCAAAACACAATGCAAATGGCTTACAAAAAAAATAGTCAAAGACATGCCTGTTGAAGAAAAGCAAGGATGTTTGGGCAGCTCAGATTAATGTTGATAGGACATTTTAAAAAAGACATGAAGTTACGGACTAGGGATACAGAATCAGTCTAGGGGGAGTTAGGAGGAGGACAAGGGTAATGATCAAAATACATTTGTATGAAATTCTCCAAGAATTAATAAAAAATGTTTTTAAACACATCAAAAAAAAAATACAGTTCCCAATAAGTGGAGCTGGAAGTACAAAGATTTGATACAAAGTACCAGAACAGAATAACCTGCTGGGTTCCTAGAGGAGAGCCTAGACCTACTGGAACACAGCTATTAAACAGCTCTGTGGAAAGGAAGCACTATGAGGATGATCCAGGCCTTAAAGCCTCTTCCTTAAAACACAACTATGACCCATGCATGAGGCTGATCCAGGGTCTTTCTGGTAAAACATCATCAACTTCTGTCTCTTTGGGCTCAGTCATGGTGGAAGATGGAAGGAACCCAGACCTACCTGTGAGTACTGATGTAACTTCTGTTTTCTTCTCCATCTGCCTTTCAGTTTTCCTTTTGTAAGCTAGGCCTATCTTTGTTCTAGGAACAAAGTAGACTAAGAGGGAAGGAAGAAAGAAAGTTGGAAGGAAAGAGATAAAGGAAAATATGCACAGGGGACTGAAAGTGAAAGTCCATAAAAATTGAAAGACCACAAGTAAAAAGAGAAGTTGAAACCAGGAATAAACATGCCTTTAACCCAAAATTTTCAATTGTTTTGGCTCTTACGGTTTATTTTGTGTGTGTGTGTGCGTGTGTGTGTGTGTGTGTGTGAAAATACTGTTAATTAAGTAAAATGTATGTTAATGACATATCTCTAAAATATTTTATGATGGTGTGTCTTTCTCCTAAGATCAGGCATGTACTGTCTTTGACTATCAATCAAATTATCTAAATTTTGACTCTAATAGACAATTGTCAATTATGATTCATGGAATATGAACAAAAGTTGAAAAAAGTTATTCTGTAGACTCCTGATTCAAATATAGGTGGGGCATGCATACTAAAGTGTAACTCTGGATATTCTAATTTTAGATGCTCATTTAATTTGCATCTACCCCCCCAAATGAGCTCACTAAAAGCTAGATGATTGCATAATTTGTTCTCCAAGCTTTGAAACACTATTGAGCTAGAAACTGAGTTTATAAGCATAATAAATTTACATGTTAAAAATAAAATATCTAGTAAAATGAAAATGTGGAAATCTTAAAACCTAGATAAGCCAAATTAAAACTATCAACTGTCCATATTACAAAAGGATGGATGTGACTGAGATGTCTACAGTATCATCCACACATAGACCCATACACAGAGACACACACACAGACACTCACATACACTCACATACACACATATACACACACATGCACACATATACATCCACACCATACATACATACATACATACATTCATACATACATACACACACACTCCACACTCCTTAAAGGAGAAACTGCTTGGTGGACCCAGTCATGTCTATTCAATATATAGGCTAAATAAATGAGAGGACAATAACACTTCTTGATTCTAAGTGTTCAGGGACTGTCTCTCCTCCAATGTCAAATGAGTCGCATGAACAGGGCACTACTCCTGAATATATGGTCAGATTTTTATTGATCACATAGAGACCACAACCAAGTTTTATCTCTAGCTCAGGCTGCTTCTATGAAAACCATCCTATAGGTCTAGTTGCAAATTTAAAACCCCCATTAAAAGAGCTATAATATGTGACATTAAAATGCCCGAACCAAAGCTTTGTCTTTTCCTGTTTCTCAAATCTCAAACATGTTCTACTCACAGATTTTACAGCTTGGCTAATATTATCAGCGACAATGAAGTTTCTCAATGCAAGAAGACTGGAATCCCCTTGACTTGTACCCTTGCAACTCATAATCTGCCATATCTTATGGGTTCTACCTTTTAAAGTGCAGTCAGAGCCTACCTGCCAATCACCCTCATTGTTACTGCCTGGGCAAGTCATTATTGGTTCTTGGATTGACTATTCCAACAGCCACCCTATCTCCACCTTTGTGCATGCACATCCCACTACACAGCACCAGGCAGAAGTCTTTAAAAATGGCTCAGAAGCCTTTGAGGGCCTCTCAGAAGTGAGAATATGGTCACAGCATCCTCTCAGACATGGCCAGCTGCTTCTGCTTTTCTGAACCCTTTCCTGATCCCTCTTTGAATCAACTCTAGACAGGCTCTGTCTTCTGAAACCTTCTTGTCTAAGACATCCTATGAGTCTGTCATTCACAGTTGTAACGTGTCCAGGGGTACTACTGTCTTCATTGCCACCATCTTCCCCATGCACCAACCTCCTTTTCATACCTGCCTCCACTTTTATTCACAGTATTCATTTCCATCTCGTGTACCATGTGTGAGAGATGCCCTTTTCTTATAACAGACCTCTACGAGCCATCAACACACCAGTAACTTCTCCCCTTGGATGTGGGTGAGCCTTAACCATTTCTGTAACAGAGTTTGTGGAAAGTGACTCTCAATTTCTGTAATTAGCTCCTACACACAATTCAACTTCTGCCTCGATCTCCAGAGAGAAGGACCCCAGCCACCATGCTGCCAGAGAGCCTGGTGCATGCCTCAGAGAAAGTCACATGAAGAGCCCTCTACAAGGGAAACCAGTCTTCTCAATACCAGATCTCAGACCTCAGCTAATGGTCAGCCCCAAGCTGCCAAGCAAAGTGATCCTTAGAAGTACTCTCTCTAGCACAGGTAAGGACAGGGTACCAGTACATTCTCCAGAGCACTATTCTAAAGCTTTCTAAAAACTTTGTCTTTGAACTTTTGTTCTGTGAGTAAAGGTTAGTGGTGCTATGGAGCATGGGTAGGCATCATGGACTATAAACTTCCTTAGGTGTTTAGCTTCTTTCCAATTCCCAGCCACCTCTGTTTTCCATCCCATCAGTTCAGTGACCATGGCTTCTTCTTTCCTGGGGGGGGTATATGTACAAAACTGGGAAAGAGCTGGTCACACAGACAATAGTACATGTGGGTGTGGTCCATCCTATCTCACATTGAGGTGTAGCAGTGACACCTCAATGGCTGGGTCAGGTGACAGGACTTGTACCCCAATCCAAGCCAACATGAATCATGAGGCTTCTCCTCTTCCTGAGGAAATGTTGGGAATTAATGGTTACCAGGGAAAAGGGATTTGCATCTTCAGTGGTGTAGCTACTTGCAAGCTTCCCACTTCCCAGAAAATAGTTGATGCAAGCAACCCCAGCTAAACCCAGTGGGTGAAAAAGTCATGAAAGCAGGAGGGAGATTCATTGCGAAAATGAGTTTAGAATAGTGGTTCTCAACCTATGGGTCATATATCAGAAATCCTGAAAATCAGATATTTACATTATGATTCGTAACAGTGGTAAAATTATGGTTATAGAACAGCACCAAAATAATGTTACGGCTGGGCGTCACCACAACATATGGAACTGTATTAAAGGGTCACAGCATCAGGAAGGTTGAGAACCACTGGTTTAGATGGAGTAGGGAACAAGAGAAGATAACAGGACTGAATGTAACCATAGTACATACATATGAAATTCCCAAAAAATGAAATTTTAAAAGATTATAAAATCCAGAGTCCTGGATGACCATGGTTGCTTTTTTCCATCACATCATTGTGTGCATGTGTCCACCTGTGTCTGTGTACCATGTGAGTATGTGCTCAGGGGTGCAGATGTGTAAAGTTGCATGTACCCATCTGTGCACATGAGTGAGGAACCCAGAGGTTGGCAGAGGGTGTCATCCTCAGTCCCTTCTCCATGTTGTTTTGAGGCAGACTCTCTTACTGAACACAGGTGGTGAGGCAAGCTCCTGGCTCTGCCTCCCTCCTCAGTCCTGGGTAACAGGCACTCTAGCACCCTGATCTTTTCAAAAATTATTATATGCATGTGTCTACTGGATACATGTGGAGGTCAGGGCTCTATCCTTCTGAGCATCAAGGGTTCATTCCTCCCACTGGGTCCTGGGAATAAGATTCAGAACATCTGGATCATATTCCAGTACTTTTACCTGCTAAGCTCAATTTTTTGATCCAAACTCGGGTCCTCAGGCTTGCCCAACAAGCACTGTACATACTAAATCAGTTCCCCAACCCTCTGTGACATCAACTCAATAGCTGGCTGTGTGGAGGGCTTTCTTCTAACCCTCCATGGATTATATCTGTACTCACCAGTCTGGATGTTGGTAAGGGGCCGTCTTCTATTCATGCCCTCGCCAGCACTGCCTCCAACATTCCCTGACCAAGACCGGCAAGATTTCCAAGTAACCCATCCTGTATCAGTCATGTAACTCCTCATGGGACTGGTTCTTGGATAGAGCAGACGAAGGAAGAACAAGGTTGGCTGATTCAATCCAAGTCTGGTGCTGAAATTCATGGAAGTGGCTACTGAATACTGTGCTTCTGCTGCTCACACTAAACCTGGTCTTTAAACAAATATAGGCATGTCGACACATATTATATAAACACATACATATGTGTGCATACATAAATATGGATCTCAAGTTTTAAATGTATTCTTGATCTTTCTATGGATTATGCTAATGAAAATGGGAGAATTTTTATAATTATGTGTATATGTGTGTCCATTTTTGTGGTGATATTTGCACGTGAATGGAGGTACTTACAGAGACCATAAGAGGGCATCAAATACCCTGGCTCTCGCATAACAGGTAGCTTCAAGATGCCAATTATGGGTGCTAGAAAGCACACTGGGGGTTCTCTGCAAGGCCAGCAGTCACACCTAAGCACTGAGCTATCTCTCTAACCCCACAAAGAAGAAAATTATAAGTAGCTAATTACTTGAGTCATCCTGGAGCCCAGAAAAAAAATGGTAAGTGTGAAGAGATTAAGAGTTGTTTGTCAGGGCTGGAGAGATGGCTCAGCAGTTAAGAGTATTGGCTGCTCCTCCAGAGGACCTGGGTTCAATTCCTACCACTTGTATGGCAACTCCCAACTGTCTATAACTCCAGTTCCAGAGGATCCAACACTCTCACACAGACATACATGTAGGTAAAACATCATGCATGTGAAATAAAAATAAATTAAAAATTTTTTAAAAAGTAGTTGTTGGTCAAAATGGAATGCAGCATGCTGACTATAGTTAATGGCGTTGCTATGCATGTTTGCATTCCTCGACATCCTTCTAACATTCAGCAAAGAATACTGGTTGACACAACCCATGGCAACCACTTCCCAGTTTTTATGCAAGCATCCTCTTGGATAGCTTATATAGACAGGATTTTTATTCTTCAATTACAACTTAATTCATCTGGGGGGATAGGTTTGAACCGGTGACAGCAAGGGACTCTTTCCTTAGGGCTGTGAGTACATTGTTCCCTGTGAATGAAGCTCCCTGGTAAACAAAGCAAGTCTGGGCTGGCGTGGGCCCATCACAAATGAAACACCTTTTTCCATTTCAAGACAGCTTTTTTGAAGCAGCGGCATTTCATGAAAATTTCAGTCCATCTCACACGCTGCCCGCCTCAAGGCCGGCGCACAATTAAAACCGTGTGCCACCTTCGTGGCCCTGCTCCTGCAAAACCCACTGTGTAATTTGACTAGGAGATAGCACCGAAAATGAGTAATGGAGCTCCCGCGTGTGTTCTGTCACTCTGCATTACCCCTGTGTACAGAAAATAAGATGCAAACAGTCCGTGATGAGCGAGGTGAAAGAAGGAAATGAAAATGTCAACCACTGGAGGAAACTGTTAAACGGTACCAACTGCCTGAGAGAAGTGTTTGTGTACCCATGTGCTGCTTGTCTCCCCCAATCTATCATCAGGAAGGACAAGCCACCCGGGGGGAATGAGTGTCCTCGGTCGGCAGGGAGGCTGGCAGGGCCCAGCTCTGACTGCCCACGGCAACAGCACACATATACCCAGCACTGTCAGTTTAGGAGCATTCGCTGGGATCTGGCTGCTGTCAGTTGGCAGATCCAGAAATAGGCAGGCACGGGGCCTGCTGGCCTTCAAACACTGTGAATCTACAAACATTGGATCCCAGGTAAGCGTGGCTGGGAAGTATCCTTAAAGGAGCAGTTGACACACTGACTCCTCTCGATTGTTTGCACAGTGAAGAACCCAGCCCTAGCAAAAAGATTCACCGTGTTCAGAGAAGAGCAGGGCACATAAGACAAAGGAAGATTTCCAAAGGAGAACGGAGGCATCTCTTGCCTCTTACGCTGAAAGGACCCAAGGGTCTGGAAAGGTGAAGAAATAAGAGAGAGTCATGAGAACAAAAATGGCTACTTTATGCAAGCGTGTGTGGTGGGGTGAGGTAAAGAACGAGTATTTGAAAACAGGTCTGCACAAATGCCTCTGTTGCTTCAAATCTACCATTTTACGAGGCTGTTTCTGGTTTGACAATTCTTTTGTCGTTTTTAAATAAATAAAATAAAAGAAAGAAAGAAAGAAAAAAAGAACAATTTCCCTTACTTTATTTAGTTCTCCAAGTATCCGTAATTTTTCTCCCCTTTCTCTGTACCTAATTGGCACGTCTTCTTAGGCAGGTTTAAGTGTATAGACTAAGTAAATGAATGAGGATCTGCGCACACACACACTGCTTCCCCTATTAATATCCGGCATGGGTGCACTCCGTGTGTTGTAACTGATAAACGAATCGAATACGTTATTCTTAACAGAGTACCACCCTTTATTTCGATACAGTCGATGGATAGTCCTAATTGACTTCGTGAAGTTGCTTCCCAGTGACATTCTCATCCACGCCGGAGTTTACCGACATGGCTCAGCAGCTTGTGAAACCCTGGAGACTCTGGAAGGCAGCAGCATCAGTCATAGCTGTCAAAGCTCACACATAGGAGAAGGACGCCTGCCTACCAGCCTGACTGGCCAGCTAGAGATGACACAGCTGTGTCCTACTCTAGCAATGAATACCCAAGGCCACTCTAACAGTTGCCACCTAAACCATTCTGCCTTTTGTCAAAAAGGTGATGATGGTGATGATGATGATGGGGAGGAGGAAGAGAAAGAGGAGGAAGAAGAGGAGGAGGCGGATAAATGATGCTGGTGATGCTGGTGGTGATGACGATATGTGGAAGTTAAACAAAGAAATCCCAATTCCATCTTCTTCCTTAGCATGTATACAACTACACAATCTACAACTACACAGTTGCCACTTAGATGGGCCTCCAAGCTCAAATATCCCACTAACTTATACAGGAGTTCTACAGAGAGAAAAGACTAGAGACCTCTCTGGCCATCAACATCTCTGGGTGAATCCTCTCCCTGCGAAGAGTGATAAGGTAGACTTCCTGCTTGGAGCTTTGTCAGGCAGGAGCAGGGGGACACTTGTAACGCCCTATCTTACCCATCTTCCTTGGCCTCTTCCAGCTCCACTCGATTCTCCCATCTCCCTGGAAAGCCACACCCCTTCCATCACTGGCTTTTACACACTGGCTTTCTTTTCCTGCTTTGACTTGTTCTCTTCCTCTCAGAAGGACATCATGTCATGTCCCCACACATCACAGATGACATGTGTCACAGAGTCTGGGGGAGGTGTGCTGAGGAACCTCCTCACTAGACTGTAAGCCCTACAGGGAAGGCAGCGGTGACACTCAGCTTATTATTAGCACAGGCAGGGCACAAGAACATGTTATTGCTCATGCCATTGTGGTCACCTTAGTCTCTAGGCGTGTTTACTGAAGAGACTTGACATCTTGTAGTACCTCCCGTTCCCTACTTCCAGGCTCACCAAAATTAACCCCAGTAAAAGGATTGCCCCACAGAGCTTGCCAGAAGGAGGCTGCCCTGTCTTAAGATCATATACTCAGGCCCTTTGTGTCTGCTATATGAAATTTGTCATTATAAATTGACAAAGAATATTGGCACAGATGAGCTTAGGCAGCACAGTGAGACTATATCTTAAAATCTTAAGTTAAAAAGAACTGGGATGAGGTTGGTGGCGTACTTTTGACTCTTGTACTCTGGAGACAGATGCAAGGAGATCTCTGAGAGTTCAAGGCTAGCCTGATCTACAACAGAGTTCCAGGCCAGCCAGCCATATACAATGAGACTGTGTCTCTACTGATAATAGCAGTAGTAATGCCCCTGTGTGGGGGAAGACCAAGGCTCCATAAGACAACACGTTGCTTCATTTCCAGACACCAAAGAATGGGCTCTAATATTAAGGTTCAAGCAAAGTTCCTATGGGGGTCCTGCCCGCCACAGATGAGTCCAGGTGTGGAACAGTCTGCTCTGCCACGCTGTGCACGCGGTAGGCTGTTTTTTGCAATTTCCTCACGCATTAAGAGAGCAGCCTCCTGGGCTGGTCTGGGGCTTCAGTGGACATTGAGTTATGACTGGCCTGACAGGGAAAATGAGCAACATTGTTCAGTGGTGCAGGCAGCGCTCACACATTTATTGCCTCCGGGATGACATGGTTTGTGCTGGTATTTGTGCCTTTCATGGTTTTTTGAGACCCAAGCTGCATCTCAGCATCCTGACACTACAATTTCTACACTCCTCCTCATAACGACTCTTGTGTTTTAATGATTAGACGGTATTAAAAATAAAAGAAAACTCCTGAAACCTATTAAATTCAGTTGAGGTTCTCTGAGCAAAGCACTCAAAACAAACACGATTCATGGATCAGACAACCAGAACCAGAAGAAGCTGAGAGAACACCCACCTGCAAAGTAATCAGAGAGTTGTAAAGAGCAGACCAGCTGACACATAACCAACCAACCAGTCAACTGGTTACACCCTAACTTGTTAATGGTTTACAGCCTACTCAGTTAATTGGCCACGAGGACTTCTGTCACTAGCCAAGAATGGAAACTTAATGCTTCTCATTGGAATGCGGCAGGGGAGAGTTGGCTCAGAGGTTAGAAGCACATTACTGCTCTTGGGGAGTAACCTCTGTTTAGTTCCCAGCATCCATGGTGGGTGGCTCAAACCTGTTACTCTAGATCTACTTTAGTGGTTCTCAACCTTTCAAATGTTTCAACCCTTTAATACAGCTTCTCATGTTGTTATGACCCTCAACCGTAACATTATTTTCATTGCTACTTCATAAGTGTAATTTTGATACTGCCATGAATTGCAATTCAAGTATTTTTGGAGTTCGGGTTTGCCAAAGGGGTTACAAGCCACAGGTTAAGAACCATTGCTGTAGGGGCTTGAAAATTTTTTGCTGGCCTCCACAGTCACCTGCACTCACATGTACTAAACACATACATACACACACACACACACACACACACACACACACACACAATCAAAAATAAAATAAACCTTTAAAAACAGAAACAAAGTCCATATTGGCATGGCCTGTTGGACACAATGCAGGTGCTCTGTGCAAATCCAGTATCATTGGACAAAATCTCACTTAACCGACGTGACCAAAACAAAAGAAAAACAAGTGTTCTCACTTTGATAAAATAGGTGGGTCATGAATCAATTCCATTTCTCAATACTAAAGATTTTCCTGGAATTGTTGAAATCATTACAGAAGTCAAGGCAAACAGGATTAAATCAGAGGCACAAAACCACACCTAATCTTGAATCAAACACATCCTGTAAAACAAGGAGGGTTATCTTAAATTAGTTTTTGTATGATTAAATTAGAAATTCCAATTAAACAATTAATGTTTAATTAAATTCTTGGGTTGCAATAAAAACAACAACAACAAAATATTTCTGCCAACTGATTGCAAAAACTACGTACTCATAAATGTAAGGATTATGACAAAACTAAATTCATTGTTTATTTAAGTACTTTAGAGTAAGGGAATAAACAATTGTTGGTACCCTTAATGAATATTTTATGTATAGGTTAACTGAAATGAGATCTTATGCTGAATAGTGAAAGATGATCACAAAGGCAAGAGTCTCTTGTTTTAGTTTGAGGGAAAAATAGAGAATAGATACTCAGTTTATGGAAAGAGTGTTTCAAAATGAGAGTTAAGACAAAATAAAAGTATTTACTGTTTACTCACAGGCATTCTTTGAATACCATGCATGGACTTTCCTCGGGTTATAAGTGGAAGTTTTATACCCAGCCCTGTTCTTCTGGAGACTGAAACACAAGTTTCTTCTAAGCCTTTTCTAATGTTTACTCTACTGACTCAATTTCCCTATTGTCATTTTCTCATCTTTAAAAGGAGCATAGATTCAGTGCTTGCAAAAGACCCAATCTCTATGGAACAACTGTCTTCCCAGACCCAAATATCTTAGGAATAAACTCAGGTGTCTTAGCTATGTTTCCTGTCACTGGGATAAAAAAAAAATCTCTGACAAAGTCAACTTAAGGAAGATTGGATTTATCCAGTCTTTCTTCAAGGATATAACCCCTCAAGGCTTTGAAGCCAAGGTGCTGAGAGCTTTAAGCATCCACAGTCAGGAAGCAGAGATAATGAATGCAGGCTGATACTCAGCCAGTTTCCCTGCTTAGATTCCCGCCAGGAGATGGCAGCACTGGCAGTGGGCAGACGCCTCTGTCATCTCAATGCAATCAAGATGGCCCCTACAGGGATGTCCACAAGCCTATCTCCACATGACTCTAGGTTCTGTCAGGTTGACAATTAATGCTAACCTTTACACTAGAACAAACAGAGGTAAGAATGTATACAACTGACATACTACTAAACATACTACTGTTCTACTGATCAAGGTCCGCTGTGGAGTCCGTCAAACTAACGCGTTTGAGGTGTTGACATGGTGTGTTATGAGGCAGTCCCAAGTTGAAAACTGCACCAATCTCATCAAATATTTGAGATAATTTAAAGGAAAGAATAATTGATTGTGTTCATGGTCCTATAGGCTTCTTTCAGAGCATGGTCACTGAGCTATTGTCTTAATTTGGGTTCCCCAAATTGCACCGGAATCTTCACAACTGCACGCAGAGACCCTGTCCCCACTTGGTTTTGATTGGTAAATAAAGTTGCCGGCAGCCAATGGCTGGGCAGGACAGACAGAGGTGGGACTTTTAGGATTCCTGGGCAAGGAACTGGAAAAAGGGGAAGAAAGATGCTGGAAAAATGTGGAGGAGAAGAGAAACCATGCCTGAGAAGGTGCATAACAGAGAGCATAGCCACCATGTAGGAACTGGGGGAGAGCGAGCCCCAAGAGGGCCACCTGCTTGAATCCAGGGCAGCAAAGACGAAACATAGATTTTAGGAAGTAATAACTTGGTAATATCAGAGGGAGGTGGATTAACCATGTGGAGGGTAGGAAGTGGCCCAGCCATTGACTTGCTTAAGGCATATCAAAATATAAAGGCTGTGTGTATGTATGAGTTTTTCATTTGGGAACCCAGAGCACTGGGGTGGGTAACAAGGAATATGCCACATCCTCAGGAATCAATTTGAGTATTTAATTAGGTACTGCTACAGAATGCTGCTCACCTCAGGGCAGCTGGGGAAAAAAGGGGGGAGGGGTGAGAGGAGAGAGAGGAAGGGATGAAGGGAGGAAGGAAGGGAGAGAGGGAGGGAGGGAGGGAGAGAGGGAGGGAGAGAGCCCTCGTCCCTGTGTGCTATTGAAGGTCATGTCCCAAGTGACTTCATTTCCACTGTTCTTGTCTCCTGAAGTTTCGACCACTTCTAAATATCACCAAAGGCTGGGTATCATGTTGTTACCACATTCGCCTTTGGGGGTCATTTAATTTAGGAATTGGAAATACATTATATAGAACCCTGAATGTACAAACACAAATAAAAGTGTGTGTGTTTTTAAATCTCTTCACTCAGTGTTTTACAAAAAAATTATTCTCAAAACACCTTTACTAAGGCTAAACCCCCAACAGTGTAAGAGAGTCCATTCAGGCATTATCACCTCATATGTGCTATTTAAGAAAAGAATATTCTCCTTATATTATATAGTAACTAATAAACAAACAATTCTGTAAGAAATCATCTCAAATTAAAAATAGGTTTACGTATATTTTTTGTAGTTACTGAAAATGCTTTTCACTTTTACTACTTGAGTTTACTGATACTGACTAGATCATATAATGTTTGGAAATTAATAAACTATCCATTAATTTTGCTGGTATACACAGATACAATATGCAAAAGAAACAAAAAAGAATATTCTGGGGAAAAAAGTTAACTTTTCTTTGTATGGCTTTTAAAGAGCCTAGATTAATAACTACTAATTAGGATTTCACAGCTCACTAAAATAAGCAAAAAACCATGGGTTTGTGCAAAAATAAACAAATGTAGCTTTAATCTTCACTAAGAAAAGACATTTCCAGTAATGGATTTGTGTCATGTCAGAAAAGAAGTTTGATTTTTATAGTCTTATTCTAGGAAAAAGCAAAATGTAATTGAAAGGCCCATGAGTATTCTGCATGTTTGGCTGTGTACACCCCCATCTCACAAAAGAATATTTATTTGCTGAGATAAAAAAAAAATGAGACTACATCTTTTGAGAGAATTGGCCTTTATCTTAACTTAATAGAGTACCATGTAGCATATCTGCAGCAAACCATCCAGGAATACTTCTATAAAAACCAACAAATAAAGTTCACCCTCCCAAACTTTCACCCTACATATGAAAACTGTACCCCATGATTGCAAGATAAATATTACAGAGTTGAGCATACTGTTTTTAAGTAATAAAGTAAGGGTTGAGAGGCCCAGAGTAAAGTCTCACCAGTGTGCAGCTGGTGTGGAATAGGTCTCTAAGTCAGGAGGATAAAACTACTCACAGTATTCATGATAAACATTAAAGCCGGAAACAAATGTGCACAAGGTTACTATGGCTCTCAACAAGAATACCAGCATTAAGCACACCTTCCATCCCACAGTCAATGAGCCACGAAAGAGGAAGCATAACCTGGAAATGGCAAACAGAGAAACACAGAGGCCTGAAGCATTCTTTACTTCCCACATTCTGGATTTTTTTCCCCCATTCCCAGATGATTTAAGTTGACAAATTGGTTCTTCTGACTGCTTAGCTTCCTGACCTCGAACAGTCTGTTTTCTAACTTCTGTCTCACCCAGCTGTTGACAGAATAATGCCACCAACCAATGTAATCAAACCTCCAAGGGGCTTAGGATTAGGAAAGGAAATTGTAAGGAAGACAGGAGAATTAGAGTGAAGTCTGTCAAAATTTTAAGAGAAAATTCCACCTCTGAGTAAAAACAAATGGTTCACAGGCCAGTGTATTCTCCATTCCTCCTGGCACAGTGCTGGAAGACATATTCCTCCCCGGGGGTGGGAGTGGGGGTGGGGGTGGGGATCGAAAGGTGAGTCTTGTATAAAAACTTCTTGAAATCTGATATAATTTAAGGTCATGTTGTATGATAAAACAATCTCTTTCCAACACAGATATTCACGTGATTTTCTTTCCAGACATACTTGAGGTGACAGACATCCCACTTGGATGCCACACGACTCAGGACAGTAACAGGGGCCTCAGCCCTCTCAGTACATAAGCCAGACGTGGGTCTGTCTAAGACCATTGATTGACCCTCCTCAAGCCTCCTCTGTAAACTGGACAGGCATTTTCAGCACTATTATAACACAGTGCAGCATCAGGCTAATAGAAAGCGTGAAATAAATTCTTCACTTTTTCTTTACTACTCTGCTCTCTGATCGTGAGAAATTAATGCTGATGAATTAAATTCTTCCATTTAAGATTTTCCTTTTATTAATAGCAATGTTCTTGGTATCATATCAAATCCTGAAAAAGATTTAGCAAGTGCATATACATCTACCATGGATAGAAGCACAGCTTTATATAATTGCCCATATCTTAGGTTTATAGGGTACAATTAAAGTACCCATTTTATTACTAATATCAAGAAGATGTGTGCTTCTTAATGAGGGAAGAGGCATGTGCTATGTCCCCGTGACAGCGATTATATACAGCTATGTATCATACTTTGTCATTTACTAAGCCTTAGCTTTTCTCTCTCTTCCTTTCTTCCCTAAGAGCATAGGTATTTCTGATCATGTTTTAAAAGGACTTACAAAGGATGGGGAAACAAAATAAATGTACGTTTTGCTTATACATACAAAGGAAATTCAGCCTAATGACTATCAGTTATATTAGGCTTCAAATCCAAGCCTGATTGTTAGAAAAGATTGGGGCAGGGGGGAGGATCACTGTATGCTGTTACTGTTACATAAACCCATTTCTGCTGAGGATCCCACTGCTGCAATTTGGGATTGCTTCTAGATCCCACCGTCCCAAAGCTGCCTGACAATACAATCACCACAAATCTTTTCCCACATAATTATTCGTTTCAAATTATGTCATCATCAGATAATTGGGAATGGTGTAAATATTTTAGTCAGTTGATTTCTTCAAGTAGACACCAGAAGTGCCTGCAGTGACGTCTGATTTTCTTTCAACCAGTCAAGCTGTAGTGGCACAGGACATGATATTGAATACTACTCCTTGGTCTTACAAATATATACAGTGCTTGTACTGACCTTCCAAGACAAGAACAACCCATCGTAAGTGTCAGTTCCCTCTTTCATCAACATCTGTCACCTCCATCCACTTTCCCATGGTTCCATTTCTTCATGACTCTCTAGCCCCACTATTCCCAAATTTATTATCCCAAATAAATGCATCACGCACATACCAAAAAAAAAAAAAAGAAACATCCTATTTGAGGGTGTTCCTGCAGGTGTCATAACAGAAAGCGAACCACATGAAGGAATAAGAATAAAAACCGGGTACACATTGACTTTGTCAACCTGGATCAGACTTCAGGGAGTCTCATAACAGTCTGATGGCAGCCCAGCGTAAATATGAAGAAAGTTTTCTGCTGTGGTACAATCTCCATTGCACAAAGAAGTGTAAGTTCATTGAGTCTCAACTTGGGTCATGTCATTTCTTCCAAGAAGATGAAGCTAGAGATATACTAGCTACCTATACTAGCTTAATGGCTTAAAGGTCTAGCCTGGTGTCAGTCATACAGATAACTTAGAGGTCATTTAGGATATGAGCCACCTCTGGTCCTGGTTGTGGGACCTTTGGGGAGCTTCTGGCTCTAAGAATCATTTAGATTACTAGCTACCTCCAGTCCTGGTTGTAGGCGTTTGATATGGCCCAACAGATAATTGATCACCAGTTGTTAATCACCTGTAATTCTCAGCTTTCACTCTGGAAGAATACATTTTTCATCTTTCCCACTGGAAAGACAATCCTGGCTGTGTAACATTCCCAGTTTCTCTGTAGATTTGTGGGCACAAGGACCTCTAAGCTGTGCTCTCAACACCTAGCAAAGTACTTGATGGAAGACGTCAAGAAGTACTTATGGTTAGTTATAAGTAAAGCAATCATGACAATAAGTGTAATGGCTATTCCTGGTTGTCAACTTGAATTTATCTGGAATGAACTGCTATCCAGAATTGGAAGGCTCACCTGTGATCCAGATCTTGAGGCTGGGAGATACAGGTTTCTGACCTGGATCTTGGCATGGAGATCTTGAGGCACAGTGACTATAAATCCAAGGAGACTAAGGCATGGAGATCTCTGAGTTCAAGGTCATTTCAGGACAAAACAAGTCTCAGATCCAGGCGTGGTGGTACACACCCTTTAATCTGGGTCACTCTTTCTGCTGAAGACCTACATAAGGACACTGAAAGAAGGAAGATTTGCTCTTCTTCACCTGCTTGCATTTGCTTGCCAGCACATCTGTTGGAATCTACTATTAGATCTTTGGACTTCATTCACAGATCACCATTGTTTGGGAGTTAGACTATAGATTGTAAGTCATCATAACAAATTCCCTTACTATATAGAGACCATCCATAAGTTCTGTGACTCTAGAGAACCCTGACTAATACAATAAGGCTGGTTTTGATTTTGCCATCTACCTTTTAAAGATTTAGCTGCATTTCCTGGCTACATGGTAAGGAGAAAGATATTCTAAATAGAAATAAAAGCAAACATAAAAGCAGGCTACTTGCTGCCTGGCAAGGAACCAATGACCATACAGCAAGAACCATGTGTACTACGTACACTCTTAAGGTTGGTGGCTTCTCAACACATGTAAGAAGGGAAACACATGGAGCCATCTATATCAATCCAATGAGGGCAAACACTGATTGCTAGAAATAAGGTTCTTAATATGATCACCCAGAAACTAGAAATCGTAATATGCAAAAAAATCCCACAGCTTTAAGGAAACAAATACAGATAAGCATCCAAGGTATTCGAGTTTTCCACTCAAGAAAAGAATTTGTAAGTATTACTAATCATGGGATTTAATATTTGATTTTACTAAGAACTGTTAGGATACATCCTATATCAGAATGGAAAACTAAAAGAAAATTATTTTCTAAAAGATGTATTAAGAAATACTCCTCCATTTTGACTATATAGATTCTTTCCAAATCAAGAAATCAAGAGAGAAAATTAATGATTGGCAGGTTTGAACAGTCAGATAATAGAGCGTATCATAATTCTTCCTGATTCTCTCAACAAATCTAAAATTAACCTAAGAATCGATTCAACAATACTAAATTAACAAATGCACTTAAACTACCATCATAATTTAAATACCAATTCATGCTTTTGCCTCTGAAGACAGTCTACTCAACAGCCTCAGCCAAGGAAATAAGCTTGCTACCATTAGAGTGTCCTATCCCACCTTTCTTCAAGGCCTGAGCCCTAAGCCAGAGCATTAAGCAGTTCGTGTGTCTCATTCACAGTCAACATCTGCACCTTCAGCTTCTGCCTTCCCAGAGTCTTAGATTATGGAGTACTCAGCCCTAGATTTTATATCCTCAGCACATCCTACCTGCCAAGGCTCATAGATCATGGAAGAAGCAGAGGGAGAAAGATTGGAAGGGCAGAGGGCGTGGAGGGCTGCCACATAACAGTATTTTCTCGACATGACAGGATCGTGTCACATAAGACCACACAATGCCTATGGCTACATGCACAAAACCTGCACAAAATCAAGCCAGACGAAAGTCCAGCATGACTTGGGGAGGGGTTCACAAAAAGTCTCACTCCTACTGAGAGAAGAGTCAGCTCTTTTCAGGGACAAAGCCCTTGTGTGTTGACCATTTCAGTGGATGGCCCTGCACCCCTGTACATACTGGCAGCTAAGCAGGACTCCATGGGTTAAGTAAAAAGTGAGTCTCTGTGATGAGGAAGAAGTGGCTGTTGGGCTGTAGCTTCGGTTGAAAGGGAGAAGAGGGGGATAGATCAAAGCACATTATATACTTGTACTAAACAAACAAAACAATGAATAATACTTATAAAAAGAATCACTCCCCCTTTACGATGCAATGTTCTTCATTGGTGTATATTCTTAATTCTTTCTAGTAGATCACTGGCTGTGTCTTCTGATGACACATGAAGAATTGGATGCTTAAGGTAGGATGCAGGATGAGGTAAGAATGCAGGATGAGGTAGGATGCAGGGACCATATTCACTGTAAATCTTTAACTCGTCTTTTTTGTTGTTGTTGTTCGGTAGATTAAATGGGTTTTCACTGAACCACTAGCCATTTAAAAGCTAAAAGGTCTTAGAAAAAAAATACTTAGCACTGATAAAAACACAAAGAATTTCTGTTTTCCTGAGAAAATCTAAGCATTTCCCCCTCGCTTAGATCAATGGTCAAGCCCATATAATGACAAAGCCAGGTTAAAATGCTTAACACCTGTCTGACCCATCTGTGAAATTATTTGCTTCTCTTCAAAGCACCGGGAAAACACTGAAAATAGCAAAATATATTCTGAGTAAGGTTTCATGCCACACAGAGTTTAATGTTTGTAATGGAGCCCCAAACTGTCAATGCACTTTCAATAATTCCATCCCGTTCATGGATGCCCAAATTACCTTCTTAAATATTCAATATGCATTTATTTTGATGGTTATTAAGAACCTATTATACATTTCCCTATCCTCCAAAACAATTTTAATAGGGAGGAAATGAAAAGAATATAAAATATACATAAAGCATAAAAGTGTAATTTAAAGATACTCTACAGAGCAAGGAACACAAGCAGGTGTGTATTAGTGGTTGAATGGCCCCCGAAGTGAATAGTAGGCAGAAATACATGACCCCATACACTTCCACATTTTTCCCCAAGGACACATCTTCCCACACATCAAAGATAATTCAACATGCAACTATAATATCCTTTTTTAAAACTTAATCATAAGGAATCTTGATGCATAAAAGAATGCATGCAACCCCCAACACACACACACACACACACACACACACACACACACACACGAAACTTAAATCAAAAAAATATTACTCTGAAGTATGCCCGATGTCAAGAGGAGATAAAGGAAAAAAGATGAAAAAAAAATTTAGATTTGACAAAATACACATTTTTACTTAAATATACACGTGCAAATAACTAAACATTCAACTCAAAGGACATCACTGGTATGGTCCTTATCACCAGTGGCCATCAACTCATGCTGTTACTGTCTATTATTGCTTGGTTGCCACTGAAAACCATTTTATAAATCTATTATCTCCTTCAAGCCCTCGTTCAAAACCCAGCTTGTTCTCTGTAGTCTTTCTGATTTCATCAAACTATAGAGATTGTTCCCCTCATCCTAAGCCTGTCCCTTTACTGATGGCCCCATCAACCAACTTCATATCCTTACAAGTAGGCACCTGCCGAAACCGACCATATTTCTATCTCATCCCTATGTACTGCTCAGAGGTGAGCCTGGCAATTCTGAAATACATGGCATTCTTAATCATTGTGGGAACAGATGAGATTAATAGACTCCTGTCCTGGAAGACTGCTTTAGCTTAAAAGTCAAGGACACAACATTGTGTTGACCAAATAATCCAATGCCTTCATTCATAAGCAAATGATTTAACCTGAAGGCAAAATACTGAGCCTTGGGGACCCAAGAGACTTGGCACTGAGCCACCTCTGCAAAGTGACAGTATCACCTCTACCTGGATACTGTGTCCTCCACATTGGCATCTATCCATCCAAGTACTTATATGTGCCTTCTAGATTTAAAGCATTGCAAAAAATCCAGGGGTAGACAAAAGGACAGAGATTATTCTGCCAGACTGTCCTTCACATGTCGTGTGGGAGGTGAGGGGCTTGCTGCTGACGACCAGCAGTGGGGTCAGGTGGAGAGAGGCAGTTTTCCCCTCACTGCTGAGAGAGAAAGCTACAAATACAGCATAGGACAAAAACATACAAATTAATAGACAGAACTGGAGACACAGCTCAGTAGTTATGAATACCTAATTTGGTTCCTAGCACCCATATTAGATGGCTCACAACTACCTCTTAACCCAGCTCCAGGGGATCAAATGACCTCTCCTGGCCTCTCTAGGCACCCGCATTTATGTGATAAACACACACACACACACACACACACACACCCTTTGCAAATGCTTTTTTCAATACTACCCTTACGCCCCATGCCTACAGCCAGGAAACAGAAGCAACCGTGAGCCTGCAGCACCTCCGTTCCTGCCTGTTGCTCTTCCTATCCTCATGAACCATAAATAAACCGAGTAACTAATCTTAAGCAAATAGGGAACTCCATCAAATTTAGTTGAACTGGAGCATTCAGGGGGTTTTACAGTGCCTTGGAGGTCTCAGAGCCTGTAATATATCCTGTTCATTTAATAGAACTGCCTCTGCAAGGAAGCTGTAGACAGGCAAATGTGACTTCTGCTTGCTCCCCGAGGACTCCTGTCTCCGGTGGCTTTTCTGAGTTATTCCAGGCATTAACTTGTCTGTGCTTGTGTTTGGTCTCAGGACCACAGAACTTCAAATAATCAAAGCTCTTTAAATTTTAAGAGAATGTTTACACGTTCATTATTTATTCAGTAGATAAATAATTTATCAATCCCTCACAATGTACAAAGTTCTCTGTAATCTGAAAGGACGCTTAGCTAGAAAATATATTTAAAAATAAGAATAATTCAAGGCAAGATATGATGAATGGGGAAAAGTAATTCTGAAAAGAGAAGGACACTTGTTTCTGAATAAGAGAATCTACCACTTACCGAAGGCTCACTACACACTAAGGACACTGTTTCAAAGCACTTTGAATAAAATGTTAGTGCATTAAATTGTGAAGAATTATTCACCTGCCGGAACGAGAGATATCAAGATAATGAGCCTTAGACCCCGCATTGTCAACTGCCTTACTCATTATAATTACAAGTATTTAAAATGCAGGAATATAAAATAAGAGTTCATTTAATGATAGTATGAGTCTCATTTTTCATTTTATGTAATGATTTCTTTTTAAACAACAACAACAACAAAAAACCACTTTTCCTGAAAATCTAAAGTCTACCCTGTGAGCATTCAGAAGGAGATAGTTTTGGTTTTTCCACTGATATATAAATAATTTATTGTTTATTCTCTCAGGGACATTTAATATGAAATAAACATGTTCTAATTTGTTACATATGCATGTTATTTCTTGTTCATGTAAATAATTCATCATACAAGGGGAAATAAGAAAAGCTTCCCTCACTAATTAAAATAGTTCCATCATTTGAAAGATGAACTTCAATCTGTCTCTAGCAGCAAATAAATTGGGTAAACAAAGTGTGTGAACAGATAACCAAAGACAGAAGAGCCCAGTTGAAATGACAACCAATTCGCTTGCAAGGAGTTTACCTGGAAACCAGGAAGAAGATGCTCGCAAATAAGTGACCTGAGGCCAGGGGTAGGAAATATGAATGGATGGATATATATATATAAATTATATAAAATAAATATATAATATATTATATATAAATAGTGGAAAATAGTGAGCAAGTAAAGATGAGAAAAGAACTTTACAGGAAGAACAAGGCCAGGGCTGAAGTCCACCTGAGTCAGATACACTAAGACTCCTGTGTGCACAACTGCTACAGTTTCTTGACATCTTGGAGAAGACAAAATGTCATGACATGGAGATGGATTTCATTTTATGGGTTTGTATTTCTCAAACTGCAAAAAGAAGAAAGAAACCAGAGCAAAAAGGGGTTCCTGGTATAAAGCAAATATTCATATGGAAGATAGGAGAAGCAAACCCACCTCCACCACCTTGGTACATGGACGTTCACAGAAGGAGGCCTTTTCATTCCGAGTGCCCTAGGACCTAAAGATACTAAGAGGCCGGGAGGGAGCATGGAGACTTGCAAAGAGCTCCATTCAGAGAAGAATTGAAAGCAGAGTCTTCAGCACCTGGTGGCTGCTGACAAGGACTCTGCCCTCTTTGCAGTGAAATGGGAATCCCAGAACAGGGGATAATGGTGACAGCAAGAGAACAGATAGAATTCCTCCCTTCTAGAGAGGAGTCAGGCCAAGAAGGGCAGGAGGTGCTGGAGAGTTCACAAAATAGAATCAACAGGATTCCCTGTGGTTGTAAGAAGGAAGGAAGGGGCAGCGTTGATTGCAAGCATCTCTGAATACTACACAGAAGGCATCCTGGAAGTGACAGATCACCTGGAAAGAAATATGGCACTCACTGGTTCCCAGAGAGCAGCGTGTGGCCATCTACCACGGCGACAGAGGAAGCATTCTTGGTTCTAATCTAGACTTCTCAAATGCCTGCCTATGTCCCAAGAGGGTAAGGACAGAGGGAGACAAGCATAAACGACAAGCAGTCGAGAGAGCTTGGTAGCTAAAAATATGGAAATCAAAGGGAAGGCAAGGTTTCCTGCCAGGATCAAGGGGAGGCATTTGGGGAATCAAAGAACTCAGCAAAGGTGTGGAGTATTTGCTGAGTGGTTGGTTCACCTAACAGAACCAACCAAAGATAGCTTTGAAGAACATAAAGAACTCAGAGTTTGCTGTGAGAAATCAGATGAGACCATGGGATAGAGGAAGACAGCCCATCTTCTCAGGAATGCATGCAGCCTGAGGTCAGAACCTTCAAGCAATCTTTCCGGGAAGCATTTGGAAGGGACTGATTTTACAGCAACATTTCAGTAACTCATTTGAAAATCCCTGGCATGCCTTGGAGGAGTGGGAGAGATCCTGTGCCTGATGTTGCTAGTAATGGTCTCTGTAACATGCACTTGGAATTAAAGAAACAAACAGGTGACTGCTTACAAAGACCCACACCCCATTACTGTTCTTCTGAATTGGTGTGCTGTCTTAAAACCCTTAACATCACTGCAGTCCTGACACACTGCAAGTGAAGCCATGTGGATAATCCCAACGATTTCTGAGGTCTCCCACGTGAGGGCTCGCAGCCTTGGAAAGCTGATGGATTAATGAAATACTGTTCCTGCTAATTGCTGACATAAGACTATTTAGGGCTCTGAGGCAATCACTGAAATTTTTTAGACGTTTTCACAGCTTCTCAGAGCAGTGTACTAATCTGTCATGCTAATTCCCACAGTAAACAGCAGAGTGCCGGGGTGAGGGACTGTTACAGCTCTCTTTCAGCATCACATCCTTGCAGCTTCCTCCAAAAACCATCTCTAAATCCAGATCGTTTGCTTAGATCATTTGCCGGCTGTGACACGCATTCTCCCCAGACTCCAGGCAGAGCTGATGGCTGCGATTTTCACTTCGCTAATGAGAACAGATGTGCCCGTCCTGAAAGCCTGCCTTGGCCACCTCAACTCAGATGGTGTCTCACAAATTGGAATCTTCTGCTCCTGGAAATGACACCAGATGTTGTGGCACAAGAGTTTCCAGATCATGACCTACATCACTGTAGACCATCACATCAGTGCTTGATGTGTTTCATTACTGTCACAAAATGCCCGACAAAAACAACTTAAGGGTTTGCTTCCGGTTAGAGCTGGTGGAGACTGTGTGAGGAGGGAACTAGAGGAGGAGGAAGCTAAGAAAATGGAAATCAAAGGGAAGACTAGATTCTGCCTAGTGGCAGAAGTTTGAGGCATCTGGTCATATTGTACCCACAGAAAAGTGAGGAAAGAGAAAGAGAGAGGGGGGAGGCAGAGAGGCAGAGAGGCAGAGAGGGAGAGAGGCAGAGAGGGAGAGAGGCAGAGAGGGAGAGAGGGAGAGAGGGAGAGAGGCAGAGAGGGAGAGAGGGAGAGGGAGAGGGAGAGGGAGAGGGAGAGAGAGAGAGAGAGAGAGGCAAATTGGAGTAGGTCTCTTGACCTCAGTTAATGTAGTCTAGAAACTCTCTCACGGACATGCCCAGAGGTTTGTCTCACAGGTAATTCTAGATCTACTAAATTGGCAGGCAATACTAATTGTCATACCCATAGATTATCTACAGTCAGATGGTAAAGTACCACAGGCAGACTGTGCCATTAGATGCAAACTCCGTTTCCAACTTGACCATTATCCCCAGGTAAGTTTTGGGCTAATGATACCATGTCTGAGCTCTGCTTTCCTTGATCAATGCCACGAGAAAATCATCCCATTCTTTACATGTGGAACACCAAGGAGAACTCAACTTGGAAACAAATACAGCTATGAACTCCAAAATGCCAAGTCTGTCTCGAAACCTAGGTGTGTCAGCTACAAGAAACAGAGATACACTAAAGTCAACATGTGGTATCCAGTAGCCATAGATGTCATTCCAGAAGTCTCTCTGCTCTGATGCAGTACTGTAGCTTCTCATGGGCTTCCCCCTTAGAGGGCACAAAGCTGAGTGCTTGACTTGCTGGAAATGCTATATAACAATTATTGTAAGCCTATCAACTTGCCCTGAGATTTTATGCATCAGTATCTTGTGATCTGTTTCAAATGGGTCATGATCAGTGCAACATAGACAACTTAACAATTTCTGTAACACCCATAGCAGGACTTGATCTAATGGAACTACAGCAATAGGTGCATGAAATACCCACACCCAAGGGAAGACGTGGTATCAGGGAAACTACTCATCTCCCTGGAAAGTCCCTTTGTGCCCTTACTGCATCACCTGACCCTGGACTCTGTGGTCCTCAGGAGCACCTACCTCTACCTCATCCCCTGGTGTACAGCGAGATTGAGAAGCCAGGTTTGTGTTTGTCAACTCCTTGTCATCCTGCATACAGATGTGTCATTACTGCAAAGCTAACGGGGAAGAAACAGATCCCATCACTTACTGAGGTTGAGAATCTCTGCTGTACAAAATCAAGATTATCGATTCCCGAAGAAAGGAAGCGTGAAAACAAAGAAAGGAATTAACTCGGGTTTCCAGGAGATGGGGAATGTTTTCTCAGTGGGATTCAGTTTCAATTTAAAACTGAAAGGACACTGTAAGCTCAAAGATATTAGGTGATTTGGTTAAAATTCCAGAGGATTGGGTTCAAGATGACTTTGTAATCTTGCAACTTTAAAACCTTCTTAACTAAGGACCCATGTGTGTCTTAAATAAAACAGGACGAGTCTTTTTAGAACTGAAAAGCCAATCGGGATGGGAGAGGCGTTTCTGGTTGGGGACCCTGAGAAGCCTGAATTTAATGTGATGATCAATTAAAGAGAGAACTGGATGCCAGCACAGGCTCTTGTGTTCTCTGGAGTGAAGGGAGCTGACCTGAGAGGCCCTTCCAATCAACACCACTGGCTCTTAAAGAGCTGCTACTTAGATGCCCAGGCAGAGTGTGCTGCTAATGGTGGGTGTGTTTCTTATCTCAAGGATCCAAAAACAAAGCCTTAGTAGTCTCAAAAGAGCCACTTCACCAGGCCCCACTGCAGATGCAAATCCATCATCCACTCCAGAAGATTCTTCACTGCCCCCAACAGAAAACATTTTAAAGTAACAAAGGAGAAACTTTAAAAGCACTTCTCTCAAGTTTTTTTTTTTTATTCAATTCCTCTACTTACCAGTTTGCAAATAAATCTGTGCATAGCCCCCAAAGCCTGTTCCATGTTTTAAAAAGTGCTTTTAAGAGCTTCGGATAGCCCAGAGAAAGGGGGATGCTAGAGGGGTGAAGTAGAAATGGGTGGGTGGGTGGGGGAGCACCCTCTTAGAGGTAAAGGGGAAGAGAGGGATAGGGCTCTTGGAAGGCATACCAGCAAGAGGGACAATACTTGAAATGTAAATAAATAGAATAAATTTTAAAAAAAACAGAGTTTTGGATAGAGCAATTGCTTAGCATGCATAAGACCTTCAGTTCTATCCCAGCCAAGCAATGCAAACATACATCTGAATATATGAATGAACATACATACATATACACATATATACATACATACATACATACATACATACATACATACCAAAACTAAAATTTGACACTTCAGATTGTTGGTGTTTTTGGTGGGGGGAGTTTGGTTCTTTTGTTTATGTATTTATTTTTAGCTCCCTGCATCTTCTCCAGCATGCTATGGTACTCCTGTCCATTGCTTTCACCCACTTGGCTTTAACCAGCTGATCGCTCCACAACTCACAGTCTTCTCTGTCCACTGCCTATCTCAGAGAGCCAATGGCATGTGGCTCGACCTCACCCACACAAAAGCATTCCTCCAAGCCTGCTCTGCACAGGTGCTCCTGAGATCAGTCAGAAGGGGCCTCAGCCTCCTCCCTCTCTGTCCCCTCAGCCAGGAGGAACGCAGTTTAAATCAGTCCTTAGCTCTCTCCTTCAAGGCATGGCTTTTCACCTACCTGGCTCTGCAGCCCTGCACTTCTCCTCTCCTCTAATAATCTCAGACCTAGTCTTTTCCTAATCTGAGTGATTTTAAAAACATGTATGTACACCCCCACATCCACACACAAACGAAATTTGCCAACCCAATTTGTTCAAGGCTCAAACAGTTTCTAGTTACATTTAGATCTTTACGGTGGCTTGGGACAATCTCTCATCAGTGTCACACACCTTTAAGTCTACATTTGCCTAGTACAACCCCCGTCCAGTGTCTCCACTGTAGCCACAAAGCAAGCAGAGTGAGATTCTAAAACAGAACACACATTTTTTTAATGGCTTTCACATGTACATGGAAGACTGGAGAGACGGTTCTGTGGATAAAAGCATTTGTTATCCTTGTGGAGGACCAGAGTCCAATTTCCAGAATCTTCATGGGCAGTTCACAGCCATCTGTAAATCCAGTTCCTGGGGATCTAATGCCCTGTTCTGACCTCCTTAGGCACCAGGCCAATTGTCCCTCCCATGACAGAGTCAGTCGAGGCCATAGAAAATACAGAGTTTAGGAAATCTACAACTTTGAATGTAGTTATGAAACAAAAGAGAGTGGAAGAGAATTTGAGTTGTGTTTCCCTTTTAACTCAAATTTAAGCAAATATCCTTTAAGTGACTCAAAATACCAGCTAATGGTTTTGATAGATTATTCGGTGATTTAAATATCTCATTCTTTTAAATAAAACAGCACCAGACACGCATGATTTGCAATCAAGTCTCTGTACCATAACTGCAATTTTCCGAAAGCCGTATTATCTTTTTAAGCTCTCATTTCAAAGACAATAACTGCTGTGCAGTAACAGCACACAGGGGAATAACAGAAATACATTAAATTAGTTGCACTAATTTTAACTAGAATCATTAAACTACTTCTCATTTTTTTTATTTCAGAATTATGGGGGTGCTCTGATATCACAGGGAGAACACAACGGTTGCCTTAGATGTTTTGCAAACTCTCATCCCATCCAAAGATATTCAAGGTGGTTCAGGCAGGCACCCTGACATTTACATACATGTGTATATGCATCAAACATTTGTTTTATTTTAATTATGTATATGAATGTATATCTGTGTAGGAGTATATACACGTGTATGTATGTACTACTGGGGACCAGAAGAGGATGGAGGATCTCTCTGGAGCTGAACTTACAGGCAGTTGTGACTGCTGAGGACTGATCTCAGGTCTTCTGCAAAACTAGTACCCACTCTTAACCACTGAACCATCTCTTTAGCCTCTATTCTTTTAAAATAAATATTTTTTTTAATTAAAATATAGAGACTAGAGAGATGGCTGCATGGTTAAAAGTACTCCTTGTTCTTTCCAAGGACCTGGGTTCAATTTCCAGAATCCTCATAGCAGCTCACAACCATCAGTAAATATAGTTCCTGGAGCTCCAACACCTTCTTCTGACCTCCTCAGGCACATGGTATGTACACATACATGTAATCAAAACACTCAAACACACATACAATAAGTAAAAAATCTAGAAGTAACTAAAATACATCTAGCTAATCACACATCTCCCCTCTTCCTTTTCCTCCCTCCAATCTCTTCCAAGACTCTCAAAGCTCCTTTCTCTTTGTTATTACTTCATATATGTATAAATGCATGATGTATATACAGCCTGCTGAGTCAGCTTAGTGTCATTTGTACATGGGTGATTTCAGGGCTGACCGCTTGGAATTAGATAACCAGTAGAGGGGCTCGTTCCTTTGAAGGCTGTTTCTCCCATTCTCAGAAGTCCTGTATTTTTACATGACTTAAGGGAACTAGAATATGTGTCATGTGGTCAAATTCTTCAAATTCTTAAAAAAAAAAAAAAAACAAGGTAGTATTTTTTGCTTATACAAGTAGAATTATATACACCAGGATTTTACACAGAGACTATCTATCATCTATCTATCTATCTATCTATCTATCTATCTATCTATCTATCATCTCTGAGTTTGTGTGTCTATGTGTGTAGTATACCTGGAGTTCCCTCATAAGCTAGGCACTAGCTCTATAACTGACCTGTGTCCCAAGTCTATGCCAGATTCTCCTTGGGAATGAATGAAACTCTGACTCTGGTTGCTATAGCAAAGGACCTGTTTCTAACTAAGCTCAGTGTTAGCAATCCTGTTGCTTCACACAGAGGGAATTAGTCAGAGAAAACTGCTGGGTCAAAGTGCAGTTCTACTTTTTCCCATAAACCCGTGCCCCTCTGAAATGCTGATGGAGGCAGTTAGGGAAGCCAAGCCCAGTGCCAAACTAAAACACATGCTAATGGTCTCATTGTTTCATGACCTTTCATAACCCTTCACCACTGGACATACATAGTGCTTCTTAAGGAGCCTATTCGAGTGAACTGAGCTTTGCCATGGGTCACTGGATACTCTGTGTCCCAAAGTTTCCTTTCCCATGGTTACCAAAGTACTGAATCTATCATGAAACACCAGGATGAAGGCCTGCCCAAAAGATGAGTGGTCACTAAGAAGGCCCAGGACACCTAGAACCAAGGACCTATGCACAGGACTATGGGGATCCGAAGTAAGATGGCAGAGCCCACTGTCCCCAGAAGGGCCACTGAGCATGATGAATTCCCAATCAGGGGACATGACAGCATGAAGCAAGGAGGCGTGTATTTCCAGCCAGCAGAGATAACAGTGCAAAGCATGGAGGCATGACAGAAAGCTCATGGCTAGAACTCATGATCTGACTAGGGCCCTCAGCATGGGATACTGGGGTTGCATACATGACCATCTCACAGATAACCTGACCTCTTTGTTCACAGCACTACTGGCTACTTTTCCTGCAAGACAGGAGAAAACTGACATTACCTATGAGTTTCCCTTTGGTTTTCCACACACACTCTCCTGGCCACTCGCTTCCAGGCTGCAAGCCCCACGTAGCCATCAGAAAACCTTAGGGACAAGATTGTGAAATGGGAATTTTTCTTCATACTGAGTTTTATGTAACAGACTCATGATCTTCAAAGTCAAATAAAATCCCAACATTGCTGAGCCCTTTTAAATGAAGGCAATATTTCCCATACTGTGCTATCTGAATGGATGGAATAAGAAAACTACCTCATTTAACACAAACCTACCATGAAGGCTTGTCTTGGAGTGAATAAGGTCCTTAACCGGTGCAGCTATTTCTCTCTGCAGGAATCAACTTCGAAGAAGATAGGATGATCAAACCCCAAGAGCTTGGCAGTAGACTTTCATTCAGGCCTCAAATGGGAGGGATCTCTTCTGCCTTACAGGAAAATGAAGCTGAAAGTCTGAGTGAGCTGCTTCAGGCTCATATAGTACTTCCCCTTCCAACTCCAGCCCTCCACCTGCCACTGTGACCACTCCTAAGTGGTCTCAGTAGGATCTTGAAGCTTCCTGATGAAAACACAGTCAGTGTATACAGACTCTCTTACCCCCCTGCTAACTCCAACCTTTCCCCTCTTCAGAACCTGGAAAGATTAGAGGGAGAGCTTTATTCTCTACTCTCTCACCTTACAATGCTGTCTCACCACAGGGCAAGGATTAGGCCATGTTCCTTCTTCATTCTTAAGCCAAGAATAGCAAACAGAATCAAATAGTGTGGGAAACTGGACTCTTACAGACATCTGTTTGCACTGGATGTGATAAGAGCTGAAGAATTACTAATAAGTCAAAACAAATCAGGAAATCTGGAAACCTCTGACCTATTGATAAGCTATTAGGCTGGTTTGTTTTGTTTTAACTACGTTCATATCAAGAAATGAAGGAAACACAAAAGATGGTATTCTGGTGCCTGCCTTGCGGAGTGGGGTGGGGGAAGCTCTTTGAACTTGGAGTTTTCTTAGCCTTCTAAAAGCTTTTTTTCACATATGCTTTTATCTTAGTTCTCTCTAAATACATACTCTCCATGGCAGCTGTGGGTGCACTTCAGGCTCTCCCAGAGCTTGCAAAATCTGTCAGAAGCAAAAAGTGATTCCGTCAAGGCCTTTGAACATACCTGCTAATGGCTGGAGCTGGAAAGGGAATCATGCCCGGTCACTCAGACAGCAGCAACTCAGGGAAACCAGGCTCAGAGGAGACTACCGTGTACAGGAATCTGTGGTGTGCACTCCTTGGGAGTACATACTACCTGAGGCCTCCATCTTACAGAAGAGGATGTGGAACACAGAGAAGTTGTTAAATAATTCAGTTAGTTTACACAGTGAGGAAAGATTCAGAGTGGGTCACACCTACAGTTCTTTACATAATGTCTGGTTGCAACTATCACAGAGGAGAAGGCCCTTTCAAGGGACTTTGGAATGCAGAATAAGGGTGCCTTCAGGTTGTAGCCCAGAACAAAGAAAGGAACAGATCAATTTGGGAACAGTTAGGATCCATTCCTTTCCCATTCCTTAGATAAACCACTGCCTGCTAGAGAGTTCATTTTTAAAATTTAAAAAAAAACAGAATTCTTTCTTTTCTGCACATATTTTAGCTACAACACATGCATGGTGAGAAGTGTTAGCTATAAAATAGTAAACAGTGTGTATGCTAGCAAATGTGTACGTATTAGGTGCATTCACAAGTGTGTGTACACACACACACACAAACATACACACAAAGACAGACAGACAGAGACAGGGATTTGGGAAAATGTTATTAGTGCGTCTTTAAATTGTTCTCTTTTCCTTTTGGTATGCTCTGGTATTTTCTAGTCTTTTCCTACAATGATAAGAGTCTTATACTCAGAAAAAGTGTTATAAGCCAAAGCAATTTTTAATGATACTATTTTGGCTAAAAAAAAAAAAGTCATTTCATGTAATTAAGTTATAAAACATCATCTCAACCAAAAATTACCTTACACCAAGTGAGGGGGGGAATGAAAACTTGCAAAAACTGAACTAGTGTTAAAATTTACAAGCTCCATGAAAGGTTTATTCATAAGAAAAGTAACACAGAACTCTTACACAAATCTCACTGACCAGAACAATGGAAAAAAACAGAAATGGAAAGTTTCAGAAAATGATTTTTCCTCTTAAGCCTGGTAGAGAAATTTTGGAGGGATTGTTGCTTAAATGAGAACTTGGCTGAGCTGTGCTTATTTTCAATAAATTGCTGTCAGATGTGTGCACACACATGTGTACACTCATCCATACATACTCATAGATACATATACACACTCATGCACACATACACACATGTATATACTCATGCACATATACATACATGTATATATACACACATGTACACAGACACACACATACAGTTATACACACATACTCATGAATATATATACACACATGTACACACTTATGAACACATACACACATGCACATACAGACATGTACACAAACATTCATGAATACATATACACACATGCACACACATACTTATGCACATATACACACATGTACACATAAACACACATGTATATACTCATGCACACACATACTCATGCATACATATACACACATGTATACACTCATGTATACATACACACTCATGCATACATATACACACATGCACACACTCAAGTATATACATACTCATGCACATATACACGCATGTGCACATATACACATACACATTCATGCACTCACATATTCATGCATACTTATACATACATGTACACACTCATGCATACATATACACACATGCACACACTCATGCACACACATACTCACGTACACATACACACATGTGCACATGTACACATACACACACACACACACACACACAAGGTCTGACAACTACTTCACTTTCTATTTTCTATGAGGGATAGAGGATGGCAGAAAGGTAGGAGTGAGTCCCCTGTGCTTCAGCTGCCCTGGGCAATGAGCTCCTTTTCTGCTACCACTCCCTCTGAGAAGCCTCCAGCACACAGAAGATGTAGGAAAGTCTGCCGTGGCTACACGTGTGCCCTTTCACCATCCACAGGACCATATCTCTGATTGCAAGCCTATCAGGCAGGTCTCTAGACGACTCACCTCCTCATCTTTCTTCTGACACTGTTCTTCCCACAGCAAGAAAATACACCTCAGACTTCTGTTCCCCCTGCAGTGAAACCTCTACACCTTTAATTTTCCCAGGAACCTAAAACTTCTCTTTAAGAAAAAAATCCCTAACAGTGAAGCCAAGTGTCTAATACTCTGAGATCCATCTATTTGGGCGCCTGATATCACTTTGTTGTCATTATCTCTTTGAACGGTCCTTGCATGGCGTCCAATCTTCCCGCCTCTTTCAACTCTGTCTGTTTCATTATGCTCAAAGCAAAGCAGAGAGCCATGTGACAGGCATGCAGATGATCTGAATACCTGGCATCGTCTCTCTGTACTTGAAATTCCATCCATAGACTTAGCGTGTATCTCTGTGAGTTCTGTGAAGAGAGGAGAATGCTAGAGAAACTGAAATTCCTTAGCATCCATGTAAAAAGCCAGGTATGAAAACAGATATGTATGATCCCAGCACTGTGAAGGAGGAAACAGGTAGATGCCTGGAGTTTGCTCATCAGCAAGCTTAGCTGAATCACTGAGCTCCATGTTTAGTGAGAGACCCTGCCCCAAAGATTACTGTGGAGAGGCCAGAATGATGACTCAGCAGTTATGAGCACTGGCTGTTCCACAGAGGACCGGGGCACAGAGACTGTTCCATAGAGGTTCAGTGTGCACTGGCTGTTCTACTGAGGACCTGGGCTTTAGTTTCAGGACCTACTTATTGGTTATAGTCCTAGGGGATCTGATATCTTCTTCTGGCCTCTGCAGGTTCCATGCGCACACATAGTAAAGAGATGTAGATGAAGGTAAAACATTATATATACCATTATTATATATACCATATATAGGTATATATATGGTTTTCCTTTATTAAAATATTTTTAATAAAGGAAAAACTAATTTAATTAAGGTAGATAGTAATTAAGGAAGATACCCAATGTTGACATCAGGCCGACACATGCAAGCATACACATACATATAGACACGCATGTATGCCCACATGTATCTCACCCAACATACACAACACACCAGATACTTTTGAGGAACTGCTCTACTAAATGAAGTCTAAAACAAGGCAATTAAAAGCGATGGGAATTCCAACTGGCTACCATCCAACAAATTATGACTGTGTTTCTTTTTAATCTTCAGTTATTTTTTTTCTTAAACTTTCACCATTAACTCATTCAGAGCAGAGCCAGCTTCTTCAAATGCTAAATGAACACAGTGCCCTCTATGTGAACATACACAAGGTGAAGGGAAAAATGTGCCAATTGTGCAGACCATCTGATGGAGAATACGATATTCTTTGTTTTGGAAGTCACACATTTCTAGGACTGGTGTCTGGGTGTGATGCTTCTTCATGAAGTTCAATCAATCCCAAGAACAGTTCTTCCTTCACAAATGTCATCCTCTGTAAATGTTCCCCAGAGCCAGGCTCAGGGAGGCCTCCAGAGTATCTCTCAGAACGAGACCTTCCATGAACCAAGCTTTCAGACACTCTCAACTCTCCTGGCATGCCTGAATTATTCATCTTTTTGCAACTTCCAGAACACCAACGGAGGCCCTGGACGGTCTCTGCAATTTGATGTTACATCTTCTCAAGTGGCTAAAGAGGCTGTAAAGCACCCCATTGCTTAAGCCTGCCATCTCAGTTCCATTAGCGGTAAAGACCTCTCTATTCAAACTGCTAAGTAAATCCTCCGAGAGCCCGGGGACTGTTTCATGCTTGAAAGCAACTGTTAAGAATTTGACAACAACCAAACTGTTCCTATTTAATCCTTCTCCCAAGGTAAAAAGAATTATAGGTAAACATATGCCTTCATTATTTGCTTTGCTGCATTTCAATACCCAGTCCCACACAAAATTGCCAGCCAAGGACTTAATGCCACTGCTTGTACATTTCAGAGTGGGCACCTCTACAGAATGGAAAAAGATTAAGGAGGGTGACAGAGCCAGGGAGCCAGAGAGCCAGGGAACCAAGGAGCCAAGGAGCTAGGTAGTCGGGGAGCCAGGAGCCATGGCAAGTGTTGTACACACCTAAATGTCACCAGGGTAACGGGTGAAGAGAGAAACATTATAAATCAAAGGTCTCAGGGAAGAATAAAAAAGCATTCAGAAGAGGATTGTAGAACAGAAATTCTTACAGTGATTTGAAAGATACTGATATGGACCATAATAGCTTGAGAACTGACTAGGGGGTTATCTCTCAAGGTTTCTATCCTGCCTTGAGCCTTCAGTGACGTACAGCTTCTCACATCTCCAATTGACTACTCCTACCAGAGGTAATTTTATTAATACATCAGACAGACATTCTAAAATACGATGCATCTGAGCACAGGTGAGGAAAATAGATACTCTTTAAAATGTGCAATCAAAGAAGCATAAATAATTAGTACAGGAGAGTAAGAGAGATGGAAGTAATGAGGGGGGTGGGAAGAGGGGACTGGGACTTCCAGGACCACTGGGTCTGCAGATGACAACATGTCCCTTGAAGAAAGGTGTCTTTGTCTCGCCTATAGGGTTGCATTCAACTCTCTATAACATGTTCTAAGGAATCATATATAGACAGATTTTGAGAGGGAGGAGGGTGGATCTCAAGATAGGGGGTGTCTACATGAGTAAGAAGTAGCATATGAAATTCTGCTTCCAGTATGAGGCTGTTGCCAGCAGTGTCTCAGAACAGTGTTGTCTACTCCTTCGGAGCCCAGAGCCACTTCCAGCATTCCTTCTCCTTCTGTGAGCCAACACACACAGAACCCCAGGAAAGACCAGGCAGTCTTCCAGATCTTCCAGACGGAGAGTAGGTAAGGCAAATTGAAACCAGAAAAAGCACACAAGCGCACTAAAGAGCTCGGCATTCCTTGGCCTCCCACGTCTCAGACATTCCAGCCCACCACTCAAGAGGGTGAACTCTGATTCACTTCTCACAAAAGGCTTGGGCTGGGTGGGGTAGAAGATCTTCAGGGATAGTTAAACTGGATGGAATCCTCTTTGATCTAAAGTGTTGGTGGTTAGGGATGTAGCTCAGTGATAGGGCACATGTTTAACATGACCCAGCTTCCATTCCCAGCACCATAAAAACAAACAGCAAAAATCCCAGATGGATAGACAGGAAAAAATCTATAGTGAGAATGGTTTCAGGTGAATAAATCCTCATTGAGTATGTAATCTCTGCTCTAAGGACATAGAAAGGAAAGGAAGTCATTATGTTTTCAACAGCTTACAGATTAACAAAGGAGAATGTTATTTAAAGCAATAACCAAGTTCTGGGATGTGTAATAGTCCTCTACATGGAGAGAAAATCCCCACTGAATATGGTTCTCTCAGTCATTTTGGGAATGAACCATGGGAGATTCAGAGAAGAGAGAAACTTACACCACCTCAGTGTCAATGACAATGAGAAATCTGATTATTCAATTCACAAACAGAAGTATCTACTGCCAATTCAAGCTTCCTAATGCTCCTTTACACGTGTATACATGCACACACATATACACATGCACACATGCAACACATATACACACACACACACACATGCACACACAGCATGAAACTATAAAGTCTAATGGAAAGTAGTTCTTAAATGAGCTCAGCCTTTCCTCCTGTTCCCCATATCACAATATAATACAAAATACGTTTTTTTCTTTGGGGGGTGGGGGGAAAGGAATGATTTCAATTTCCAAAGCATCTACTCAGCTCCTGCTATTTTAATATCTTCCTGTGTTCTGTGGATTTGAACCTTGCTCTCTATGATCAAAAAGTCGTGATGCTAAGATCAACGTCAAATGACCCAGCACAGCACAGTCATTCACATGTGGAAACACTAAGAAACTCAATCTTGGGCACAGGCCAGGAAGGCAGTCCAGACAAATGAGAGACACCAGGATCACATGGCCTTGTGATTAATAAAGTATAAACAGGCTTCCTCAGCCCTCCCACAAGTAAGGCCTTCCCTTGAGGAGCCAGTCCCAGCTAAACTCATGTGCTAAAGCATACAGAAAGTGAACAGGGGAGTTGATCTGTAGGCCATGTGAACAAACTGGTGTACAGCATGTGTGTGTGTGTGTGTGTGTGTGTGTGTGTGTGTGTGTGTGTGTTTGCCACACATATGTGAGTGCCTAGAGTTCAGAAGAGGTCATTAGATCCCCTGGAGCTAGATTTAGAGGTAGTTTTGAGCTACCTTATATGGGTGCTGAGAATTAAATTAGGTTCCTTGAAGAACACCAAGTATTCTTAACTACTGAACCATGTCTCCAGTGCTGTCTATGTATTTGTATGTTTGTATGCCCTGATGTATCTGTAGTTTAATCTCTCAGCAGTGAGGGAAATGCAGCCCCCTCTCCATCTGAACTAGCTTCTGGTCCTCACCACCAAGCCTTCACCTTCCACACAACATGTGTGAAGGGTAGTCTGGAATAACTCAATCTGCAGGTCCAGGAACACAGGCATCTCTCAGCACTACTGAAAGTCTGATAGCTAGGCTCAGAACAAGCCAAGCTCAGCAGCACGTTATATCAAACAATGCAGGCTGCTGAGAGAACCCAGGTAGAAACACACTAATGAGTGCATGGTGATGTTATTAGCAAGATGGCCATGGATGATATGCCTCAATTTCAGATTTGCTTCATTATATTAAAGATATAATTTTAAACAATTTCATTTAAATAGAATTTATTTTGTGCTCAAAACCAAACAAGCTCCTCGAGTTGAACAATTATCAAGTTTAAGTAACAAAGAATAAGGGGAAAACCTTGTGATTCCTAATCACAATTTCTTGAAATGCTGGATTATAATTCTAAGCCATAGAAAGATCTGCTGCTAAAGTGTACTATGATATGCATATGTTACAGGGAAGGGCTGTAAAAGGGAAACACCAAGTAGGGCTGAATGTTTAACTAAAATCATGCCCACAGGAAACCTGATTATCCCTCTTAAAACTTGGATGTAACTTGTTAAAGTTGGTCTTACAATAGTTTGTTCATACGTTCCCTGAAGGGAAAACAGTACTTTGCAATGGACCCTGGTTTAAGAAGCCAGTTATAGAATAAGTATGCAGCTGAACTAAAAAGACTGGTGGCTTATTGATCCTGGTCAAACTCATTACCTGTTTGCCAACGGCAACTGATGCTATACTGCCCTAATGGAAAAGGAGAGGAACACCCACCAGGATTTCTCATTAGGTGAAACACTCAGGCAGATGATTTGACTGGGAATAACAGCCAGATTAACTGGACTGGCTGCCTACATGTGATTCAGTTTTCTCTAAAGAGACACCCCTTCACGACACACAGCTGTTTCGTTCATCTTCTTCTTCTTCTTTTTTTACAACAACTTATTATCACTTCAGACTTGTAAGCTCATAGGAAGCTCTAATTACCTCAAACATAAACATTCTGGCCTTTTCATATCCCTTCACTTCTTAGGCTTCTAAACAATCTTTGATCACACTAATCAAACTCCCAACATCTCCTGAATCTGAAGCTGCCATTCCAGGAGCTGGACTAACTACAGTCTCCCACAGACCGAAGGCCTTGCCCTGTGTACTGTATCACTATGGCAACACAAGTTTGGCTGTGCTTCTGTGGTTTTATGCTGAGCCAGCGCTCGATTGAAATTTCCACAATAACCCTGAAATTATTTGTACAAAGAGAAGGCTTAATTTGGATTCTGTGGAACACATGGCTGGTGCTTCTTACCCTAAACTGTTCTGCAGGGGGTACATGTAGGAGAGGAAAAGGATTTTTCTATATGTTATGTATTTGCCATCTGCAGACTCCAGTGTCACAATGAGGCAAGTCAGCATATCTCTCTAAATCACCAATGTTTCATTTCTCTTTTCTGTAACTATTGTGCAGCCCAAGTAAAACTATAAAAGACACAAGGGAAAACAGAGATTTCCACACAACAAAATCATTTTGATCTAAGTTATGTTACAATGTATCAGCTATAAGGACTTGAGACTATTTTCAGTTCCTGTAATCCAGCTCCAGAAGCTCTGATGCCCTCTTCTGGACTCCACAGATACTTGCATTCATATGCACATACCCATACACAGACACATACATATACAACTTAAAAATAATAACTCTAAAATATGTTGATGAAGGAGGCCTTTTAGAATAGGCAACAGTAATCTGTTGAACCAGGAAATTAACCCAATACAGTCATCTTGCACAGGAATCAACTGAGTATCTATTTACTGGTTACTAAGTGTATGGGCAACATAATCCCACTTATCAGAATATTTGCAACTAACTAGGTAGCCAGGCCAGCAAGAACAGTGAACGTAAATTTCTGCCTGTCTACCATGAGAGATGGAAGTGACTAGCTCTATGGGATAGCTGAGAAAAGAAGATACCAGGGAGGGTTTGTAATTCAATTAGGGCTAAACAGATGACCCAGTGAGAAAGAGCACTTGTTGCACAAGCAGGAGGAACAGAGTTCAGATCCCAGAACCCACATAAAAAACCAACCATGGCTATGCTGCCTGACACTGATGCATTGTGGGAAGGAGCAAGAGAGAAGGATCCCTGGAGCTTGCTGCCTGCCAGATTAGCTCCAATTTCAGTGAGAGACCCTGTCTCAAAGAATAATGTGGAGAATGGTAGAAAAGGGCATGTAGCTTCCTCCTTTGGTTTACATGTACATGCATTCCCATCCTTGCATATACATATACACATGCATGAGCAGAGAGCACATACACACAAACTGCACACACATGATTACATGCCCATATGCACATAAACTCAACAGTCTGACGCCTGTAAACATTCTTACACGCATGTGGTACTTCGTAAGGGTATCTTGGTTCTTGGCTGGGCATGAGTCTGGAACCCCAAGACTCCAAGGGAGAAATGGCAGGTGTTTGGCCACGTCCCCAGAACCCAGGGTCCTGACACGTAGTTTAGTCTCCATGGACCTACATTGTTGAATCACGTAGCCCATTACAGCCCCTCCGAAAGTAGACAGGTAGAGGGTGTGACTACAGGGCTCAGACCCTAGAGAGATTTACATACTAATGAAGGACAGAGGGTAGAGCCAATTAAGCATTCTTCCGTAGACCCTCTCCCTTTCTCCCTCCCTATTTAACTCTGATCTGCCCTGAGTTTCACAGGGGTACATCCAGATCCATCTACCATCCGCCGTGAAAATAAACCCTTTTGGAACCAAGGACTTTCTCGTGTCATTGGGGTTGTGCCATGAAGAATCGTGCAGAAGGCCTTTAATGAGCCACTGTAGCTGCAACCACTGCACGTAACTTCCCACCTGGAGGAACTTTCTGCGTTACCAGCCACCCTACCCACACGCGGACGTATACATGCCCACCTAGTCACACAAATTACACACACTGACACACACACACACACTCACTCACAAACCCATTCACATACTCACACACACTCTGCATGTCAGCTCCTCACTTTGCTGTCTTTCCTTCTTGGAAGAGATCAAGTTTATTATTGTTGTTATTATAGTTATTGTCATTAATTTTATTATCCAGAGCCCACATGAAAGAACGCATTTGACCTACAGTCTTGTTTATCTCATCAGCCTTGAGAAGTCTATACTCATGAAATTTATGAACATTAAACAAATTTCAGGAACCTTCCAAAGAAAAATAATGATCAGCTGATCATGATGGCACCCTTCTCATCTTAGCATTCGTGAGGCCGAGGCAGGAGGATCATGAGTTCAAGGCCAGCTTGGGTAGCACAGTGTGGCTCTGTCTCAAAAATATAAAAAGTTAAAGATCCAAAGAATATTTTACTATCATAAAGAATACTAGGGAACCCTGGTTGGAGACGTTAGCTTTTAAAAAAAAAATGACTTCAGACTGATTTTTAAAAGGAAAATACTTTGATAGACATATGAAACTGTTTGGAAATTTAAGAACTCATGTTGATTAAAGAAAAGCACAGGAACACACGTTCCTCATTTGGAACTACAGTGTACAAGCCAGTGCTGTCTATCAAACCAGCTGTGCTTGTCATTGTCAACCAGCCCATTGCAAGGTCAGTGTAAGATGCCTGTAGTTTGCAGAGTATTCCTGAGAACTCCCAGGATGCCTGACAACCTTCCAAGTTTGACAACTGCCTGGCTGTGTGCCTTCTGCCCCCTGTTCACCCCTGTGGATTTATTTTGAGGGGAGGATATCTTGCCCTTCTTAAAAATATATTCATTATGGATACACAAAATATGTAAAGATTGTCTATTAATAGGGCAGAATGTTTCTTTAATACTATAATGTCTACATATGTGATACAATGTTTAAGTCAGATGAAGCCTAGCCGTGGTTTATAACCATTGCTACTCTTCTTACTAGGTTCCCCTACCCTGGAAACTGACAGAATGGTGCCAGTATTTGTCTAAAACTACCCAAAGAAACAAAGTTAACTCTTATCTCCAGCCATGTGCTCAGCCTCGCTCAGCAAACGCCATTCATAAAATTCTCAGCATCAGGTGAGGCCACCTCCCTGAAAACCATCAGAGATGAACAGAAAACGCCTGTGCTTCTCTTTAAGGCTGCCCATCCTACCCTACCACAACTGCACCACTTGGACCTTCATTCACCCTGACCAGAAATTCAAGACTAGCCAAGGCTCACAAAAGTCACTCATTCTGTCAATAAGAAACTACTTTTTTTCCTTGAGTGAAGGTGATACCTATGGTAAGGGGATCAACAGGAAGTGAGGGATGTTGATGTGATGTTTGTCAACTTCGCATGAAATCCACCTTCTAAACTGAGGTCATATTATTTGTACAGGGCTCCTCTTATTTTGAAGGGCGAGTTATGTGATGCCCTCCCATTTCATGACTGAACTCTGATTCTCTAAGAGGGGCAGAGAGGAGCAGTATCTGGACAGAACACTCACAGCTGCTCCCTGGGACATTCAGCCAAGGATTGATATGACTGCCTCATTGGGTGGTACAGCAAGAACTCTGTCTTGTCATGAAGAAACTCCCCACCATGTGTAACAACAGACATAAAGACACTAGAGTGTCAAAAGACCCAACTATCAAGGGAGATTGGGCAGGAAAATCTCAGGAATGCTCATTACAGACAAGAGGATTATTTTTAGCTTCAGATGACACAGGCTAGAGAGCATATACTAGGACAGAATGAAGAAGCATGTGTAATCATTTAATAATAGTCTCTGCATGCCCTGGGGGAGCGTACAGCCATGCTGAAGGCATCTGGTCTTGCTCACCATGATACTTTCCCACATCACCTCTGGCCCAGCAACCAGAAGGGGACTTACAAGGACCAGTCCACACTTGTTGGCCAGTTTTCCAGGTGTTTCTAGGATGACTGTTAGCATTCTCTGCATCTTCTCTAACTTGGAAAAGATGTCCTCTCCTCAACTCTTGTCTCACCCAGGCTCCGCCCCTGTTCCAGGAGCCCTTCTAAAGTTTTCTGAGCTATGTTCCCAACCACACAAAAGTTGCTGGAGATTTTCACTTTCCCAAGAAGAACAGGGTTCAGTTATATTTGTCCTTAATCAGCCTGGCACAAAAATGTACCCCAAAGAACAGGAAAACAGTCCCCACCTGCAAAAACTCAGCATCTTATCTCAAAGTACAGAGTTAAGCAACAAAATCCAAAGAAAGCAGAATCTATGTGTAAATTCACACCAGTGCCACCAAAGTCTGGGGGCTGGGAGCTGGCTCTTGCCTGGTCTTGCTTTAGAGCAGAGGTTCTCAACCTTCCTAATGCTTCAACCCTTTAATACAGATCCTCATAGTGTGGTGACTCCCAGTATAAAATTATTTCTTTCCTACTTCATAATTGTAATGTTGCTACTGTTCTGTTGAGATCCACAGGTTGACAACCACTGCATTAGAGGCATAGATATTCACTGGAAGGCCTGGGAGATGGCTCCCTCTGAAAAGAGTTTCCTCACAGGCATGAAGATCTGAATTTGAATCTCTAGAATATACATTAAAATCCAGGCATGGCAACATCTGTAATCCCAGTGCTGGGGAGGCAAAGACAGTGCACCTCTGGAGCTCAAAGGCTAGCTCAGGCTGTTTTGAGACATCTCTCAAAACAAATAAGAAGATTGATTAGGCAGAGACTTGGCATCCACCTCTGGCCATACACACATATGCACATGCATCTGAATGCATACTCCCAAACATACCACACTACACACACACACACACACACACACACACACACACACACA
>NW_021604590.1:5644997-5650731 GCF_004785775.1 Grammomys surdaster | reverse complement strand
AGAGAGAGACAGAGAGAGACAGAGAGAGACAGAGACAGAGACAGAGAGAGACAGAGAGAGAAGGCACTGGTGTTAAGTCCAGTGTTTAACATAGAACTGCAGGAAGGAAATGGGGTTCCCTATCTTGTGGTTTATTACTGTAATGTCAGAGCAACAGGATTGTCTTTTCCTTAAAATGTAAAATTTTCATTAAAATGTAATGTTAGAAAACAGTAGAAACCTTATTCTGGAATCTCCATTGGAAGCAAGGAATGGGCTGAGGCTGACCCAACATGAAACAGAGCGGACAAGTCCAGGAAAATCACCCTTTGTCTCCTGCTAGATCTTTCTTGCTACCCTGTCCCAAGCTACCTCAACATACTGTTAACTTCTAGTTGGTTGTTTCTGAGAAATAAAAAAAGGAGGGAGGGAGGGGGAGGGAGAGGGATGGAGGGTAGAGGGAGGAAGAGAGAAGGAGAGACAGGGGGGAGAGAGAGAGAGAGAGAGAGAGAGAGAGAGAGGGAGAGAGAGAGAGAGAGAGAGAGAGAGAGAATTGGAAAAGAGGGAGGCAAATCCCTTTGATGTGCCAGGCAGTCAGTATGACGCCTCTCCTGGCAGCTTCTGCAGGCTCAGTGTCTTTTTAACAAAAGAAGCAAAGGTCTCAAAGCTTCAGTCATTACAGCAACAGGTGACATAAGGACCCAGTACAGGAGGGGGCCTTTCCCCTACTAGGCCTTCAGCTGGCAGCTGTATGGAGAAAGTAGGAATGGGCTGCCTGGCCCCTATTCTAGGGCTATCGGGATTACAGGGCAGAAAGCAGTGCTGGGATTTCTCCTAGATGCTGAGAGGATGATCAGTGCTCTAGAGAAAGCAGAGCAAGCAGAAGCATCAAGCCTGCCTATTTTAAGTAAGTGACATCTTAGCAGTCAGGAGGCAGCCGCAACTTGAAACCGAATATCGGAGAGATTAGCAGGGACCAGTCCCCACAACCAGTGTCGACCTCCACCAGATGAGGCTGGCACAGAGTACGGAAGTGCTCAGTTATTAAAACTGTACTATTAATAATTCAGTTGTGGTCTCCAGCACCCAAGTGGGATCATTAGGGTGCCACAGCTGATGTCTTGATGCTAGCCTAGGGGCAGAGGGCACAGGAGGGTCCATGGGGCTTACTGGCCAACCAAATCCTTACTAATCAAATCCTTAGCTCCAGGTTCAGAAAGACCCAGCCTCAAAAGATAAAGGGAAAAGTGACTGCAGAAAACACATAAAGTCAATCTCTTGCTTCCTCATGCGTGTCCTAGTATATACACACGAAGGCACTCATAGACACATGTACAAACAAGAACACGCACATACACACAACTATACTGTAGTGCTTTATTTCATAACTGTCATGAGCAGCAAGGCACAGAGAGGGGAAGTATCTGAACAGGCCACACAATAAGGCATGATGTCGAAATGGAACCAGAGCCAGGCTGTAGCACATCTCTAGTCCCAGGCTCTCCTGGAGAGACTCCATCATCCAGGAACTGTGCATTGCTTCAATGAATTCACTCCATTCGGCTGACTGCAGAATAACTGGGTACCAATCCTAGCAGTAATAGAGATTTTCTCTATCCATTTTGAGGGCCAAATAAAACATACTGTCTTCCACCTTCTCCCTCCTACATGCCTAGTGGAGAAAAGAATACCAGCTAGGAATAATATTTGTTCTAAAAAAATCTTTTTGTTGTTGTTGTTATAAAATTGGCAACCAAGTTAGGAGGGAAGAAGTTTTGACATGGTGGGTGAGTTCTAAAATAAATAAGATCAATGTAACAAACACAGTTAATTTTAAGACTTTCATCACTGTTTTCTGTAAATAGCCTCTCTCGACTGTGATACATTGTGATTCTTTAGTGTGTGAAGCTGACTCAGCGTTTCACGTTAGAATTTTATCTTGAACTGGAAAGATGACTTTGTGGTTAAGAGCACTGGCTGCTCTTCCAGAGGTCCTGAGTTCAATTCCCAGCAACCTCATGGTGGCTCACAACCACCTGCAATGGGATCTGATGCCCTCTTCTGGTGTGTCTGAAGACACCAACAGTGTATTTGTATACATAAAATAAACAAATAAGTCTAAAACAAACAAACAAAAAAAAACAGAGGACTCAGATTCAATTCCCAGCACTCATATGGTGGCTCACAATTACCTTTAATTCCAGCATTCCAGTTCCAGAGGATGTGACACTCTCTTCTGGACTCCATGGGCACCAAACACACCTGTGGTGCACAGACGCACAGGCAAAGCATCCAGACACATAAAGTAATTTTTTTAAAGTAAAATTAATCTGTGTTTTACAAGAATTTCTCCTCAATATTTCAAATGGTACTGGTATTAAAACTGAGAGAGAGGAAAGCCAAACCCTTCCTTGGTGGCACTAGGACAACCTCAGTATAACGAATCCTCAAGATCATTGTGTCTGGCTTTGGAAAGGTATGACCATCAGAGTGGCCATATCATGCCACCCAACAGTAAGTTAGAAGATGGTATTCTACCTTGGGTGTCTGTCTCATTCCTTATGCTTCCAAGGAAGATCAGTGATGCCTGATGAACAGGACCCCTCCCTATACCCTTCAAGAACCCAACCATCTATAGTCCTTCCCATGTAATAAAGTCCAGGTCAGTTGCACAGCTCACTTGATGGTAAGGTTAAAACATTAGATCCTTTGGCCCACTTCTCCTCTATACACACTTTCTTTCATAATCAGAAGCTTGGCAACATCGATGCTTAATAGCCCGGAAGCAACCGACACTTGCACATTTGCCCATGCAGACCCCTGAGAGACCCCTGCAGGTTCAGTAGAAATGAAATGAGCATTTTTAGGAGCTTTCATGAAAGCTGAGTCTCCCCGCCTTCACGACATGATTTCCCATGGCACAGAATCTCTGCCTATATTCCGCACAAATCTCCTGTTTCTCTAGAAGAGTGGCAGGCCACAGCCAAACCCATCATGATCCCCTAGCCGTACCTCCTGCATTTGGCATGAGGTCTCCCTGTGAGTCCTCTGATCCTCAGCCTGTCTCCAGGGGTGCCCAATTTAGCTTGACGCCCTGCTAGGCATGAAAAGAACTGGAACAACTCATTGACAACCTGAATCCTTTCTTTCTTTTCTTTCATACTCTCTTTTTGTCACCCCAAAAGAGAGAGGCAATTTTGGTAAATCCAAAATAAAAGAATAAATGGATCAGGCTCAATGCCAGTAACTGGGAAAATCAATACATCAACGGAAAACCACTTTGTGTATAAGAAGGGGGGAATAGCATATCTGATCCAATGTAATGATTTCATAAATTGTTATGTTGTTATCAAAGTCTCTAAGGTGGCTGAACACCCCTCTGTAAAAAATGAGGTTTGGATGAAGCAAACCTCTGGTTTAGTTACAGCCAGTGTGTCAGCTCTAAACTCACTGAAATTGTGTCCTGGCTGGAGCAAGTGTTTACTGTACAAGCTGGGTGCCACAGGGCCACGGGGATCAATGCTCCATTATGAAGTGCAGGCTTAGCAGACTCCATAGGGTGCTGTGTGCACCACAGCAAGATCCTTGAGAGGATTAAAAAAAAAAACACCAATTTTGAACTGGGGAGCAGGAGGTTCACTTGATTTGAAAGCCAGTGCTACCAACCAGCAGTTCCAGAGTGAAGTTGGAGGAACACAGAGGCAGCAGATCCCAGACAAACACATAAATCCTGCCAGCACAGCAGAGAGGATAAGGAGGATGGGGGAGAGCATCCTTGTGGAGAGCCACTTATCTTACCTGGAGCTTGCTGATGCCCAGGTGAAGGGGAACGAAGCCAGCCCAGCCCGGCCAGGCAAAGTGCAGTCTGGTGCTGGGAACCACTTAGCACCCAAACCAAACACACTACAGAAGAACTCACCAGGACTCTAAAACTGGAGTGGCAAGAAAGCATTCTCCTGGTGCTTCAGGCAACTCAGTAAATTTCACAGCTGATGAAAAACTCCAAGTACTTTCTTGATTTAAAGTTAAAAATTATTACTGAGTTAAACAAGAGTATGTAGGAAAGGGATTCTAATGAAATAGTTCTTAGAATTTTAACAAAACCTTCTCTTTTTCTCCTAATGCTTCCAATGTCAGGAACTGAAAAATAAACTCTGCAAAGCACTAAGAAGCATCATGTATTCTTGTGTTCATGTATGAATGTGTTTTTCTGTGTGTGTGTGTGCATGCATGTGTGTGAATGTACATGTGTGTGCATGTGTATGTGTGTGCATACGTGTGAGTATGTGTTTGTGTGCGTGTGTGCATGTGAATGTATGTGTGTGAGTGTATGTGTGTACATGTGTTTGTGCATGTGTGTGCACATGTGAGTGTGTGTGCCTGTGTGTGAGTATTTGGGTATGTATATATATGTGCCTGTGCATGTGTGTGTAAATTCGAGTATTTGTGTGTACATGTGCATGCCTACATGTGGCCTTAGTGAATGTTGGGTTTCCCCATCCTTATTTTAAGGAGAAGTTCACTCATTGACCCTGAAGTTCACTGATTTTGGTAGACGGCTTGGCTGGGATTAGAGGTGTGTGCTGCCAGGAGCAACATTTGTTTGTGGCTACTGGGGCTCACACGAAGGTCCCCATGCTTGCATGGCACGTATTTCACCAACTTTGTCATCTCTCCAACCCCTGAAAGACATTTTTTACTCCAGAAAGTTTATTTTTTAAGGTAGTGTGATCATAGCACAACGGGAAATGGACTTGTGAAGTGATAACATTTTATCTTTATATTATTTAGCATGGTTTATTTATGCATGACTTTTTTGAAAACAAATTTCCAAATAACTCCAACATCAACCTTAAACACCGTTGAAGCCAACCAGGTCTTTGTCTAAAGCCTCTCACTGGCCTTTTGATTTTTCCTTCTCTTTTTGCTCCCTTCTCTCTTCAGTCCTCTCACTCTCCCCCAGTGAGCCAAAGGTGACTGAAGAGGACTAAGTTGGCCAAGGCTTTATCACCAAGGTACTGACCCACCCATGACCCAGAGCTCTCTTTTGCAGTCATGTCCGAGGCCATGGACTGTAAAGGAGACTCCAGGAACTCCGCTGTAGGACTTGGCAGGACAAACATGTCTTCATCTTGTAGTCATTACAACGGGCTCAGTGTGCCCCTCTCCTGGGCCAACTTCAGCTCTGTGTGTGTGTGTGTGTGTGTGTGTGTGTGTGTGTGTGTGTGTGTGTTACAGTTCTTAACAGAGTAGGGACCTAAATATCTCTGTTATGGTCATGTTATCCCCTTTATATGAAAGATTATTTTCTGGGCAGAAATCAGATTACTAAAGTGCCACCAGCTTGCTTTATGAACGGGATGATGTAATGAATAATGGTCGTGTGAATCATTACCTCCCAGGCATCACAGACTGAATGACTGGTGCTCACCCAAAGACATCAAGCCCTTCTCTCTGGAACTTGTAAAACTCATATTATTTGTGCTGATGCTCCTCAGAGAAGGAAACAATCATGTACTGTCTAGGAGATTACTAAATCCAGTCGTCAAAATGTTTAAAAGAAAAGCCTGGGTGCCAGGGATAGGGCCCAGTGGGCAGTTAGGCTTGCTTGGCATACAGGAAATCCTCAGTCGAATCTCCAGGACTGCACTTACCAGGCTTAGTGGTGCAGGCCTGTAATCTCAGTTTTTGGAGGTGGAAACAGGGAATCAGAAATCCAAAGTCATCACTGGCTAAAGGGTGTGTTTAAGGCCAA
>NW_021604590.1:5640763-5644897 GCF_004785775.1 Grammomys surdaster | reverse complement strand
CCCCCAAAACCTTGGAAAGAGTACAACCCTGCCAGCACTGTTAAGTCTCACAGAAGCATGAGGGAATAACTTCTCACATTTTAAAACAGTAAAGTTGTGGTAATGTGTTACAGTACCACTACTACCCCCAGGAAGCTAACGCACCAGCAGGAAGTAATGTCTTATACAGTAAAAATGGAATGTACAAGAGAGGTTTCCGCATATGGGGCTGCATGTCTCCCTGAAAGTGCTGAGGTTAAAATGGAAGCCACAGTGAGTGCACCTTCCCAGTGAGGACATCACAGGGTTGAGATCTTTTGTTGCCCTTAATGTCCTCTAAGGACACCTGCTTGTGACATTGGAAGAGGAATATCTCATCACCCTTTCTGACTGGGCTGAAGACAGAACTCCCAAACACTTGATTAAAGTATTCAAAGAGATAGAATAACTTTATCCTGAAGTTCTTGTTAATGTTCCAACATAGGCAAAGTTCTGGCTATTCCAGGGCACCCTCCAAAAAAAAAAAAAAAAAGTTTTTTATCTGCCCAGTAAGTGGGTCCAAATCCTTTTAAATTGCCTACTGAACCAAGAGCCAGGCAGGTGCTTGCTTACTCTGTGCTGTTTTATATTTATACGTTAAAAAAAAAAATAGAAACTTTGTTCTCAAGCCAAAATAGCCCGTTTAAAATAAGTAAATAGAAAGCTAAAATAAAAGCAATATTTAGCAGAAAGAAAATTAAGAGGCGGCAAAAGTTGAATAAGCTAAAAACACTTCTCCCCAAACCGCTGACATCAACAATAGAATTACCACAGCAAGGCTCTAAGACTGGAAACTGGTATAAAATAACCGATGACTGGTATCATCTTAAACAAAACTCCTGAAATGCTGCTGCTGTTCCTCATCCCAAAGAACTGAATACTAGATCTAGAGAATATCCAACTGAATATTAAAATGCTCGACAAATATGCACAAATTCTGTATACAGATTCCAGCACACATAGAGAAAGAGCAGAGAACTGAGCATTGACTTGATCCATATGTTCAGATGAAGACACAATTGCTCACTTGCTCCAAACATGTTCATCACGACCTCACACTCCTCCTTCCATTGTTCCTATGTGTCAATGCCGTTCCAATGTAAAGGTGCCTGTGCAAACCAGAGGAACTCCAGACCCAGCACAAGCACTTAGCCAGATGTCCTTACATAAGCACATGTAAGCTCCAGGTTGCTTACAGGGTGAGGACAGGCTGCTGTAGGTAAGCATTTTGAACTTCGGGGCATCCAAGATTTTCTTAGTCATTCTGAGTCCCAAACCAAGAAATGCCAAGTGATACATATTTGGATTCTGATAAAAGAATTGCCTTTTGTTGGCGTCTTGGTGGGGTTTTTTTTTTTCAAAGACTATTTTTAATTCAATCTGATTTAAAATTATTTGTAACGCTTCTCACTAATTTCAAAAGGACTCATTCTATGTACCATTTTTGAAAATGCAAAATATCCCATTTGAAGAAATAAGTTCTTTGGGAAGGTGGGTATTTATTGAGACTAGTTTCATCTACTAGCACGGCCTGGTATCAAACTTATAAGCCTCCTGCCACAGGCTCCCAGGACTTGGGATTATAGACTTGTGTTGGTATGATACATTTTCCAAAGGTGCTGCTCCAGTTCACAGCACTTCCATTCACTAAAATGAAACTAAATTATTTACAGGTGCTTTAACACATGACCAGGATCCATCCCTTGTGCATGGCTGCCAGGCAGAACCTTCCCCTCTATAATCTGTATTCATGTTCTCTTTACAAACTCGCTTTCTTTTTTAAATAGTGTGGTGAATACCAGTCTTTGCAGATAGGTATCATGTTTATATATGTCCAGTCTAGCATTTTCCACTAAATTGGTCACATAGGCTATCCATGGATATTTGAGTTACACATCTGTAGACCCACAGATAGACTATCATTAGCCCTGAGAATCTAAGCCCAAGATGGAGCCTCACTAGGGAGATGGGAAAACAGTTTCCTTCTAGCTCCTCTCTGTGTCTCTCCATCAGCAACTCGATGGGCTCTGCCTCTGACTACAGAAGCAGTTAGCCAGTCCACTTTCCACTCACAGGTAAGCATATCTGTGTCAGGAAACTGCCATTCAGTAAAATCAGCCCCCAGGAGATGAGGAAGATATTCTGGAAGGAAAGAACGGCTTACTGACTTTCTGACAAACAAAAATGGGATGAAAACCCCAGTAGAAGAAACAGAACTAGTCGATACACAAATATGAAAGGCAGAAACCCTACAGCTTTCAATATAATTTCAGATAAATCATCTCTTTGTCTAATTCTGAAAGATACCGAAATATCTCTTGTACATCTTAGGGATTTGTCTAAGAATGATAAGAGTTCGGGTGGAGTTTATTAGAATGTCATGTCACTGTGAGGTGAGGGGTCCTTTTAGAATGCTTGGGGTAAAATTGTTTTCAGATCTGATAGTTTTGTGAATTTGAGGAGGATATCTGTATACGGGGTTTCACTCATGTATCCCTACCCTGAAAAGCCCATGTTCTTGATGACCAATATGGACTTCAAAGAGTCCAAGGTTTGGGGGTGTTTCAGACCATTCTCAATAAAGGAGACTCACCCTATAAGAAATTAATAGTAATCTGGATCAGATAAGCTCACAATTGTGCAAAAAGCCTGTACACTGTCAAAGACTGCAATGGTAGAACAAATCAGCACCTAGTATAGCAGTCACCATAAAGGCAAAGCACATTTCTGCAGCCAGGGGGTATTGTGGTCTTGGAGGCTTCCAGGACAGACAAAAGTGTAGTTTATGAGTAATGAGACATAGCATATAATTTAAGGTTAAGATGACAGAAAGATACAGAATGTTATGACTATAATTTTTAAAAACACATAAATGTTGGACAAGTTGGGAGGAAATAATTGAACCCCGAGTTACTACTAACTGGGAGGCTTACAAACTTTTCTCTTTGTATTTTTCTCAAATTATCAAAAATGATGCTATTTACTAACAAGCAGAATTCCTAGACAAAGAAATTGCATAATACAAGGTAATGGATTGTAGTATGAAGACATATTTCAACAAAATTATTTCTGAAACAACTGAATTCAAGGTAAATCTACAAATCTCTTTTTAAAAGGTTGTTCACATAATGAAATTATTGCTAACGATTTTCAAGGGTAAAGGACACTCCCCAACTATAACCTGTGGAAATGACTTGGTTGAAGAAATGAGTGTCTAATATGTACACAGATCATTCAGTTCAGGTGGAATTCAGTTAAACCTGAGAGTTATATGCTGCAAAATACCTACTGGGATCCAGTCATTGGGATAGTCGTGTGACTCTTGAGGAATAGGGAGGGGTGGGTCTCACTATGTAGTTCTGGTTGTCTTGAGACCCACTGTGTAACCAAGGCTGGACTTAAACTCACAGCAACTCTCCTGCTTCAGCCCCTTACATGCTGGAACTACAGAGATGTACCACCACACCTAGCATAAAGCACCTGTGGAGGAGATACAGCACTTTGGGAAAGAGAAAAGGCACAATAATTAGTGTTTGACTTGGAAAGAGAGACAAAGTAGCTTATATTCTCAACAACCACAAGGAGGATTTTCACTGAAACATAGTAATTAGTACTTTTTGCTTTTCAGGTTAGTTTGTTTTAATAAGTTTGGCCACCTCAGTGTGTTTACTTAAACCCATTGGAGGAATATGTATTTAGTGGAAAAATGTCAACAATTAGAAGTACAGAAAGAAAATATGATGACGTATAGGTGACTTTGACCCTGATCATACTATATCCCAGTGTGCTTGGTTCCCTCTCAAGGCACTGTTGCAATTTCTTTTACACTTTGGAAACTCAGCAGCTGCACCTGACATTTCAACATTTAAGTATTCACTCTCCTACTTTGCCCCACATATATAGGGGGAGGCTTTTCTGTGATATTTTCTTTGACAGAATCTACCTGTTACACTAAATGTGATGGTCTCAAAAATCATCTGTTAAGAGCTGGAGGCACAGCTCAGTGGCAGGCTCTGAGTTCAGTTACTAGCACAGGGAAATAATAAACAGATAGATAATAGATAGACAGAGATAGATAGATAGATAGATAGATAGATAGATAGATAGATAGATAGA
>NW_021604590.1:5627946-5640753 GCF_004785775.1 Grammomys surdaster | reverse complement strand
AGATAGATAGATAGATAGATAGATAGATAGATAGATAGATAGATAGATAGACACATATATAGATCAGTAAATATAAATAAATAAATAAATAAATAAATAAATAAATAAATAAATAAGAGAAAAGAGAGGAGAGGACGGGAAGATTTCTTCCAGGAAGTTCTCCCTGATGAGGTTGAGCCATCATCCTTATACTCTAGATACAATTTCACCTTTCAGCAGCAGGGAGCAAACCCTAAAAACATGGGCTGGGTCTGTTTGGCTTACTTCTCCATTCCAATATCTACTACAGAATTACCACATATGGACTAAAATATCAGTTAACTAAAAGCTATAATTCAGCTATTAAAAAGCCCAGATGCAGCTTATTAAACCTCAGGCTAATTGCATGGCAATTTCTCTCAAGGATAGTTTAGAAACACGAAGTCCCATTGATGCAGTCCAGGGCACAAAGGCTTTCAGATGGGAGGTACATCAGTGCTCTAGAGAACACAGGTCAAGGGCCCAAAGGTGGCCAGTATTCACACACAGGGTTTGCAGTAGCCACCCCTGGCCCATCTCTGTCTCTAAACTGTGGGAGTTATTCTCAAGGTTGAGAAACTATTTGAGAACCCAATAAGTTTTATACTCAGGACAGAACCCAAAGGGCTACCAAAATGTTCAGTTTTTATTATCATCTTGGTGAGAGAGGAATCAGCAGTCTTTAGCACACAAAGTGTGTGCAAATCCAAATACTCAGTTAACAGGTAAAACGTGGAAAGGGAGGCCAGATATTGATTATATGAGCAATTAGGAGATCATCAGCTATTACCATCAGTGAACTGATTAAGATAAGGATGTAGCTACAACATCAATGAAGTCTGTAAGCCCTACTTTTTTCTAATGCAGGCATCTGGAATTCCCCTGCAGGACGTATGAGACCTGCCTGTCATCTCTTGCACTCTGGGTCTCCTAGGGTGTTATTATCATAATACCATGTTCTTAAACAACTTTTATCCAATTATCACCCCACTCCCTAAAATTAGTGACTAAATATTGTACTATGAGAAGACAACTGTCTGAAGGGCATCCATCCCATAACACCTAATGTTAAACTGTTAAAAACTCATTTGTTCCCAGGGTCAACCAGTTTGGTTGACTAGAGGGCGCTGTGGGGTCAATTCCCTCTCTGAAGCCCATCGGGAGATTCCTTTTCTGAGATTTGAGAGGCATAGTGACTCCCTAAACCGTACCTGCTCCACACCAGGTAAAAACCACCCCTGTATTCATCTACAGAAGATGACCTTGGATCTAAACCAGGCCCTGTCTGCACCCTTGAAGAAAAGTCTGGTAGACATCAGTGAACAGGCCATGAATGAAGTCAACATTATGGCACTTATACATAGCCCCTCATTTACTAGTAACCTCACAAAATGCAGGAGCTGCTGTGATATCTGAAGACCTAGGGTGGAGGAGTGGTCTTAGGACGACCATTGAAGAGAGTTTTGGGGTTGTTTTATTTTAACCTTGTTTCGTACACAGATTCTGGTCCCCGAATGAAAACCAAGCCATGAAACATCTTCAGCTCTGATAGAATTGCTTTCAATTCAATTTAGAAGAAATAAACAAGGCTGGCACATTGCTGTCACGCTGCCACAGAAGCAAGAACAAGAGAGCATCGTTGTTCACTACGATACCTGTGTAGACCTCAGGGTGAAGAGGAGAACAGTCATCTGTCTCACACAGACTTCCTGCATCTCAAGATTCAAAGTCTGCAGGGAGAGTTAGGCGGGAGGGAGGTGATGTGGGGGTGAGGGAGTCGGGGAAGCATGTCCCTATGTACAAGCTCAGAAGCCAAAGAAGAACATCATCTCATCAGTTATCCTATCACTTTCTGCCTTAGTCCTTACAGACGAGGTTTTCTTACTGAGCCTGCCTGGAGTTAGGCTAGTGGTCAGGAATCCTGGTGGTTACAACGTATGCTTATTGTATCCAGCTTTTTCACCTGGGATCTGAAGATCTGTGCCCAGGTTCACACACAGCACATGCTCTTACCCACATGTCTACAGCCCTGTATCCTACATGCATGTGCTTTTTCTATTCCCTATCACTGTCCGTAAGCTAAGTGGAGCCGATATCAATATTCACTCTGTAGATTTAAGCACACACACACACACCCTGACCCTCCCCACACAATAAAAATATCTTCACTACCCCTGACATTTCCAGGATTGGAACTAGAGTTGAGGCCAAGGTAGTAGATACAAAGTCACTTAACTCTATTTTCAAAGACATCTCTAACTCTAGAAAAAATATTAAGATGTTCTAGGTTCAAATCTCAGCTCAGTCACTTCCTTCCCATTAATCCTCCCAGGGGCTCCTGAGCTTTCTGTTTCTTATAAGACATACTGTTAAACCGTGAATAAATGGCTTTCCTCAGTAAAGTACTGAGCCACAATAGGTAAGTAATGGGTAGGAAACGGCAAGTTAAAAATCTGCAAAGCATCTTATTTATGTCATTAATCCAGAGGTTCAAGGTTTAAGGCTTACAAAGTAAAATCCTTCCCGTGCTGTCTTCTCGAGCAGGGAAGCATCGGGTGGAAAGTGGACATGTGTAATCGCTCACACATTAATGACTGGCATGTGGCAGCCGCCACAAGACACACAGATGCAAAGTGACATTAATGGAGAGATTTGCCTGTGGCCATGTGCTCAGGGAGGGGGGAGCACCATACAACCCCTTGCCTTGAGCTTGGGTATGAAATCAAATGTCAGCTAAGATTAATTAGAAGCCTGGAGTTTTGTTCTACCCTGTTGATAGAAAAAGTATATTTCCATAATGGGGGGTAGTGTGTATGTGAGTTGCGGATCTAGCCGGCACAGGAGGGGAGGGCTCCTGTATTGTGAACACTGCCTGTGTGGCTTTGTCAGGGCAATTTCTTTCTGCTCAAGTGGCTTGCTTTTTAACATTTTATTATCTTAACAACAAAAACATGCTGCAAGCAATAATTATTTATTATGCTAATTCTTTAGCTTTCTTCCTGAGATTCCTGTAAGACCATTAAAAACTAGCCGTGCCCTTGAAACAAACCATGAGTTTATTAATACTCAACCAATTAAGGGGGGGGGGGGAAGGCGGAGGAAGAGAATGCCCGCACTGGCAATTATTAACTAAACCATCCGTTTGCACACTTTCCTCGCTGTAGACTTTAACTCAGGGATGCATCCTATATATTTACCTGACTGGAGATTCAAGGGAAATATGTTTAAACAGTTACAAGGGTATAGGAAAGCTAAAGGAGACAAGAGGGAACCTGCTGTGCTGGCCTGGAAACATTTCAAATCAAAGTTATAGGGGAATCCATGTGCCTTACCTCCTCTCACAAGGAGAGAGAGCATGCAGGAGCACTCCCCAGCCCTCTGCAGGAGGTCCTGGATGCACAGGGTGCAGCTATCCTCCTGCTTCAGCTCCCACTGCTATGGCTACTTTGTTTTAGTTTTTTTGTTTGTTTTGTTTTGTTTCATGTTTGAGGGTTTTTGTTTTTTGTTTGTTTGTTTGTTGTTTGTTTTTTCTAAGACAGTATCTCTCTATGTTTCTCTGTCTCTCCTGAAACTTACTATGTAGACCAGACTGGCCTTGAACTTAGAAAGATCTGCTTGCATCTGCCTCCCCAGTGCTAGTATTAAAGGTTGTGTGCCACCCCTATTTGGATAAGTGCCTCCTAAAGGTCCTCTTCTGGGTTGGATTATGCCTTCTTGGTTAAAGGCTTGGTCCCAGCACATAGCCTTGTTTGGAAGCAATAGACTCCTTCAGGCCAGGGCATGTAGGAGAAAGTATGGCACTGGTAACATGCCTGAAAAGTGGAAGCCAGAACCTTTCTTTCAAAGCAGTGTAGCAAATAGTTTCTCCCAAATTTCTTCCATTATGATATGCTGCCCCATCACAGATGGAAACCATCCAAGTCAACCAACCATATAATGAAGCCTCTAAAACCATGGGCTGAAACATGTAGCCCTGCTACTTGCTTTTGTAGACCAGACTAGCATCCAGCTCAAGAATCTTACAGCCTCTGCCTCCAAGTGCTGGGATTAAAAGCATGTGCCATACAACCCAGCCCCTTTTCTATTTTGAAGTAGATTATTTGGAGTCTGCTGTTACAGTAAGAAAGAACTGACATGCACACACTTCACCACCTCTGGCCCTAGAATTCAACTTTGCCCTTTACTGCACACCTCTCTCCATCAAAATCACTTTCATCATCAATATCAATATCAATATCAATAACACATCCCAATACTTTAATGTTCCAGTTTGTAGACCATGCACTCCATAGTCACATCGGTGTGAGAACGAGTCTGCTACCTTGTTATTACAAGTCATTAGTGACCTAGGAGCTGCTTCTTTTGTTACGTAGGGACAGTAGCAGGGACTCTGTGACACAAAAATGCAGGCAAGCAGTGGGCTTAGCACAGGAACAGGACAAGCTGCCTAGAGAAAGACAGACATCAGAAGAATCGGGTCTTGTGAGACTGGGGGAAAGAACACATTTAGGGTCTCCTTTGGGGGATCTCTACCCTGACCCTGTGGGTAATTTGTGATGGGTTGGTGTTCCCAGAAAACAGAGAGGGCAATGTCGCCTCTTGTCTCTCTTTTTTATCCCTGTCTTAGTTGGTTTCCTGTTGCTATAACAAAATACCAGTAGTTAGATACTTTTAGAAGAGTGGGGGTTGTTTAGCTCACAGTTGTAGAAGCTGAAAAAAAAAAACCACCCATCATCCAGTGGGCTCACCTGGTCCACTCTCAGGAGAGAACCCTGGCTGCCTCACAGCATGGCAGAGAAGGAAGAAGAAAGGGAAATGAACCCTGTGGTGAGAAAGAGGCCAGGCAGGCTGGAGTCAAACCAGCTCTTTTTGCAACCCAAAATCACAGGGCATAACCAGGTCCCTTGAGACCTACATTAATGGCATCCAAAATAATGTTGACGAGAAAACACTGTAGGTAACTAGAATCTGTGGGAGTTATCAAGACCGTTCGCTGTCAGGGCTTGAGTTGGTTTGCATCCTTAACAGTACTTCAGTATTTCTCATTTTACAAATGCAATGAATAAATAACTTTAAATCCAGCAGGTAGGTTACTTAACTAACATTGTACACAGAGTCCCATTATTGCTGCCATGATCTTGAATACTAAACTCGATGATCTGTGGGCTAAAGAACAGGTGCAGCAAAGACATGAGGACATGCAGACAAGCCTTGGGGACACAGGAAGGGCACGCAGAGGTGGCCACCAGTGTCTCATCACCCCTTCCTCCCACCCCGCCTCAGCTCAAAGGCACAGTAAACAACATCCTCAGAGGCTGAATTTATTCCTCTTACTTGCAGAAGAAAGCAGCTGTCAAGCACGGTTTTTACACATCAGTATATTCTAGGCTATTATCTTTAGTTTTCAAAATAGACATGGTCCAATTATATTTTCTGCAATTGTTTCTCTCTCTGTCTCAAAGCACCGAATACCTCTAGCCTGGTGTTGAAAAACACAATCACAAGCAACCAGAAGAAAAAGACCTAGTACTCTTGAGATGCTAATTTTTGCTTATTTCTTTCTTCCCACCGATAAAAGTAAAACCCAAACAGACCATAAAACATCAGGCTGGCTGGCATGTTCTTCCTCCTTAGTAGCATTTAGAAAGCAGCCTCCTGTGCTTCCAGATGCTTCTGAACCTTCAGCCATGAGGTTTTCAACCCATGTTGTTTTACTGGGGAGGACCAGAGGGTCTTAATTAGTACCCAGGTACTTGTTATCCTCAAGATCCCCCACTGCCTCCCTCTCTTCTTCCCTCCCTCCAACCACTGGCACGCTGATTTCCCCAGCACTCAGATCTAATTCGGCACAAATGCTTAATAAGGTTGTAGAGATTTAATACAATTAGGAGTGTTGTTCACAAATTAACCAATCCATTAACACTCCTGCAATGAAACAATTCCAGAGAAAACATGGGTCTTGTGAGGATGAGAAGACCGGCAGCTAAGGGTGCTATCTGTTCTTCATATAGCCCACCACCCTGTTTTTCACGCCTCTATCTCCATGCCTTGCACTTTCCATGTCTCAGCACTAAGAGATAGAGGTGAATTTTGACACCAGGAAGTCTTTTCTGTCATTCAGCATCTAAAAAAAAAAAAAAACAAAAAACAAAAAACAGGAGGAAGCAGTATGTTCCCAAGTACAGGATCATCAAAGCTCTTCTGCCAAACAGTCACAGACCTGACAACCCTCCCCAGGAGCCATTATGAGTAACTTCATTGAATGATGGATAGACATATCAAAGGATGCCTAGAAAACAGCACAAGGGACAGCAGCAAGGCTCCTGCCTGCACTACGCAAATAGCCACCATCTTATTTAAGTTTACGGGCTAGAGATGGCTGAATGGGTAAGAATACTTGCTACAGGAACACGGAGACCCGAGTTCTGATCCCCGGCATTCATGTAAGAAACCAGGTGTGACTACACACATCTGTAATCTCAATACTGGGGTTTGGGGGAGCTCAGGGGAATCCCTGGGGCTTGCAGCCTAATAGCCTAGCCCCCAAGTAGAGAGCTCCAGGTTCAGTGAAAAACCTGTGTCAAGGGCATCATGTGGCAACTGACAGGGGGGGACATCTTCCCTTTGGTCTCTGCACTCCTATACACAGATATACACTGGCAAATGTACATGTACACATATGCACATAGAACCACACATATAAAGTATAGACATTCTGGTTTATAGTCTATGCATTTCCAGAGACATCAATAATGTTTTGATCTAATTAAAGTGGGATTGTTCAAAATACATGACTTTTGCCATTTGGGTCTGCCCCAGGCCATACCTGTCAAGGTCACTGATAGCTTCCCATAATTTTTGTCCTCAACAGAGGTGGCATGAAAGCCTGTTGCATAAGTACACTGATCTTTATGTCCCCCATACAGTCTCCCCCCTCTTTAACCTCTAGAGATAACATGTAGATGAAGACACCTCCTGGCTTCACTGTGTATTTTCTGTCTTATTTCCACACAATAAACCCATCATGTTTGAGTAAAGCCCTCCTATGCTCCAAGTATTCCAATGAATCATCTTTGCACCTCTAGGGGTGTCATGTTGAAGGACTCTCTTGTAGAACCCATCACCTTGGAAACAGCCACTGATCAAGGGACTGACCACAGTGAGCTGCCACCTTCATGTTCTCTTCAGGCCACTCAAAGTACATTAGAATATTCTTCTACACAAAAGTTTACTAAACTACTGGCTAGAAGCTACCTTGGTATTTCCTGAAAGACAAAGGAGAAATACAGCTTTATATCCATTTAAAGAAACAGCATCATCATTTTCCTCTGATCGCCAAAGTTCCGCCACACTGCAGCCCTCACTGGAAACCTCACAAGCCATGTGGCTTCTATTCCAGCTCCACAAGGTCAGTTCCACACCAGAGAAACACCAGGAAGACCAAATGCAATGTGGTAAATCCCCAATAATTCATGGCGCAACGGCACAGTGTCTGTACCACCAACTCAGTCCCTGTGTTTCCCCTCCAGGTTGTTTCCTGAAACAAAGTGAGGATTCAATTAGAAACCGTCAACTGGCCAGAAGATTTGTTTATGTAATGGGAAGTAACTGTGCTACAAGATTCTTTCCAGTCCAACCAGTGGATTCTGTTCACCTAATTACAGCTGGCTCCCCACAGTCAGGGGCTCTGTGCCTGTGAATCTACCTCATCAACCTCAGCTTGAAAACACTGAGGGGGAAAAAACATCAGACAAGCAGACAGACTTTCTGGCCTCCACTCCCCAAACAATAAGCATGACAGCCATTTCTATTGCGTGTTTTATGTTAGAGATTATAAGTAATCTAGAGGTAATTCAAAACGTGCATGCAGGGGAAGATCATGTGCCAGTGATGTGCCTCCTCATGACAGTTACTTGACCATCCACAGGCTTGTTGTCCACAGAGGACCTGCAGCCAATCCCCAACATGACTGCAAAACCACTGAATTAAAGGGTCACAAGCTCACGTCTGACATCAGCAATTTTTTTAAAATCATTGCCTGTTTTGATATCAGAAGAGAAAGTTGAGGCAGAATTATTAAGGGCCCAGACTAAGAACTAAGTTACTCAAAACCGGAGTTTTCCTTGGTTCCTTCTAGGCCACCATGTCTACATACTGAGACCCTGTTTCAAAAAAAAAAAAAAATTCAAAGTCGGAGTGACAGAGGGCACTGCCCAGTGTCAACCATTGGCCTGCATGTGCATGCCCATATGTGTGGAGGCACACGCACACACACATACACTACAAATTCATAGGAATTACACATATAACTGAATCCTTAAGTTTATAAAAACTAATGCATTTATTTCTGCAATTATAAACATGATTCTTGTTTTTATAAATCTTTAATATATGTATTTATTTGGGAGGGCGTATACGTGATACGGCATTTAGTGGACGACGTCAATGTCTAGAAGTTATTTCTCTCCATCCTCCATCCTCATGAAGGTTCCTGGGACAACCTCATGGTGCCCGGAACCAGAATGCCTCCTTGGAGGCAAGCACCTTTACCTATTTAGTTGTCTCTCTGAGCCATGAGCATGATAATTACTTAATTTCTCCCAGATCCCAGAGCTCACAGACTCTCAGACATTCCACAGGAAGCATGAAGCTTCTCACTCATATCTCAGTCATCCTGAGGCGCTCACAGTACCTCGTCCATGAATGAATGAGAAACAGTGAATTTGTCACTTTTGTAAGTCATCACAAACATAATCCTGCAAAACCATGCTACTTTACAACCAACTAACCTGCTTTAAGTAATGTGTCAAATTTTTTTTTTAGCATTTAACATTGCTCCCTCAAAAACGCAAACTGAAATTATTTGAAATTAAAATCTGAGTTGGGCCTTTCCCAATAGACAGCAGGCCTTCTTTGAATGACAGCTTTGATGCAGACTGCTTTTCTCAGCAAGTCATGTGACAGATAGCTCTTAGTCACTGATTAGCCTAAATCTTCTCTTTACATATATAGTATAAATAGCACAGAATAATAAATAGATATTCATATGCATATCTAAAATACTCATTGACTAAGGAAATTAACAGTTTTTGTTTTCATGACCATTTCTAGATATATCTGTGTTAAACAAGGTATGTTCAAGTTAAAACGTAGCAGGTGTAATTAACAGCCATTGATAGCGCTTGCAAAGCTCCTGGTCTGGGCCACTGTAAATGATAAGAACATGCATGCTTAAGACACACAGTTGGTTTCCAAGAAGTCTTGGTTTAAGAATTTTGATAATGAACTCAATTAAAGGTCAACATATAGGCCACTATAAGTAATTCTTGTGTGTAGGAAGATGGGCCAGTAGGTAAAGTGCCTGTTGAACAAGCAGGAGAGCCTGACTTTGATCTCTAGCGTCCACACAAAGGTGGGGTGTGGTAGCAAGCATCTGTAGCACAAGCACTGGGGCCATGGGAAGCTCAGGGTGGAGCCAGAATGGCTGAAATAGTGAGACACCAGAAAAAAAAAAAACAGGACAAAGAGCAATGGAGGAAGATACCCAGACACACACACACACACACACACACATAAACAAATACACACAAACATGGACAGGCACACCCATGCAGGCAGACACATATACCATATACACAGATATACACATACAGACATAAACACACACATGCAAGCACATGCACATACACATATAAACATATACGCACATACACATACCACATATACATACACACACAGATATACACACACATATTCAAGCACATGTATACATACACATATACACATATACACATATACACATGCACTGGCAGATACACATATGACATACACAAACATAGAAACACACAGGCAGACATACAAACACATATACATACACACACAGGCAGACATACACACACATACATACATGCATGCATGCACATGCACACACACACATGCATACACACATACATACACATATATGCACACACACACATATACACATGCACACAGACACATACACACACACATACACAAACATACACAGACACACCCAAACACTCATGTGCACTTAAATATGAATACACTGCATGTGCACACATATGTACACATAAAAGATAAAAATGTAACTATTAGTGTCCAATAAAAATGTGAATGTTAGTGTGAAACCTGAAAAGAATTAAAAGGAGCGGTGCCATTCTGATAGGAGACCTCGTCTCACCATCTGTGAACATTAGCCAAATTTCTCAGACATGTTTATAAAAGTGAAACTGGAAATAGAATCAGTGCTAAATCCAGTTTCACTTCAGCAGTAAATAATAGCATCCACAGAGAAATGAGCTAATTCTTTGAAAGCTCAATTGATTTCTGAAATAGTTTCCTAATAAACTTAACAATAATTCAACTGTATACTAATAAATTTAGTGATGACTCAGTTGAATAAAATTTATTACTTAACATTTTATGCTTCCATAAAATTAAAGATGAAGCTAAAATTTCAAATATATGTATCTGCAGAGTAGTTTTATAAGTAAGCAGAAAAATATGTTCAAGCCTAAACATATTGTAATAGGATACAGCTCTGTGGAGAAATGTAATGGAAAGCCAACTCAAGGAGAGAAATTAATGAGGTCTATTTTATATCAGTTAAATAAAAGCTTGTCCTGTTGGTATAGTTCAAATGGACAAGAGTGTGCATCAGACTCTTTGGTAACTGACATCCTTTCTCTCTTGAGGATGTCTTTAAAAACTTTCCCAAAATCTTTTTATGTCAATATTTACACCACAGTATAACTTGTCTCCTCCTGAGTTAGGCAAACATCAGGACAGCTCTGGATGTGGACTTACCAGTATTCAAGACAGCATCTAGTTTTAAAAAGTACACTCAACAAACAGGAATAAACCCAAGAGACTACCCACAGGCATTGCGACACAGAACCCAGAATCCAACACGGGGTGCCCTGATTGTGGAAAACCACTTCACCAAAGCAGTATCCCTCCTGTGGTATCCACTCCATTTTGCTCCTGACCAGAGCAGGTTTGTTAACTATGTTACTCTGTGATCTCCTGGATCAGCAAACCTGCCTTAGGTCCTGTGAGCCATCATGCACAGTGAAGAGACCCTTCTGAGTAAGAGGATGACAACTGGTGTCCCCTCAGGTCTTTATGCCTGCTACCCAGGTGGCAGTACCCTTTGTGTCTAAGCACCCACACACCTTTACAAAACCCTTGACTCACCAACGAACAGGGAAACATACAAAACGATCTAGGGTTCTCAAAAAGCAAATCTGCAGCATGAAGCTAACTCTGGCTAACAAGTGTAAATACAGTATATGAGTCTCTGAGAATCTTTATACAAATCCCAAGACAGGAGTGCTTTAGATTTCAAACATTTTCAGATTTAGGAATACTTGAAGATGCCTATAATGAACTACTCTGGGGATGGGGCCTGAGTCCAAACACAAAACTCACATGTCTCCTAAACATCTTATACACAAGGCCATGTAGGCAACCTCACGCTGTGCTGTTAGTGTACCAGCATTGCAACACCCACCTACCACAGGCATCAAATGTGGACCTGTCCATGTGGCATCATGCTGGTGCTAAATTATCTGGAGTGTATTATAGTTTAGTGTCATCAGAGTTGAGTTGATCAAGTTTGAATTGCAACTTTGTCCCTTGTGATGAGCCCTATTCTGTTCAGTGGCATCTAAACTTATACCCAGGTTTCTGAAATAGCTCTGTGTGAGTGTGTGTGTGTGTGTGTGTGTGTGTGTGTGTGTGTAGGGGGGGTCAGGTTACTGAGTATTCAATGAGGCAATACAAACTCAAGACAATGACATGGTGAGCATCCAATAAGCATGTATTGGTCCTGATACTGCAATACTGCTCTCCTGAGCGGCTGGAGTAGCGGCTAGCCTCTGAGCAGAGCCCAGCCCCTGACCATACCCAGCTCTGTGAAGTGGGCACTCACTATGTGAACTCATTAGTTCATTCCATTTGGATCAACACTTACTGTCCCAGCTACGAACTGCAGAAGAGAAAGACAGGACCCACTCGTGCCTCCAAGAGGACTAGCAAAGACTGGGGGTGACCAATACCGGGGTCCCCATCACTCTCTTTAAAATGTATTGCACAAACAAAAGATACAGGAAGGAGTCAAACAGGATGACAAGACATAGAAGAAAAAGATCAGTTCCTGGGTCTCAGCCAGGAGAATGGGAGCAGATGCAAACCCCATCCCTTGCCAGCTTCTAACCACACCCTGGTTCCTCACAAAACCATGGAACACAGCACCAAATATGCCCATGTGGGGCTAGGAATTTGCTGAGCAAAAAGGTATCTGAGCTGAAGGTGTGTTCTTAAGAAGGAAACACAAGGAATGTGTGCCAAGGCACCAACGCCACCACGTCCTGCTTTTTTTTTTTTATAACTGAAAAATAAATATTCAAAGCCTGATTCTTCCTTCAGATTTTTTTGGAGACTTTCCTTCTGACACGTACCTCTAAGCTGAAAGACACTTTCAAAGGCTCCCTAGCAGAGGAAGCATCTAATTAAAAAAAAAAAATAAAAGAATAAGTAAGGAGTCTAGCTGAGGATTTATGCTGCCTCTTCTGGGAACAGTGTTGAATATCCATGGATGCTTCACTGGCCAACCTCTGAGCTATGTGGCCAACCACAGGGTGCTCCCCCAACTTTAAGGGGTGCTTCTATACTATCACCAGGCAAGGAGTTGGCTCCTTTCTCTCTCCCTCTCCCCCTCCTTCCTCCCCTCCTTCCTTCCTTCCTTCCCTCCCTCCCTCCCTCCCT
>NW_021604590.1:5624014-5627846 GCF_004785775.1 Grammomys surdaster | reverse complement strand
GGCCCTGGCTGTGAGACAGAAAACCACCCTCCTGTGTCATTGCACATTTGATCCTGGATAAGCACCGTTTGGGGAAGAGACCATGCCTTGCAAACAACCCTGGAATATTCTCAAATATTCTATCCCTGCACTCCTCCAGGTGGTCAGTTCTTCCCAGTATGTTCAGTTGCAGAGTATTAAACTGAAGAAGGAATGGTCATTTGATGGAATTGCTCAGAAAACAACATAAAACTAATCCCAGGGAGAAAATAAGCCAACCAAATAGTGATTTCTAGATCATAAATAGATAGCAATGACTCTTGGCTTGTTTATTTGAAGTAAAAGCAGGCCCAGAAAGATGATAGAAGACTTGACCCAGATGAGACACACAGATGTGATTCACAGATGAAACTCTGAGGAACTAGGCATTTGAGAGACCTTGATGTCACTGTGGCCGCACATAACCAGTGCCCCATAGCCGAGAACAAGACCTTTCAGATTACCCTTCTCAACCTCTGTGCTTTCAGGTACTCAGAACATCAGAATATTTACTTTTGACTTGGTCTACTCTCAGAAGGTCTGAAACAAATTTTATGCTCTCTGGCAACAGAGTCAAATAAGACTCAGTATTCTCAGTATATGGTCATCATCCTCGGCAGGAAGAAACCCTGTGCCTTGTCCCCACTGGCTCAGAAATAACACTTACACGCATCTGCGTTCATTGACAATTATTATGGTCAAGTCACTTTAGTAAAAGCCCAAACACATTCTGTTAATTCACTGTGGATCTGATCAATGCAAGGCATAGAGAGAGTATGGAAATAGCACACCAAACCCCAATTTACATGTTCAATTAGTATATATTAGTAAGAACTTGTAAATTTATCCTGAAAATGCTAATACTTGCTTAATATTCGCTTTTATCAATGCAGTTTATCGTGATGTCCTGCTCTCAAAACGTCTGCAAAAGACTCATGGGAACAAAGCCTATGCTTTTAGGTTCTTCTAGTTGATTCTTTCCCAGAACCAGAGACTCTCAAATACAGATACACAATACTACTCTACCAAAGGTTAGATGTGAAATCTTCAGCCACACCTAAGGCCTGCTCAGCCTGCAGTAAAGTTCTTAAAAGACACTTTAATGACACTGTGTGCTACTGTGTGTGTGCATGTATGTGTGTATGCATCTATATGTATGTGTGTGTTTGTGTGTATGTGCACATGTGCATATGTATCTATATGTGTTTATGTGTATGTATCTATATGTATGTGCATGTGTATTGTGTATGTGTGTATATGTATTGTATGTGTAGCTGAGACAACAACTTTAAGTGTTATTCCTTAGGTCATTAATCTTGCTTTTTAAGCCAGGGTCTTTCACTAACTTTGAACTTTCTAAGAAGGGGAGAGAATATTGATTTCATTAAGGTGGGAAGGCACACCCACCATGGACGGCATCATTCCTTGGCTAGGATCCTGAACCAAGTAAGTAAAAAACAGGGAGCATCAGGCGTTTACCCATCTCTGTTCCTGATTATAGATTCCTTGGGCTGCTTCAAGCTCTTTGGCTTCATATACCCGAGATGACCGACTACACACTTGAACCATGAGCCAGAATAAACTCTTTTTCTCTTTAAGTTGAATCTGTCAAAGTATTTTATCACGGCAAAAGTTTTTTTTAAAAAAAGGACCAAACCTTTTGCTTTAATCAGATAGTCGGGTGAAAACACTGGAATTAGAAAACCACATCTCTACTTAGAATAGGAAACCAGGAAACTGCAGAGCAGACAGCATTCTGCCCTTTTTTGCTCAGGAAAAGTTGAAGAAATCTCTAATTAATTGTATTCGATTTGCTTAGAGCTAAGCACCTTTCTAATTTACTATTTCAGGGGCTGTAAAATAGCAGTGAGTACGTTGCAATATAGGGCCACAACAATTGTAGAATTATTTTTAACACCAACGTGAAGACTATACTAAACACAGTTTTAAAATATGATATACATAAGAGGAGATAAGAATAGGGGATCTGGACCCAAGAGACCAGAAGGAAAGGATCCCAAATTAGCTGTTCCCATTGTCAGTGCAACATCCTGAAACATTCTATGACATCAACGCCATATATCCCATAAAACCAAAGGGATTAAAAAATGCATGACACCTTGGAAAACAACCTCAGAGACCCAGGCATGGCACTATGCTGTACATCCTTTGCCATGTTCCTGGGAAGAGCCGGGAAAGATGGCAGTTAGTTTCTGAGTTAGGATCTCAGAGGAGCCACTGGGGTTGGGAAAAGCTGTGCCCTCTGGGATTTGCAGGTAATGGTGATGGTCTCAGGGCTCCAGGGGCAGCAGCTATTCAGACAAGCACTGTGTCCTGCACAGGATCATCTCTCCTCATAGCATAAGAACAAAGTGGCCTAGAAGGGGTCACGTGATTGGCCTAGCCAGGGTAAGAACTCACAGGACTTTAGTGGGGATTTCAACAGGCTATTTTACCTGCCTGATGCCCCAGAGACAAGAATTGCAGGTCCTGTCATTTGAAATCTGAAGCAAATTCATGAACTGCAAGGGCATGGAGTGACCCTGTTTCCAACTGGATCCACTGAGGGTAGCAGTTTCCTCCTTCAGAAGACAGAGCGGTAGGGTTGACCCTTCCTTTCCAGTCTTTCAACCTCAACTTCCTTTTTAAAACATGAATACTGCCAGCTGAGAGAAACCAGATTCGATCAGTCAGATGGAGAGGAGTTTGAGGCAGAACAGCTGAATTGAACCAGCCAACAGAGATCAGGAAGAACTAGGAAGGGTGAGCTAATTCAGTAACATGTCTCAGAGGTCAGAAACATTCTAGGCCTATATAAGATTGTACAGAGGCTAGAAGCTTCCAGGACTGGTCTAGGTTAGTCAACTAAGGCAGTAAGCAGTCAATCCTACAATCACTTCAGGTGAATAAGCTACTTTCACTGACTATTTTACGAAGCTAAGACTATAGATAGTTTGTTTCTCATTGATAACAAATCAATGTGCCTTTTCTCCAATTTAGAGAGTCTTTATTTTTTTGACTGTCTCAGCATAAAATGTTTAATCAGATTATTCTTAAGCCTTTCCACCCTATAAATGTAACCAAAAGCTTTGATACTTCCCCTTGAACAGCACTGAGAATGACTTGTACATGCTCATCAAGTTCCCTACCACTGAGCTACACACCCACGCCTAGATTACAGTCCATTATGGGATGAATCTGAGAACGACTGTAGCTGTAGTAACTTACGTTCCCGTGTTCCCTATCTCTGGTAAGCTATAAATGTGTACCCAACAGGAAGAGGCGGGTGAATTGCCACGAGTTCAGGGCCACCCTGATCTATGCAGTAAATTGTAAGCTGGCTAGGGTTATAGCATGAGATTCTGTCTTTAAAACAAAACAGCACAAAACAAGGAAATGAGTGTGTGCCGACAAGGGGGAGGAGGGAGGGGAGGAGTCCAGGAGTTACATTTAGAATAATGATTCAAATAAATGACAAGGCTGAACTCCTTTTCTGCCACCTCCGCCCAGTTCCCAAAAGATTTACTACATTTATAATAAGTATAATGAGATTAAAACAAGAAAAGCATATTAAAATAAGTTGAGAAAAACCAAGAGGAGACTAGGAAATGGGCCAAGGAAAGAATTCAGAAACTAGGATCAATAGACAGAGACAGATCGGATGTTAGTTGCTTTGGCTTGGATGTCATCTGCTCCCCTCCACTGGGAATAGCCTATTTCTCCTCGAAGCCCAATGACAGGCCCAACTGTGCCATCAGGGAGCAGAATCTCTCTCTCTCTCTCTCTCTCTCTCTCTCTCTCTCTCTCTCTCTCT
>NW_021604590.1:5550532-5624004 GCF_004785775.1 Grammomys surdaster | reverse complement strand
CTCTCTCTCTCTCTCTCTCTCTCTCTCTCTCTCTCTCTCTCTCTCTCCTGGAGTTGGAGGAACTTTGCCTGTGACTCTTTAGAAATACCGCAGAGAGAAAAGATCCTCTGAGAAGGCGTGGACCCTGAGGCAGCCCTGCTCGTGTGACCTTCTCTGTGAGAAGAGCCAACGAACCCCTTGATTTCTTGCTGATGTGGGACAGCTTGGCTGGACCTTCTTCTCAGTTTGAAAATGGGTCTCGTACAGTAGAATAGGCCTTTGAATGTGTCCTGACGTCCAAAAAGAGGAAAGTGGGGGGGGGCGGTATGTCAGGCAATGGCTCACCAAGAGGAAACTGCTCAGAGGAATTGTCCCTTCTCTTGGAACTAAGGTGCAGAAGGAAATCTCCCCAGCAGGTCATAGAAATTTACAATATAATATACCATAATTCAACTCAACATACCACCACACAGCTCTGTAACACCGCTCCCCCCACAACTCTGTAATATACCCCACACAGCTCTGTAATACATCCCACACCCAGCTCTGTAATTTACCCGCACAAAGCTCCGAATACACCCCACACAGCTCTCTAACATAGCCCCACTCAACATCATTCCAGCCATACTACATTTGCAACAATTTTTGTTACAGTTCACATACTCAGGAAAAGGTAACTATACTCATGGGGCCTGAGGTATGAGGTTCTCAGGTCATATGACTCAAGTTGCTCATGGGTGGAAACCTTCTGACCTCTGATGGCCTCTGTGGGTTCTCTCAGCCCAGCTTCCCCTGGCTACAGAGCCCCAATAAGCTTGAGAATCTCATACCCCCACAACATAGTACCTAGCTGTTCTGTAAAAGGTTCCTCCAGCATCCCCTTTTTGATGATGCCATCATCAAAATAATCCATCTTACAGGGGAGTTCTGTAAGGGGGTGTGAGGGGTGGTCAGTCAGACTGACCAGACTCACTAAGCCACTCCCTGCCAGAGTAAACAATAAAAACAGAGACCCTTTCAGAAGGAAAAGCCTGGACTGCCTGAAAAAACAAAGCCAAAGCAAAACCAAAAAAACAGAAGAAAAACTGCAATGAAGACTCTGAGACCAGGGGTGCTGCCCGAGGAGGTTTAAACCAGCTGAGGCACCAGGAAAGGACACTCTCCTACCTGTGTAGCTCCCTGTAGGCTGTGCAGTACGCTCCAGGTTCCCAGCCTTCATGACCTACCATCCAGGTTGGAGCGGTTCTTGGTGATGCAGCTGTCCATAAGTCATGTCTGCTCCTGTAAGTAACACCTCACCTATATTCCTATAAGATTCACCAAATTAGACATCAGTGGTATCCATACTTTGGTCTATCATGGCTCCCTATCTGGGGTGAGTAGACAAGTGTGTTTCACCACCCCAGGAAAAGTTTTGTCACACAACATATGCCCATAATTAGGGTTCAGTCTGTGGTAATCAATCATTGTTGTCCATTCTAAACCTCTGAATTAAAGCTGATGTCTGTCGTCAAATTTTACATCAAAAATCACAGCCCTAAACAGGCCAGCTGCTGAAGAGACCCTGGTGGCACCTGAAGCTGACAATGTACTCCCTAGTGCAGAGAGACAGCAGAGCAGCTCCAGCCTGTGGCACAGATGTACATCCACATTCCTCCACACGGCCTGCAGCACCCCCTCTCTTCACCATCCACTTAAGGGTCTGTCACACACTTCTCAGATGGCTCCCCATGGTCCCGATGTTTGGAGCAACCTCAGTGAGATCAACCAGGACCCACTGGCCCAAGTGCATTCTCAAATGCTGTCCTTCCAGACAAGCTAATCCTTCTACTCTGTAAGCAACTGGAGAGACCTTATGGGTACTTAGATCAAGTGCCTTCATTTTACAAATGATACATCTGAGTGCAAAGAGGCCAACGTATCAAGGTGACGTCCTATTAGGGATGTCATATGAAAGATAGCTTAATGAGCCACCTCTGCAAGTGACACGTTTTGACAAGCGCCTTTCTTCCTTGACCGAAATGACAAGGAAGTGAAAATTTCAAGTGTCTGAACAGTCCATGGAGGAACTGAAAATGTCAAGCCTCTGCCTTTGCTTGGGGGACCCCCTACGGCAAATTATTCCTTGCTGTCCATATGTTTCAGTGAGCATGAGATGCAGAAGTATGCGCAAGGAAGTAATTGTCCCAGAATACTTCACAGATTATCTTGTCTCCTGAGTATCTCTAAATGAGTCATCACCAAAGAACTCAGATCTGAAAATGGAGAGAGCTAAAATCATGAGATTCTGAGACCCTGGACTATCTTTTTTCCCTTCTATGTCTCCCACGTTCCAGAATGATGCCATATTCATTCATTACAGATACATCCACCTGGAGGTACGACATGGAATATTGTTTCTATGAAACAACTTGTTTCTAAATTCATTTTCTCCATTGACACACAAAAAAAGTGGGAGCCTCACTGTGCTTGCTCTCTTATAGAACCCAGGACTACCAGCCCAAGGGCTGGCACTACCCACAGTGCTCTCCCACCTCTGATCACTAATTGAGAAAATGCCTTACATCTGGATCTCACGGAGGCCTTCCCTCAAAGGAGGCTCCTTTCTCTGAGATAACTCCAACTTTGTCAAGTTGACACACAAAACCAGCCAATACAGCAGGAAACTTGAAAAAAAGAATAATTTGATGTGAGGAGGGGTCAGGAGTTTTGGTCCTCACCTTAGCACCAAGGAGAATGCCATGCGCCTCACCCCTCACCTGTCCTGGGCAGCCTTATTTTTTCCCTGCCTTATTCCAAGGCCAAATATATAGATAGATAGATAGATAGATAGATAGATAGATAGATATAGATATATATAGATATATATAGATATATATAGAGATAGATAGATAGATAGATAGATAGATAGATAGATAGATAGATAGACTTTGCTGGATGTCTCTTGATCATATTTTACTATCCTTTCTACATGGCCATCCATCTTCTCCAAAATTCAGATGGAAATGAGAAGGCTCTCTGGCACCTTCAGGTCTTAATGGCTATGGGCTCTTGTGTGGCCACAAACTTTAACTCAATAATATTCCTGTGTGGTTCTCTTGTTAACTTGTCTATAACCATCATGGTGGATGTGAGAAGGTGTTGCTCCTCTGTGCTTTACAGTAGATCTACAATACCCATGGATGCCAGCATCCATGTGGAAATGCACCCTACTCAGTGGTCATACTTCCCAAGAAGTAGAAAATACAGCTCTGGGATCATTGTGTAGCCCCTGTTTACGACATTTTATCACTTGAGAAGACAGGACACTGTAGGGAGAGGAATAGAGTATACCTGTGAAGACTAAAAAAGCTTGCTATTACCATGATCCACTCAGAGCTCTTCATTCTTGTGAAGGCTCATCTGGTTGCCAAGGGGTCTCTAACTTGAACTGGCCTGTATCCATGTTTATGAGGTGTTTTCTGATTGCTAATTGATGTTGAAGGGCCCAGACCGCTGTGAGTGATAGTGATGTCATCCCCAGGGCGGTAGGAACTGGGCGGAATAAAAACACTGGCTTAGCAAGCCAGTAAGCATTGTTCCTCCATGCCTCTGATTCAGTTCGGATCTCTGGTTCTGGCTCTGCCTTCCCTAGATGATTGACTGTGACCTTAAGCCGAATGATTCTTTTCCTCTCCAAGATGTTTTTGGAGATTGTTGTTCGCCACAGCAACGGAACTCAACCTAGGGAACTTCCACAACTGAAAGGAAAGACAAAGGATGGTGAACACGTTCCCTACCTTGGCGTCTTTGCCAAATGATGTCATGGTTCTTTTTGTTTACAAACATGTGTGTGTCTGTCTACAGGTGCAAGTGCACAGGCAAGTGTTTCTCCACCCCTGACCCCCCATCTCAAGGACAGCCTTTGGCATTCTTGGGAATGTTTCCTTAGAGACAGGATCTCTCATGGTCCTGGAGATCACCCATTGGCTAGACCAGATAAACAGTGAGCCCCGGATTTCCTCTTGTTTCTGTCTCCCCAGAACTGGGCATTACTTGCCTGGCATTTCCAATGGGTTCTGGGGATCAAATTTGGGTGCTTGTGTTTGTAAGGCAAACACTTTTCTGACCAAATCACCCTGCCAGTCCGTTGCTATGGCTCTTTTTATAGTCCACCACATAAGTCATATCTGTCTGCAAAGAGTATCATGTAAATCTACTACATGATAAATTTCATTTGTAAGTGATCAGTATTATACCAAAATCCTACCTTAAAGCAACAACTGAGTCATAAATCCTTATCATATACAATAAGATTACAGGCATGCTTTTGTATATTTAATTACCAAAAAAAAAAGGTAGCACTTTTTAGATTTCATTTAGTGACCAGAATCTTTCTACACTCATCAACTGATAAGAAGAGCAAGAAGCCCTAAACCCACACCTGGTTCTTTTATTAAGGTTACATTCCAAAGGCTTAAAAATGTCAAACTTGGGGGTGGGCAGAGCTGCAAGCTGAAATAATCTAGGTTTCTCTTTTGAGGGGCACTATAACAAACATTTACTGAGCAACTACTACATGTTAAACACAGTTAAGTGAGTTAAAATTAGCCTTCTGCATTGGCAGCATTTATTTTAAAGGGATGCTTTAAACCACTTTATAACTGTGTATCTAGTGTATAGCGGGTATATTTCAGGCATATACTTATTACAAGAGAGATGAGGAGGACTCCTTTGCACTGAGAGGGGTTCATTTCCTTCTAGTCCCTGTGAAAGCCCACCCGTGATACCACTGAGATTCCACTGAAGGAAGCCCAGAAATGTATGAGGCCTCAGATGGCCACAGGAAGCCAGGCTGAAACCGTCTTTTTGATTGTTTGCAATAAACTTGGCTTTTTTGCATATTGAATAGGTGATTAAAAATGTTCACCCATCAGAAAATAAATAGATGCTCTATCAGCTCTTCTGCCTAGCAGCTCAAAAAAGGTAAGTGTTTCGATTTTATTTAGGCTATGGCACACTGACATAATCATTATTTTGCAGCAGCCTATTCATCCACGGAAGGTTCTGGGGCCTTCGGTTCGGGTAGGTCTCTGGTTCCTCTGCCCTCATTTATTTGCTCCTGATGTCCTGAAATCATCGTTCACCCTGGCTGTGAGGCCATGTCCCCTACTCTGATCCCCATGTCGACAGGAAGCTGCAGTATCCTCCTGTTCCTCTATCTCCCCTTGCTTGTGCTTCCTGTAAAAAGTCAGAAATGACTCATGGGTAATTACTGCTTTGAGTGGTAAGCAGCATGGCAAGATCAGATTGCCAAGCAAGTTTTAGTGACTTCCCGACTTCCATACCTAAACCCACAATGCCATATATAAGCTCCTGCCCATGGGACTATCCGGGCAACTGTATGCCACATATATACCCAGACTGCACAGTGTCGAATCTGCAGTGCTCCAAAAGTTAGCAGGAACTCTGATTTGATTTGCAAATAACTACTACTGCTCAATTTCATCTCTCTACAGAGATTAGATCAGCATATCACACAAGCACAGAGGTAAGGGGAAAATTGGAATGATTGTCCCAGATCAGCCTAAAGTCACTGTGGAGTCATACAAAAGTACAGAAGAAGCCACACTGAAGAATCAGCAGCTTACACAGAAGAACTTAATTCTGTAATAACGAGTTAGCTGATAACATATGAAGCAGGTGGGGACTCTCCTAACCATTGTCGCCTTCTTTGGCTGTAAATTAATGAGCCCAGGATGTTCTTTCTGGCTCAGGCAGGTGGGTTTGGGGATACAGCTAGAACTGGTGATTAGTGGTGGATCAGGGCAAGAGAGAAGGCAGCGGGAGACAGGCTAGATCCTGACAAGTCCTCTGTTTCTGAGAAAACACCCACTGAATATGTTCAAGTCACTCTGTGGTGACTGCACAATTCCTTTCTTTTATCTGGAATGTTAAATGCCAGAGATGCAGCAATTGTCTCCAGTGGCCAACCAGAAATCTAGGCTCTGATTTCAGATACACATGGTTACACTTCAAACAGAAGACAGAAACCTTTTCGTTTCTATTTGGAGGATAAGTATATCCCGAAATCCAAGGTCCACAGTTCTACACTAAAGTTCTGATTGTCACACAATGAGTCTACAGGTCACCCCAGAGAAGTCTTTGCCTCTTTAATTTTTGACGGATTTGAAAATCCTGGCAACTACTCTTCCTTATCCGACACTACCAAGGGGCTGTGGAAACAGTAAGTGCACAATGAATACTCAAGTTAAGGGCACTGTTTTAATAAGCACAAAGGGGTGGCTCATTCTTAGAAATAATAGTATCCTCTATACACTTCCAACCTGGAGAGGCTTCTGATGGCTGGACACTACTGTTTAATTGAACAATTTAATTCAAACTTTACATTAAGTAAAAATGTAGCAATCATTTGAGCCATCTCTCCAGACTTTTCTGTCTTTAACCTCTACTGGCCAGGTCTAGTATCTTTCCTGAGTAAGGCTGCTATCTGAAGTGGTGGTCCCACACCCGTAGTCCCACTTAACAGTTCTGGATCCTGATGAGGTAAACATGATCTCTAAAGAAGGACTCAATGCTCTTTATATTTCTACCCCAGTTCCCTCTCAGCTCCAGTTAGGGAATTCTGATCATTTTGGGTCTTTTTCCAATCCATCAGAATCCCCTGGAGTATTTAACAGAATTCTGGGCCCTGACCCCAGAGGTTCTGGCTGAAGAGATGAGCACCTACGAATTTTCCACCCTCCTGAATGTTGCTGCTGCCGCTGGCCCATAGACCACACTTTAGGATGCTCTCTCCTGAAACAACTTGTCTGAAACTGTGGTCACAAGACTCCTCACCTAGAGATGCTCCAGTCCCCCTGCTCTATGCCAAAGGCTTTTGGAATCACATCACCGGGCTGAGGAGAAGCAATTCTGGAAATGATGGGTCCAGGTGGTCCTGCCCAACTCAGAGCCATGGAAAACCAGGGGGCTGCAGGGTTCCCCTCACAGAAGTGATGTTTATCATTTGTATGGACACCATGCCATGTCTCCACTGTCTCAGAATCCTACTTGTCTTAGGTAAAAGTAGCAGAGCTAAATACTGACCCCAGGGCCCAACCATCTTAGTAAACATTTTCCCTCCTCCTGGTTTTTTTGCTTTTATTTTTTTCTCTCTCTCAAACTTCCAGACCTGTAATTATACCCTGGACTTGCCAGCTGCCCCACCGAAGGGAAACATGGTGCCTTGTGGGGCAGGAAGCTACTTGACTACACCCTTCCTTCTCCCCCACCCAATGCAGACAGCCTTACTTACTTCACACCCCAACTCCCTCTGAGTTACAGGGTAAATTCTGGCTTTCCGATGACTAAGCCTAAAACCTCTACAGTATTTTAAGAACCAGAGAAGCCATGTCCCCCTACAATAGCAGGCTTATAGCATTTTGTATCTTTTTAAAAAGTTCCATTAGTGAGTTAGAAAGACGGCCATAATTAAACCTTCTCTGGCTTATGAGATAAGCCCATTAGCAGGGCTGTGTTGTATTCATAGAGATAGAAAGACATGAAACAGAGAAAATTGGTGGAGGAGTTGGTTTTCAAATAAAAGAATCTTAGAATTAAAAAAAAAAAGACATGGTAAATGTTACCTGCGAATATTTTACATTTAGAAAAAAAAAATACTTAAAATGTATTTAACTCATGGGACCAGAAAGATGGCTCAGAGGTTATGAGCACTTGCTGAATACAGAAGAACTGAATTTGGTTCCCAGCACCTACATAGCTTGGTTTAGAACAGTCTGTAATTTCAGCTCCTAGGAGATGTGGCACCCTCTATGGGTCTCCTCAGGTATCAGCATACATACCTCAGACTTAACCATTATCAAAACTATTTAACTCACCTAAAATTCCTGCCCATTCTTCTGAAATGAAAAGTATACTTCAAACATTTAAATAATGTAGCATCTTAGGAAATGTAATACAATTTAAACCACAATCTCAAAGAAAACAAATGCTGATCTAATGCACAGCTGCTCCACCAGAACAGAGAGGGTACCCTAATAATGCCAAGAAATCACTATGGTGTGTGGAAAAACTTAGATATAGCCATGGGTTTTAGTAGACAAATGTCTCAGATATGTTGATATTCCAAAACTTCTCCCAAATCTAAAGACTGTAATTCATTCATACAGAGTTCATGAAGTCTGAAGACATAATTAAAGCCAGTAGTTCCTTAAGGAAAAATTAGTTAGAATATATTCCAGTTATGAATCCAAATATCCACATTTCACCAAATGTCGGGAGCTTCCTACCTGAAAACCCATAAAATAACCCCACACAACACAGACTAAAACCTGTAATTTTCTACATCAGAACAATTTATTATGCTCAAGTGATTCTTCAGAAGCACATAACACCAAGGATGTAACGCTATAGTAATTTCCTGGCACATGCCTTTCCAGCTCACTGATGGATACTTGAAGTATTTCTTCCTATCAATTATCCAGTGAATGTAGAACAAAAATGTACAACGTCATGAGGGTAGTTATCCAAAACAGACAAAATATCGGCCTACTAAAGAGACCTGCTGCCGGCAAGGCTGAGTTTTGAAATCATTTTATACTTATAGAGGACTGTAGACCTCAAACAGAGAGTTCAAGTGTCCCCTTCGCTTCCCTCGTGGCTATGGTTTACATAACAGGGAAAAAATTACGTCAACAAATGAGCAGTAGGCAGCAAGGGGCCCTCACACTCAACTCACACTTTGGTCAGATTCCCACAGGTTTTCACTAACATCCTTGAAAGATTCAAAACCAAACTTCCGTGGAGGGCCGGCAGATTCACAAAGTTGTGCTGGTTTAATGATATCCCCAGTGCTAGAGTAGAAAGAGAGCTAAACCTGTCCTGTTTCTGCAAGCCAGGGCTTTCCCAATGTCACACATCAGCCTGTGTAGAGAACTCAGTGCTTCGGTGCCCAACCTTATGATAAATTGGCTTTTTAAAATGGGTCAAAGAGGAATGGCTGGTCAACTCCTTGGCTCCTCGTCATGGAAAAGACTTGCTTAAGCAGTGTTATTTACCCTTCCTTTTCCCTTTATTATATGTCTTTTTAGAAAAAGATTTAAAAAAAAAAACCTAAGCCTAAAGACAGACAGTTAACTTTGTTATTTTGCCTAACAATTTGATAGGGTTAAAAAAAAAGGAAAATATGTTTAAGTGAAACACTTATGGATTATAAGATTCATGTGGGCCCCAATCTTAATTCTTTTTTCTTATAGTGAGTCCATTTCAAAAATTTAGGGGAGAAAAAAAGAGCCTAGCTCACTTCTATAAATGACTGGTAACAGTCTTAATTCCGTGCCCATTCTAAGAGGCAGGAAAGCAATGGAGGAGGGGCAGCAAAGATGAGTGCATAAACTCATGGTTTAATCCATGAGGCAGACACCAAGAGAAAAATGTCAGCTCAGATTGTAGGAGAGTTAGGGGGGCTGGATATGGAACCCAGGGCTTTGAGCACAGAGTCAAGGCCTTTGCCACTGAGCTACAAGGCAAAGTCTGCCTGTCAGGGATTCCTCCCTCTCTCCCTCCCTCCCTGTCATGCCAGCCAGTTCATACACAATTTCAAAGCTTGCCAAAGGCAGTGACTCACACTAGCAACTTATCAAATAAACAGTGAGCACCCCGGTGTTAGGTCCAAGACTCTAAATTAAGTGTTATATGGGAAGATGGGGGGAGGGGGTCTCAGCCCTCAAAGAGCTTACTTACAGTAGGATGCTTCACTGTATTCCCGAACCAGTGAAAAGCAGCCAGCTTCTGCAGAATTGTGTGAAAGAGGGATGCTCATGTTGCAGCCTCAAAATCAATCTCCTCAACATACACAAAATAAACTCTACAAACCTCAGTCTCCCAGGACAGTAAGTGCCTGGCCTCCCTCTGTGCTTTCCAAAAGCCAGCATGGGGGAGGGAGCCATTGGAAGTCCAGCAACAAGTCTGATTTTTGCAAACAGGAACCTTACCAACTTCAAAGTTTTACATTTTCAGCGTTTCTAAGCAATCGTTTGCACACGGCCTTTCGTTTCCCTTCTCCCCACTAACTTACAAAGATAATTCTAGCTTTCCAAATAAAAAAATAAAAGGTATTTCCATTCATACTAAAACACAAATAGAAATGACTCTCCTTTTTCCAAAAGGAAAATAAGGGTAAATGTTAGCAAAAGTTTATTTTGCTAGTTCAAAAGATCCTTTATCCTATCTTTAAGAAGAGTACCACTGAACCATATAAGTATTTTAGCCCACCTTCTTAGTCACAACTTAAAACTCTATCACAATAACACTTGACACATGTTAATCAAGAGAATGCATCACTAAGGCCTTCAAACTTAGCTTTTAATACCGAGTTACAAGACTTCCAGACTGACACACGTTTACTTTATTATTCGTTAATAAGAACACAGAAAAAAATCTGTATCCACTTTATATCAGACAGCTGTGCATGCCGGCATCAACGCCTCTTCAGCAGCACTGTTAGGGAGATACTAAGCTAGAGGAAGCTCGTTTTTCTATTGGAGTTGGTGGTCTGGGTTTCTTTCAACGCATTGCACAGCTGAGAATCAGCTCCGCTCCCTCTCTACCACCAACTATGCTCAAGGGTCTTGCTGCTCAGCACCAAGCCTGATATAACCTTCTGAGCCTATGAATACAAAGGACCAGCATCCCAGGATGCCTGGAAAGTCAAACCTGATGTTTTCACTGGCCAGAGATCTACGCAGCTATAATGTTTGTAAATGGTACATACTCCTTACTTTAATGAAAGTTCCCTTCACCAATTTTTTTAAAAAACGAATTTATTCAGCCTTCCCGAAAACACATAAAGCCCCATTTTGCAATTCGTGTTCAAGGTTAAATGCTGCCTTTTATTATTATTTTTATTATTATTATTATTAAAAGAGAAAGGTGAAACTCCACCGCCACCATTGTGTGTGGACATTCATGAAACTAATAAACACGAGGAGGAAGTGTGCGCGTGTTGTCAGCGTTTGCCAAGCATCCACGTGCGTCCTCCTGGGACAGAAGATCCTAGAAGCCCTGGCACGCTGTGCCACCTTCGGTCCTGCGCCTGACCCCTGACTCGTGTCCACATCTCTCTGTCTCCATCAAGAGCTCCTCAAGGCTCGCGAAGCCTGGCCGAGCACAGCCTCAGGTTGGATTGGTGCACACAGCCACCCCGCCCCCTTCTTTCGGCTGGGACCCCGCGCAGCCCGGCTGGGTTATCAAGTTGCCACAGCCCCGGCTGCACACCGTTAGGGAGGCCGAGGGTGGGGTCCTGGACGCTCAGCCACAGTGGCCAGGTCTTGGGGAGCAGTAGATTCTTCTAAGGTCTCGGAGACCTCCCGCGGTGCAGAAAGGGACCGCTGGCACTGCGAAGCTGCGCAACGGCAGGGACCTGCTAAGGTCGCCCACCGCGCAGGGCAGGGGGCGGCAGGGAGGTCAAGTTTGGGGAGGTCACCAGCTACACCACTAGGTTTGAAAATTGCCAAAGGCTCAGCTGAGCACTGGCAACCTACGCCAGCCGCCACCGGGGTCGAGAGGCCCGCGCAGCGCCTACTCCCGGCGGCTACAGCTGGGAACTTCAGGCAAAGTTTTCTGCCTTTCCTGCCCAGGCCGCCCAGGAACACGGAGCCCCATGCACAAGTCCAGGCCCTGTAGGGACAGGGACCGAGATGGAGGTCCCTGTTCCTGTGCCTGTGCTTGTCCTGCGGGGTCCTGTGTGCGTTGTGCGGGCCCCGGGGCTCGGCGGCTCTTTCCCTCCGGCCATCTGCCAGCCCGGCTCACCCGCTACGCTATGCGGGGTACTGCCTGGCCCCGAAGCTCGCCTCGGACTCTCCCACCCGGGTGTCGCCTACGTCCTAGGCGCCCCGGGAACCGTAGCTGCGTCCCGCTTACCTGAAAATGTCTCCCCGGCCGCAGTTAGCAAAAGTCCAGCTAAAGTCACCAGGCAAGTCCCAAGTGTCCTCATGGTGCTGAGTGCGAGCCGGGCCGCCTCGGGGCGGCGGCGGCCGGTAGCCTCGGAAAGCCAAGGGGGACGCGAGCCTAAGCTGCAGGCTGCCAGGATAGACGCGACAGCAGCCAAACACCAGACCCCAAAGTGGCAACAGTTGTACAAGTCCGGAGTCCCGCGGCTCCCGGGCGTGGGGAAGGCGTCCTGGATCTTCCTGCCCTCCTGCTGGCCCCCGCTTAGAGTCTGGCGCCGCCGGGAGAGGGAGCGGAGGGCGCGCCCGCGGAACCCAAATCCTCGCTGGGATCCCGTGCTGCGCCCGCCTAAGCGCTGCCCCCGATCGGGACCGAGCCGCCCGCGGCGCCGTGGCCGTGGCCGTGGCTGTGATCGCGCGCTTGCAGCCTGCCGCCTCTCCTGCAGCCCCAGCCACCTCAGGCAGCCGCGCGCCGATGGCCGAGCCCGCGCCGGCTGCGCGCGGGGCTCCTGCTCCGCGACTGACTGGCGATGCCCCGCAGGCCGGCTGGAAGGAGCCCACGTCACGGCCGGGCCGGAGCCGCGGCGGCCCGCTAGAGGGCGCGAGCGCCCGTGTCCCCGGCCCGGGGCCAGCTCGGCCTGCTCGGCGCCTGCGGGCTCTGTGGGGCGGCCACCGCCAAGATGCGGGCGGGACCGGGTGAGTAGGAGCAACCGCCCGGGGCGCCAACCTCGACCCTAACTCGCCCCAGCAGCGCCTCGGGTTTCCCACGTTGGCTTCGGGGACAGGGACCGCGCCCCAGCCAGAAGTTTGTCCCGGGTTACGGGCGGCGAGGAGTTGGAGCGCGCCAGGCACGGGACGACAGTGTCCCCCGCGGTGGCGGTGGCAACTGGCTTGCGAGCTCAGGCTGGGAAGAAGCTGGAGCCGCCAGCGCCCAGGGCTGCTCGATCTGCAGCGTGCAAGGGACACGCAAGCCTCGGTGCCCGAGCCCCGTGCCCGGGAAGCGGGACGCGCTTCTGCCGCTCCACTGCGTGGTATCGCCACCAGTGGAGCCAGGAGCTCGGAAGGCAGCCGTTGCATGGAACCAGGGATTGGGCAGAACCAGCGATTTCTGCAGATGATGCAAATGGAGAGTGAATCAAACAGTGTCTTGAAACATTTTAATTTGCCATTTGGGGTCTGAGATGACTATTTTATTAAGTAAAAAAACCGCTATCAATGATTAAATTAAAAGTAAAATTCAAGTTTGTATTTTTTTTAAGCTGTTGCTCAGAGTACCGCCATTAGGGCACCTGTAGGCTATTTACCAAGCTAACTGCCGGCCATGCTGGTTAAAATCAGATCCCAATTTGTGTTATGAGATGTGCAAGTAGGTTAGTGCTCAACAGTGGGGAGCCTAGAGCTCTCACATTGCTTTCTCTGGAGGACCTTTGCACAGTTCTTGGCTGCTTTATGGTGCTTTAAAGACCAAAGAAATAAATGACCCTCTCACTCCTATGGTTGAAGGTTCTCCAGTGGCCCCAGAACCAGCCACAGATGACTTTTGTGATCATCTCGCAGGACATATATGGCCCAGTACTTCCATGTCTGCCAGACCAAACACATAACCAGCATACTCTTCAGGCATTCCCAGGGGTCCTCATGAGGCCTTCAGAAGTCTCCTTGCCAATTATTTACTTACCACCATCCTATGCGGCCGTGAGCCTTTATCGGGAAAATGAGCCTGCTGGTCTTAATCCAGAACTTGGAAGGGAATTTTTAAAGTCTCATACTTAATTCAAAAGGATCAACAAGTGACAGAGGTCTAATCTGTCGCCTGACCTCTTTTTGATGAAATTACACCTTATAAGATAATTCAGATTTGCTTTTTAAAAGTGAATGGTGACAGACACCGCCCCAGCCCCCTCCAAACACTGTGACGCTTGTGGGGGTATCCATAAAAAAGGTAAAAACCAACTGTAGTCTCATTGTTTTCCCTATAACATCTTTAAGTTGGATGAAGAGATTGATATCAGGTAAAGCTTCATTCACCACGTGTCAATTCTTTAATTAATTAATTATGTGTCATTTTTTCTTTAATTATAATTTTTTTTTTTTACATTCCAATTGCTGCTCCTCCACCGCCAACAATACTGCAAGCCACAAAGAAGGCACTTGCTAACTGCTGAAGGCTGTTCTAGGCTGGCAGCTCCTTCAGAAACAGAACCTGGGCTAGGATGTAAGTACAGGTGACTTTGACTTGGGGAGGTGATTCCCAACAAGGAGAGAAAAAGAGACCTGGGAGCAGTATGAAGACAGTGTCTGCTGCAATTGAGAACAGGATGCCAAAGTGGCTGTCTGGGTTCAGTCCCCGAGATTTAGGTATCTAACTGCTGTCACCACAGTCTACCCTAGTTCTCCACAGAAAGCATGTCTTCCCTCAGGACTTAAAGCCTCCTGGGGCCTTTGTGAGTCTCAGTGTCCCTCTGTTCTTACAGGTGACAGTTCTGAGCTAACTGCACTATTTCCCTGCTATCTGTCCATGCTTCAAAGAGTGGTGGGGGTTTTGCTGCTGCACCCTCTGATTCTTAGGGAGCACTGTTTATTTACTGCCCCTTGCAGGTGAGTGCTCAAAGCCACCTCTGATCTAAATAAAGAGAAAACAAAGTACTGGGCCTTCCCAGGGGGCTGTCCCTGCAGGAGTCTCCCCTGGGAACTTGTCTTTGACTTGTATTTTCAGCTGTAGAGAATTCTCTGTTCAGTCTAACAACTCTCTGTCACTTTAGTCTCTCTGGGGACAAAGGTGACATTTGCAGAGTAGTTGGCCAGAGTGAGGAGTGCTGTCAGGCCAGTTTCTAAGATGAGTGGGATCTGGGAGAATAAAAAGGGAAAGTCCAGTCAGTGTCTGGGTTCCCAGAGATTGATCAGGCTGGTAAAGGTACCTTCCTAACACAGCCTGAGAAAACCAGGCAGCGATGGTAAGCTTCTTTTCCTTTCTTTTCCTCCCCCCTCTCTATCACACACACACACACACACACACACACACACACACACACACATTGACAGGGACATTGGTAGAGATTGACCTCAGGGCTTTGAGTATGCTCTGCACATGCTTGTATAGCTTTGTGACACCCAGGACCTCCAAGGCCCAGGCAGGAAAGGAGACCTTCTCTCTTGGTAGGTTAGTGGGCAGAGCCACTGCTGAGCTACCGCAGGATCACTACAATGGACCACAATGATTCTGTTTCTGATCTTGTTTCACACCTGTAAAAGTCAAAATATGAATGGAGACTGATATGACCACAGCCCACCCTCATATAGCCTGAGTGTTAGGTACACTGACTTTGGAGGTTAACCACAGGCAGAAAGTTTCTAAGACATGCCAATTACCCCAGAGGGGTGGCTATGTATCTCCGGGCCACTTACTTGTGATCCAAAGGAAAAGAGATTCACATTGTTTTTATGGGTCTTCTTGTCTTCTCTCTTAGCCTTCCTGAAATAATAAACTTCATATTTCATGAAACTGTTCATATATATATATATATATGTATGTATGTATATGTATATATGAGATATATAAAATATAGAGATATGTCTGGGGCTTTCATTTTTATTCTCCCACATCCCACTCATCTTAGAAACTGGCCTGACAGCACTCATCACTCTGGCCAACCACTCTGCAAATGCCACCTTTGTCCCCAGAGAGGTAGGGATGACAGAGAGTGGTTAGACTGAAAAGAGAACACACACACACACACACACACACACACATATATATATATGTATATGTATATATATATATATATATGTATATATATATGTAAATGTGTGTGGTATAGGTTACATAATGATATGTTCTCGTGATTCAAAGTATGTAAAGGAAGGTGGGAGGAGGTAGCTCTGAATTTGAAACTCACTGTATCCTATTTAAAAAAAAAAACTGACTGGCTTGCACAGTGGCATTCTACAGGAAAGCCCTGTGTGAACTCCAAGACAATGAGTGAACATGATTCATTACTACGAAGGTCTCTGTGGGGTGGGGTTAAGCACCAGTCAGTATATTGTAAATCCTAGCTCCTGGATTACATCTCTACATCTCTTCTTCACCTTGGGGACTATGTGAGCCCTGGAGTAGCAGAGGAGAATTGGCCATGTGACATGCAAGCCCTTGAACTCATACACGCTTAGCATATGCAATGCCTTTCACTTTACTCAGCTGTGGGCTGATTGTTTATTAGATGTATTGCTGGGGATTGAAGCCAGGGCTTCACCTATGCTTGGTAAATGCTGTACCTCCAGGCTTCCCCACACACACACACACACACACACACACCCCTATCTTCAGATGTGAGGAGAGCAAGCAGATTGCCTCACTCAACATGTATTGCGTTCCACAGCCGCGGGCTCCTTAGGAATGTGGTCTTGCTCCATTTTCTGCAGCCACAACACCACAAATCGGGCAGTTGTAAAGGAGGTTATGGTAGCTCTGTGATGACCCACTTGCTCGAAAGAGGCAGAGAAGGAGAGGAGTGCACATGTGTATCCTCCCATCATTCCTTCCTTTAAGTGATGTGGGTCTGTGGACACTTTACCTAGCAACATCCTGGGGTCATCTTTGCCACTGAAAACCTGGTCAGCAGCATTCAACCACAGGGCTCACCCCGTGGCCCTACTCTAACCAAGTTACTTGGAAATATACCCTTCTACAAACATGACAATAAGTTTCTACCCTCCTTTACTTTCCTAATAGAGATTAAGCTCTTCAAAGTGAGCATCCTCAGGCCGAGGGAACAACCCATATTCAATCCATAGCCAACGTGTCTGCATGGAACCAAAGAGGACAGGATCAAGTAAGAAAGATATCGTTGACTTTTCACGGGGCAAGAAGAAACCAGGTCATCTCAGCTTTCTCCAGGAAAGGCGTGCTCACACCTGAACATGAGAACACCTTTTCCATGGGTGGTCACATCCTGTCAAGGTCAGAGCCTGTCATTGGCAAAAGGCAAGGCCCATTCAGGTGGAGTTCAAAGCCACTGTTTCCAAACGTTCAAATAGCCAGATAGAATTGCCAGACACGCCAAGGGTTTTTGTCTCTATGTTTTGCTCATAAGGTACCTCAGAGTATAAATAAACACCCCACCCTGCTCTTCTTGCACTGGAATGGTGGATTACATAGTCTTTGTTGACCTCCACACTGTTAGACTTTGATAATGCTGGGTAAGGCACTCTCTGCTTAAGTTCCACTTTCTGGAAAATGAATATAAACGTACTGATTTCAGAGCTGATAATTAAGTGAGATACAAAAATAGCCCATACTAATTCCAGGTACCTCATTGCTAGTGGTCTGTATGGAGTTTGATATGAAGTCATTAAACTGAGATCCTCCCTGGTTTCACTGCCCCTCTTAAGATGTGGCTATTCCTTTGCTCAATCCTCTCAAATGATGGGGTCAGACAGGAGGCCGAGCCAGTGGCAGTATCATGCCCATAGGCCTCCAGGACTATGAGATCAATAACCCCGCTTCATTATAAAGTATCCCATCTCAGGTACATTGTTATAGCAATACAAACCAACCCAAGATAAGATCTTCTGTTTAATTTTCCCAGGTGGGAATGGAGCCTGCCATTTGCAAATAGGAAAATTTTTTTATCTAACATATTTGCTTTTTTTTTCTGGTATTAACTTTCATCTTATTACAATTTTAGGTAAAATGGTTGGGTAGATTGATAAGATTCTAAAAATGCCCTGCATGGTTATAAGATCAGTAGCAAGTGGACTCTACAAAGTAATCTCCATATACTAGAAAATGTGGTTTTTACATCTATGTTTGAACCTGTGTTCCTGGGGGTTATAATGACCATCTAATGGACAGTCACCAATGCCATCTGATATTCCATTTCCTTCTAAGAATATCTGAATAGACGAAGGTGCCCAAGGGCCCCTAGTGACTGCTTAAGTGCAGACAGGACACCATGCTGTCTTTTACCAGGAGTCCCCTGTAGAGTCAGGCCTTCTGCCACTGCATCCTGAACTATGGAAAACAACTACCTATGTCCTCCTGTGCCTTCAGTGCAGGAAGAACAAGAATCAAGGTCTCGCTGTCATGACTGAACAGTAGCAGCAGCCACAGCACAGAAGCGGTGGCCACCTGCCCACACTCAGCCAGCTATGGGTTTCAAGAATGGCTCATCATATCTGGGAAAAATAAAACAGGCTGCTGTGGGGAGGCTTGATCTCCATCCCTAGACCCCACTTCCTTTGTTGCTAGTCCCAGAAGTCCCAGAAGAGAATGCTTTCTGCAAACTTTTTGGAGCTGGGAAGTTTTGAGAGATCTGCTGTCTCGGCTTGCAGAGTGTGAAATGACATTTCCCTGTTTGAATCCCAGTCAGTTCAAAGGCTCATGTGGCAGCTCACCCTGCAGCAGCCACTCTCTGCGTGGGGGTTCATTAGAGAGAGTATCTGCCTTTGTGTCCCTCTCTTTGCCCGGAGGCTTTGAACTAGCGTGTTTTAGATTAGCGCCTATGCTTTTGCATGACACAATTGTTTTTCTCAGGGATGCAGTTTGGAAGTGAGTCAGATTATCCAGGACTTGGGCTGGAAACTGTGGTCCTCTACGGAGTTCCCCTGAAATCTTATTTCCTTTTTCTTTCGCTTTCTTTAAAACAAACCCTTTGAAGTCGATAGGTATGTTTCTCAGAGCTCAGCTTGACTAATACTATTAAGGAACGCCATGCTAACAATGTCATTCCTACTTCAGATTAAATTATTGTAATAATGTGTCCTGGGTCCTGTGATCTGTAATAAGGCTGGCTTTTTGGTAGATAGGAAAAGTGGTTTCGGGGGAACATCAAAGGAAAGATCATCTGTACTTTCTCTTCATCTTGGATATTTTAAAGTGTCCCAATGTTGCAGTCGACATTAAGGCAGTTCCATTAAGAGGAGATACCCAAGTCTATCCCAGTATAAATGTGTTCCTATGCATATGCATGTGTTCTGGTTTGTATGGAAGGGGCACCTGTGACAGCTGTGCATGGAAGCTGGTGAGAGCCTCTGGTTTCCTCCCCAGGAATGCTGCCCACTTCTTCTTCATCAGGATCTCTCTTTGGCCAGGAGCTCATATATTAGGCTATTCTGGATAGCTATCAATCCTCTGAGATCCTCCTCCTGTCTCTGCCTCCCCAGTTTGGGGATTACATGCCCATATGATCACGATCACACCTGCCTTTCTATGTAAGGGCTGGGGTCAAATTCAGGTCTTCACATCTGCAAGGCAAAAGCTTTATCAACGGATCCATCCCTCCAGCCCCATACATTTTTAAGATACCGTTCACTAAATTTTTCCTATGGGTACAGCACTACGCTACAGCATTAAAACCGAAGGTTATGGTGCCCTTTTAAAGATGAGGTAGCTGGGGCTTTAAAAGCTAAAGGAATGGTGTTATCAAGATAAGGTAATACAATGAGGTCTCAGATGTCTCTCAGCCAGCAGTACCTGGCAGAGTGAGGGCTTGAGGGTGAATACTCTTAGTCCCAGGGCCCTTTGCTTAACCATATGGCCTCTTTTCATACCATACATTCTTCACCAGATTCTCCAAGTTGCCACTCTCTGGCCCAGCACTGTGCCAACTTTGTTTGCACCATGACCTCAATGGTTATCAGAGCTTCTGTAGAGGGTTCCTTGGATGAAAGTAGAGCCACCTGAGACCCCAGAGGGCAGTCAAGACAAAATCAGAATTTAACTTTAAGAACACTTTATGCTTCCATCATGACCTGTATCGGTTATATCCTTCCTCATAGGCAATCTAATCTGATGGCTTGGAATCTTCATTCAATTTACAGGATTCAGTTTTTCTCCTTACTTGTAGGTTGACATGGATTTTGTTTTCCCCAGTTTCTTTTTGAGACAGTCCCTCGTTGTGTAACTCAGACTAGTTTGAAATTCATTTTTTAATATTTATTTATTTATCTTTAGTGTTTGGCCTAGGGTGACTCTGAATTCAAAACTCTCCTGCCTCGGCCTTCCAAGTACTAGGGAGCGTAGGTATGTACAAGCAAGCGCCTCAGGTCCTTACCTGGATTAAAAGAATACAAACTGACCAGGTGCTGGAAACTAGGTTCTTCTATCTGCCAGTATTAATTACTTCTCTGTTGGTGTGATAAAACACCATGACCAAAAGTAATTAGGGAAGAAACGGGGGTTTTTTTTTTTGGGGGGGGGGGTTACAGTTCCAGAGAGAGGGCCCGTTATGCTAGGAAAGGCGCCACAACAGGCTGGGGATGCATGACGACAGAAGTAGGTGGATGACTAGTTGCATACAGCAAAAGGAAAGTGAGTAGGAAGTGGTTGGCAAAGCTATCAAACTGCAACGCCCACCCACAGTGACGCACTTCCTCCAGCAAGGCTCCACCTCCTAGAGATTGCATAACCTCCTCAAATCGCACCAACAACTAGGGACCGAGTTTTCAAACACATAACCCTGTGGGGCACATTTCTCATTCAAACCACCACACACTCTAACCTTGTCAGTTTTTGGTCAAGTGATCCAAACATCTAATCAGCAACTGGAACTGAGTCTAGCGCTGGTAGTCTACCTGGTCTCTGGGTGTCCCAATGGCTCTAAGGTGGCCTCCTGACCTCGGGATAAAGGAGCTCTGTATTAGTTACTTCTCTTATTTCTGTGGCCAACCATCTGGTAAGTAGAGACCTCAGGAAGAAACTGTTTATCTGGGGTCAGATTTCTAGGTGCTTAGCCCATCATGGCAGGAAAGCTATTTGACCTCTTCTTGCTAGATGGGGAACAGAGATGAGGAAATGCCAGTATTCTGTGGGATTTCTACTTTTCCCTTTATGCCCATGAGATCTAATGCCCATGGGATGTTGCTACCCACAGGCAGGGTGGGCTTCTCTCATCCCCCAACTTTGCTGCTCAGTTAACCATCTCGGGAAACACCTACACAGACTCACCCAAACTGTGTTTTGCTAATCCCTTAGCTAGCTATCAATCCACCTGGTTGATCATTAAAATTACCCATTGTAAAGCTACAGGAACCACTTAGGTTAAATGGTTTCTCAACCTTGCAGAGTAGCAGAACAACGACTTGAGAACCAAAGGCATTCCAAATCAAAAGGCCGATCCCATGACCTCAGCCTTTTAGGTTCAAGCATGAGGTGGAAATACACAAGTTCAAACTGAAAGCCTACTTGGGCAATGGAATGTGTTCAAGGCCAGCACGGTTAACTTGATGAGAACATCTCAAAATGTTTAAGATTTAAAAAGAAATGTAAAAGGCGGGTAGGCTTGGTGTTTCATTGTCTGGCATATGTAAGACCCCAGGTTTAGTCCTTTAAAAAGAAATAGTATGGATAACCATGATATAAATTAAACACTGTGCGTGTAGGTTAAATATCCGTTATCTAAAATGCTTGGAACCAAACATATTTAGATCTCTGTTTCTCCCATTTGGGAATGTTTGCATATACTTTAGCAGCTGAGCATTGCTGTTCTGAAAACCAAGCCAGTGCTTCTCAACCAGCATGCCAGCACGCAAGAAATCTCACATTTTGGAGCATTTCTGACTTAAGGATTTTGGATGAGGGACATACACCTTGGACTGTAAAGTTCCAGACAGACAATTTTGAGTCTTCTAAGTAGTACTGTACTCACCTTGGCAGGAGGAGAGGTATTACAAAGAGAGACTTGCATTCTTCATTGATCAGCAGACTATCTGAAATGACACAGCTTAAGGGATGGGAACTTGCCTGGAAGTCTCACGCTGAGGGGATTGGAAAGGTTTAAGCTCTGCTTGACAGCCCAGGAGGAACCTGCCACTTACCAGACCATCTTGCAGGAGACACCATAGCCGAGACAATGACAGGTGAGAGAGGATGTGACCCCACACCTTGATCAGGGATGCTTAGTTATGTAAACCTCTTGTCCTCTACTCCAGCATCAGCGTCAGGTCAGTTTCTCAAAGATGACCTGGAGACCCCTTTCTTTGTTTCTCTTTCCACTGATGCCACACTGCAAAGGTTTTCTTCTGCTGGTATTCTCCTAACACTTTTCTTTTTAATTGGCATATCAAAGATGAGTAGCTGAGCTTAGCTTGTTAGCATAGCTTCCAGGATCCAGGCTTTGACCCTAAAATCTCTAGGAACAACCTGGCGATCCAGCGAGGGGGCTCCATTTTATCCACTTTTTATTGGAAAACATGCTGAGAACAGAAAAGACAAATAATTTATCAAGGTTTCAGATTAGAGACACAGACCAAACCCACTCCTTTACCCCCCCCCTTCTCCCCCCTGCTGCTTCCTCAGAGTTCCAAATAATCACAATAGACTTAAGGTAGAAAAGCTAAATAATCCGCAAAGACCAGCTGAGATGGCAATAGCGTAAAAGAGGGAACACAGGGCAGGGCAGAATGGGAAGGAACTGAGTGAAACACAAGGTAATGAGTCCTTGGCTAGTGTGTGTCAGACCCAGGAAGTATCTGGATCTGTGCCTCAAAAGTTGCTGGAACCCAGGAAGAGGGGACCAAGACAAGCTTTGGGTAACAGAGTTGGTGAAGAATGTTTATAATGAAGCTAATGGCCTACTTCCAAAGCCATCCTCTTCCACATCACCGAGGTGAACCAGAGCCTCACTGGCACTGTGGCTGTCGACGAGTACCCTACACCTGGTGATCGTATGATTTGTTCGGGAGCAAGGCACAACTGTGTTCACTATCTTGAAAATAGGTGGAACTGACAGTTGAAATGGATGTAGAAGCACTCAGCCCTTTCCCCATTCAGTTCCCAGAACAGCAAGCTTCTACCGTCTGGATAAGCTAGGACTCTTCTTGATTAAATCCAAGGAGCCCTGGAGCAAAGATCTTGACTCTCCTTCTGGGGTATACTTCACAACACCCTCCCCTCCAGCAGTTGCTACAGGTGACAAGCCTTGCCCACACGCAGAACATATCCATCCCATAATCCCCCACATTTCCTCCCTTTCATCTGTTTAACACTATACTGAGGTATAACTATTAAGGATTAAGTCGTTCTCACTTTAATATTTGTGGAAAAATCAGTGTCCTCTAGAATTTGAGGAAAACTATTGAGGACAAAAGCCATAAACATTGCCATGAACAACTGAACAGAAACTTGAAAAGTTAAAAAAAAATTATATTCCAAGAGTATTGTGATAGAGTATCTTTAAAATACAAACAGGAAGCCACCAAAAAAAAAGATATTCAGAGACAAATTCAGTCTAAAAATTTAACATTTACGATAGCGAAAATATTATCACTTCAGTTGATAAAGTAAAAAGTGAAATTGATAAATTCTACTTGACACAGAAGAAAAACAACACAAGCAAGGGATGAAAAATGGCTGAAAAGATGAGAAAATTAGAATATTCCAACTCTAAGTAGGAAAGAAAGGAGAAAACAATAAAGAAGTAATTAAGGAAATTAACCAAAAACAATCAAACAAACAAAAAAACCCACAGACTAAAGCCCCACCCAAGCCATCAGATCTAAATGGCTCCACAAATGCCCACACAGTATATGAGAATGTCCCCCAAATCCTAGCACGTCATTGTGACATTTCAGAAGCACAGAATCTCAGAGAGAAAAACGAACTATAGTCCCATAAAATCGATTGTGAGACAGAATGACTTCACACTTCTCTCTACCATGAGGAGTCTGGAAAACAGTGGAACACGGCCTTCAAAATCCTGAAAGAAAATACTGTCCTCCAGGGAACTGTGTTCTTAGCCTTACTGCAAATGTGACAGTAAGATAAAGTCACATTCAAATATGCCAAGTTTCAGAAAAAATTAACACCATCCAAAGAAAACACCATAGATATTCTGTATCCCGATAAAGGAATAAACAAAGAATCAAAGAAAGCAGAATTTGGGATGTAAGGGATTCAATATAAACAAAGGCAGAATTAACAGGAACACAGTAGAGGAAAATCCCAGGATAACAGCTGGACAAAAACCTGCGACTTTGATGAGGAAAGTTGCTTACAATGAGACTTCATGGACAGGACCAGCTTAAAAACACCGAGAAGAGTTAAATATTTGCCAATCAGTTTGAAACAGACTGATGATAAAGTTAAAGGATCAGAAATCGAAAGCCATGGAAAGGCAATCCTACTAGTCACTCCAAACCCTGTGAACAGAGGCAGGTTGATCACAGGGTGCATGTGTCCATTTGAGTGTCACAATGACATTGACTGACATGTCTGCCTGCCCAAAGTGTAACAGAACTAAATCGAAAGGACAGGAGGACAGTAATGTCTTTTCCCTGTCAAGTGGTGTGGTTGGGGTGTGGCGTGGTTGGGGGCGTGGTGTGGTGGGGGCATGGCGCGGTGGGGGCGTGGTGTGGTTGGGGGCGTGGCGCGGTGGGGGCAGTGGTGTGGTGGGGGGAGTGGTGTGGTGGGGCTATTGAGTGGGAGCCTAACGCTAGAAGGAATGATACACGATGCACGAATGACACATGTGAGGTCAAGGAACCACCTCTGGGCATTGGAAGTGTCTGTGCATGTTTGGGTTGCAAGTAGTACATATATTGTAAGAGTCCCCATGCCTCTGTAACTTCAATATAATTACATTACTTTGTAATTATATTTATTGTATTCCCTATAATATGCATAGGGAATTTACTTATTCTCTATAACTGCCTATAACTATTTTTGCCAAGCTGTATTTTTGTCCCACGGGACAAATGATAATTTCTCACTTCTAATTTTTGTTCCTTGTTCATTAGACGGTACAACTTGCCTCTTTTCTGGTATTGCAGATTCTAAATATAACAAGTGGACACGGCTCAGAACATTCGCCAAAATAGAACTCAGATCCACAATCCACAGCCCCAGCCAAAGAACTCAAGGTACCTTGAAGAATAAAGTGTCGATGAAGCCCGCCTGTAGTGAGTCAGGTTTGAAGACAATCTGACTATTCTCCTCCTGCAACTTATCCAGGAAGTCTCACAAAACTCCTGTATACCCGGCCCTCAAGGCCCAGAACTTGATTAATAAATAGCAGCATCTTCTCTTACTTAGGACCAATCAGAGAAAACCATGTAATTCCTTAGCCAATCACTTAGGATGTCCTGCCTACCTATTCCAACAGCCACCAATCAGAACAGAACCTGCAGTACCTTCCGCGCCTCAGCCAAGATTTTCGGCTCCTCTCCTGACTGAAAGTTGATTTTTCTGCCATTAAGAGGCTCCGACCAAAACTCTTTACTCTGGTTGGTCTCCTGGTTCCACAAAGACCCAGTTTTCAGCAGCAACACATGCTAACCCAAAAATCCAAGTTTAAGACAGCTGAACGGTTTCTTGAGGGTTGGAAAGGCAGAGTAGCTGGGTGGTCGACTAGCATGCTGAGACCTTTGATGGCCAACAGCTGCACAAAGAGCCACTCCTTATATTTATCCACATACTGTGGTCCTCTATTTCCATGTGCTAAGTACCATAACTGCTTATTACAGAGGACACGAAAATAAATGAGATAATTTGAGTCTTCAGCTTAACTGAATTTAATAATCTTAGTCTCTTAAAACTCAGATAATCAAAATTAGCCAAGTTTACATAACCCAATTAAAGGCGCATTCATACTTTTCCGAAAATGAACATAATTTTGAAAGGCAAGTCTTCACAGAGTGAGAGCAAGTTACCCCGTTGTGCAATCTTATTTTGCATTGTCTCTCAAATTGCCCATTTTAAATTTTCTTAACTATCTTGGTATATGTCTGAAATATGCTTCCTTCCCTTCAAATCTGCTCTGGCGTTTACGACCACACATGTAAATGTTAAAAGGATTCCATTTACACATATTTTCCTCTTGGTGCTTTAGAACTGGATTGCAGATGTCCTAGGAAGGGGTGCAAATGTGATTATGGAGATCATTCTATTGACAATAAAACTAGTTTTTATAATGTGGATCTGAGAAAGCCAGAGAAATTGTGGTTGGGAAAACAGATGTATTCAATAAAAACCCACTCATGCACGTGGTGGGCTAGTTGTGAGTGAGATTCACATAATGCAATCAGTAGGAATTTGACTGGTCTGTAGAGTTGTCAAAGGCATGTGGGTTGTCTGAATAATAGCTGGAAATTTGTTGTGGACATGAGGCTATTAAGCCTGTCTCCTGCTGCATTCAGCATGGTCCTAAAAACTATTATTAAATAACTGATTTTATAGCAACTGTTAAAATTATTTGGCCAAAGTATAAATTAAAGTTTATGATGGGTACAAATGCATGCCTTAAAATGTATAATACTAATTTACATTCTTTTCCTGTTTTTAAAATATCCTCTCAGACAAAAAAAAAAGAAAAAAAAAAACAGTGATTACCAAAATAAGGGTCCATTAATAAGGCTGTCAAGATGCCTTCTCAAAAGAATGAAGCATTCAGTGTGGCTGACTCAGTGAACACGGAATACCACGGGGAATGGAGCTGGTGTATGTGAAGTTTATGGACTTCCCAATGGGTACAAAGGATGGAGGGTCTGCGCCTCCAAACCTGTCCCAGCTTCGCGCATGTTCCTAACACCCTCTGCCTGTTCTTGTTTCTACCTGCCCTGTTCTCCCCACAGCCCTGCAACTAAGCTGGTTGTGACACAGGCTTAGGGGTGGGACAAGCTTTTCTGCTATCAGAATGAAGACTGCTCGGATCTTAGCTCCGTAAAATGTCACCTGTACCAGAGTGGTTGTTAAACTCTTGACATTTCCTATCTTGGAAATTTGACTATACATTTAGGGATGAGTGAATTTTAAGAGGAAAAAAAAAGGTATTCTTAAATGTATTCAACGAGAAGATAAAATCTGAAGATTTAAAATGTGTTATTGGACAACTTTGATATCCATGGTTGGTATAATCACATGGGCCTGTTAAAGGAAACATGGTCACATGTGTGTGTTCCAGTGTGTGCACACACGAACATGTGAATGCAGACATACACACATGCCCGTGTATACACACGGGCACACACACAAATTCGTACTCGGACACACAAGCACATGCATGGATGCACACAGACACACCTTTGGAACGTTGATACTTTTTGGAGCATACGATGATCTGGAAGCTTTGATCAGGTGTTGAAATCATTAAGTTCTAAGCTTTGGAAGCCCAGCTGCTAGGTCTCCTGTGACTTCTCCTACCACAGATGATGCTAGGTTTCTGAGATAGAGCCTGGGACTCCTCATAGTTCAAAAAAAAATGTTCAAAGAGCCCCTCTGTCTCACATGGAAATTTTCATCTTTCATCCCAACTAGACTTGCTCTTGCATGTTCCTGGGATGCTGCGTCCTGTCATTTACCAGCTGAGTGTTGTGTCCTGTTTGCCCAGCTGACACTGAAGCACAGGGGTTAGTTAAGGAATCGAGAGCCATCATGTCCCTCAAGTTCTAGACTCTTTGGATGACTACAAAACCATATAATAGTTTGAGAAACTTTTTCATATTTTATTGTTGTGCCAGGAAGTGTTTGTGAACCCCAAAAGACCACCAAGGAGCCGACTCCTATGTAATCGTTTTAGGGTCTCTTTACTACAAGCTCTAGCTTGGGCTCTCTGCCAACCCGGACACAGAAAGATCGGAAGGTTGAACAGCCCCGAGAACTCATCAGAATAAGGTTTTCTATGGGAAGTAAGTAAGGAGGTTTAAGCCAACAGGTGAGTGCTTTGAAGCAAAACCATGAACAATCACAAAGGGTCTGAAAGTACATCTGAAAACTCTGAAACAATTAGACTAATTGTTGATTGACTGTTGCTAGGTGGTATCTAGGGAATAACTCTGGGGTATTGGCCAAGGACAAGCCATGGGGTCCTTCTGGGAACTTGGCAGTAGCTTGGGTTCATCTGCAGGTCAAATTCTCAGGCTCTTTTTCTTTTAGGATGGAGGCGGGTCTTAAGATAGAGTAGATTTGGCCTCTCATTATCTATTATTGTCCAAATATTAAGGCTCATCCTGAAGGTACGAATAGGACATAATCCCCCAGCCTTCGTTTATGAAGTTGGGTGTTAGCTCCTCAAGGTAGACATTTGAGGCTTGTCTTATTAGACTCAGTTCAAGATTCAAGCCGCCGGGAGCATTTGTGGTCCTACTAAACAGTGTATCCTCCCTGTCTGTTGCTCACACCACACTTGCGTGTGAAGAACAAGCCATTCTGGAGTTGCTGTTCACTAATAAACACAGGAAATGAGGTATCTGAGAGGAGAGGACCTGAGGACACTCTCTGCATGCACCCTCTCTAGTCTCACACATCTGCCCTGTATCTGACTGCTCAGACAGGGTATCTCCACCTTGCTAATGAAAGGCCAATAAAGAAAAAGAGACAGTCAGAGCTGCCTTCTTGCAGTGAAACCTTGGACCTACTTTGGTTCACATGACCTCAAATCCATATATCTGCAGCACATATTTCACTTAGGAATATTTTATGTCCAAAAATTTAATTCTAAAAGGCGCACTTCCCCGTGTACCATTCCTTATTTAATTTTTTAGATACAACTCACTCCTGTGCAACTTCTTATGATTCCTCTCCACTCGCTTCAAAAGAGCTTCTACCAACACACACTGTCTCCTTTCTTAATAAGACTCTGGCTGGATGGAAGGCCACCGTGTCTGGCAGCAATTCTCTGAAGTACCACATTTCAATTGCTTTGCCACATTTCAATTAGGAGACCTCTGAGGTGAGAAAGAAAAAAGAAATAGAGTGGGAACCAGGTGGTACTGAAAGCAAAACAGAGCAAAGCCACGTTCAGAGGCATCTCAGGGCTGGAAGAAAGCAGATAAAAAAAGAGAAGTCTCGAGAAGCACCTAAAGAAGTGTTAAACATCCTTAGTCATCAAGGAAATGCAAATCAAATTAACCCTGAGATTCCACCTCACAGAATTCCTAAGATCAAAAACTCAGGTGATGGTAGATGCTGGGGAGAATGTGAAGAAAAAGGAACACTCCTCCATTGCTGGTGGGATTGCAAGCTGGTACAACTACTCTGGAAATCAGTCTGGCAGTTCCTCAGAAAATTGGACATAGTACTACTTGAGGACCCAGCTATACCACCCCTGGACATATGCCCAGAAGATGCTCCAACATATAATAAGGACACATGCTCCACTATGTTCATAGCAGCCTTATTTATGATAGCCAGAAGCTGTAAGGAACCCAGATGTCCTTCAACAGAGGAATGGATACAGAAAATGTGGTCCATTTATACAATGGAGTACTACTCAGCTATTAAAAACAATGTATTCATGAAATTCTTAGGCAAATAGATGGAACTAGAAAATATAATCCTGAATGAGGTAACCCAATCACAATAGAACACACATGGTATGCACTCACTAATAAGTGGATATTAGCCCAAAAGCTCAAATATTCAAGATACAACTCACAGGCCACCTGAAGCTCATGAAGAAAGAAGAGCAAAGTGTGGGTGTTTTGGTCCTTATTAGAAGGTGTAACAAAATACTCATTGGAGGAAATGTGGAGACAAAGTGTGGGACAGAAACTAAAGGAGGGGCTGTCTGGAGAGACTGCTCCATCTGGGTATCCATCCCATGTGCAGTCACCAAAGGCAGACACTGATATGGATGCCAGGAAGTACAGGCTGACAGGAGTCTGATATAGCTGTCTCCTTAGACTTCTGCCAGAGCCTGACATATACAGAGGCAGATGTTCACAACTAACTATTGAACTGATCATGGGGTTCCCAATGGAGAAGTTAGAGAGAAGACTGAAGGAGCTGAAGGGGTTTGCGGCCCCATGAGGAGAGCAACAATACCAACCAACCAGAGCTCCCAGGGTCTAAACCACCAGCCTAGGAGCACATAGGGAGGGACCCATGGATCCAGCTATATATGTAGGGGCGGCTGGCCTTGTTAGGCATAGATGGGAAAAGGAAGCCCTTGGTCCTGTGAAGGCTGGATGCTCCAGTGTGGGGGAATTCAAGGTCAGGGGGTAGTGGGTAGGTGGGTGGGGGCATATCCTCATAGAAGCAGGAGGAGGGGGGATGGGATGGGGGTTTCTGGGTGGGGGGGTAAATGGGAGAGGAGATAACATCTGAAATGTAAATAAAATATCCAATAAAAAATTTAATTTAAAAAAAGAAAAAAAAGGATTACACACATAAAAAAAAGTCAAAGAACTCAATGTCGCAACTCAACATAGATGGCCATAACATGTATCCCTGCATGTTAAGTTTAAGCCGAGAATGTCCAACTCACTAAAATGATGGAACAGTGTCTCCTCCACTGTAATATGCCTTTCTAGAAGCTGCACATGCTAACGTGGGTGGTAATTTATATTGATCTTTCTGTTGGAAAAACGAAAAGGATGTAAGTAAGGTAAGCAGAAAGGAAAGTTGTTGGCTGAAAGAATTTGTATCCTAGAGGGGCTTCAACGTTGGAGCCGTCTGCATCTTACAATGATGCCCCCAGGACTGTGTATCTCTCCATTCTGGTCTACTCTCTCCTGTGTCTCCCATTCACAGGCAGAGATTCCACTCTACAGGGCACGATGATCACACCTTAGAGCTTAGGCACTGAGTAATAGAGACAAAGTGTGGTTTGGATGGAAAACGTCCCCCCTTCCCCCAGACTTATGTATTTGAACACTTGGTCCCCAGGTGGGGGCGCTATTTGGTGAGGCTGTGGAACCTGTAGGAGGTGAGGCCTTGCTGGAGGAAGTCTGTCGCTGGGGATGGGGTGAGAGAGCTTATTGCCTCCCATCACTTCCAGTTTATACTCTCGTTCAGCTTCGGACTGTAGTCACTTGTTCCTATACCTCCTGCAGCCATTATGGACTCTACCTATGGAGACACAGGTGAAAATAAATTCTTTCTTCTACAAATTGCTTTTGGTTGTGGTGTAACACATAGGCTTCTGCTAATAATTCTGCCCAAGTGGGATAAACTGAGAGGTATCCCCCAAAGACGGTGGACCCTAGTCACTGGAGACAGCATATGCCTTTTTAAGTAAAGGCATCTTTGCAGACACCGATTATGTTATAAAATTTAACATGAGAGATTGCCCTGGATTATACCAGATGGCCCAAATCCAGCCACACCAGTGTCCTAATAAGAGAGGTAATTTAGAGGCCATGCATAAATGAGAGGGGTTCATTCAGCCACTGGGGCAGAGATGGGTGGCTACAGGCTGTGGAAAACGCCTCCTAAGCCTCCAGGGTGAACATGGCCCACAGATACCATGACTTGGGCTGGGTTAGTGAAACGATTATGGACTTCTGGTTTCCAGAAAATGAATTTCAGTTGTTTCCTGCCATCGCACTTGGGTACGTGTTCAGCAGCCGCAAGAAGCTAATACAGGATAATATGGATTATTCTGATTTGCCAAAACCTGGATCATATGAGCAAGTCTGAGCCAATCACTGCTGGTTGACAAGCCAGAGGCGGGTACTCTCAGAGGAATGTGAAAGAGGAAGCAGCTAGGATAAAAGGAAAGACCCCACAAAATCCTTCTTGCTTGTGCGAATGGATAGGCAAAGGCTGAGGTCATAGCTTAGTGATGAAGCCTTTGCCATGCACGTGGGAGGCCCTGAGTACTATCCGTTCAGTCACTAATCCCATAAAGAAGGGAATTCCAGAAATAAGCAATTCATAGTTTTTTAAAGCACACGTGCTTCTGAAAAGCATGATAAAGTCATAGGTATCTCACATATATTATTATAAGTGTAAGTGCACTGTACTAAATTAAGAGAGGATAACATATAACAGTTATTTCTCAACCTTTCTTTCCAAATATATCTAAAAATACCATCTCAGCACGTTTGTCCCAGTAACAACTGGACCAGAGCACGCTGAGCAAAGTCCACTGTGTTTTTTCCACTCTTCTGGTGGAGATGGAGTTCAAGAATGGCTTGGCTCCTTCTGAGAGCTTTTTTGCTTTTTCCAAATATCTATGTCTTCATATGCCATAATAGGAAGGATAATTTTTGCTTCATCTTTTTTGAGGATTATCAATAAACACATGGGCAAATAGCAAAAGGAATGGCAGAAAGATGTCAGCACTGATTTAACACCAATCCTTGGTCCAATGGGTACAGGTATCTCATTATTTCTTTTTTAAGCTTGTCCAGTGATGCAATTGGAGTGCCAGAGGTCCACTTGTGGCTTCTATTCGGTTCCCCATGTGGGCTTCCAGAGAAGCCAGATGTCAAGGGTATTAATGTGTTCTCTCCCTTGCAGGAAGTATTGTGAAGTTTACGTATTATTCAGGTAAGTCCTGCATGGTTGTACCTACTTATTTAGTTTCAAACGGGACCACCTAGCACAGCCCATTTCCCCAACCCAAGACGCCTTGTCTGCTTTTGTTGTAAAACTGTCAGATTTTGTTTCGAAGGTTCACATAATCGGAGCCACCAGATTCCCTTAGCCTGTTCAGTATTTGTTCTCAAAAACTCTAGTGGATGAGTCAGGCATACTTTTTGTTTAGAGCATTCTTTTCTAAGAGTCAAGGGAAACTGGCATTTGTTTTCTCAAGAGGGAAGTATGGTCCCTGTTAAAAGCACATTAGCTTGGAGTTCTGCAAGCCAGCATCTTCTTCCCATCATTGAGATGCCTCTGGACCATTCAGTCACACCACAGCAGCTTTGAGACCCTAGGGGATGTTTGTGAAACCCATGGCTGGGTAGGAAAGGCTTTGAGGTTTGCATATATCCATCCCTGGCAGGAAATGTTAGAACTCAGATTCGGGAACCTCATAGGATTTGATTACCACTCTTTGGTATTTAATGAATATCTCCTTCTATTCTGGGTATTTGTCATTCCAAACAGTATGCCCATATCTAAAATACCTTTTAACTAGGCTTAAGGGATTCAGGGAGACACAGTGATAAAATACAGAGAGATGAATTTTACAGTCATAATTTAAATATCTGCTAAAAATTAAACAAAAGAATCTTCCTATTTAATGAGAATTTTACCCACATTGTAACTATAATTTACACTTTGTTGAGTGTTGTGAGACTTCATCTATCTCTGTTTAGTGCCCTGCATTCTAGAAATAGATCTGTCAGAACTCTAAATCAAAACTGTGATGGGATTTTGAATGATTTTTGTTTGTTTTTAGAGTACATTTCTTTAAAATGTTATACCTAAGAAATTTCACATTCGTGATATAAACATTTAGATTAGCATTTTTAAAGGAAAAGTTTTCACAAGCAGTAATTGTGACTATACAGTCTAGCATTGCTTTATAGTAGCTTAAACCTGGATGAATCTCCCTGCAGAAAGCCATTTAATTCAATGTTCATGTATTTATAGAAAAATGTAGTTGACTTTACTTAGTGAAAGAGGCATCTGATACTTTTCACTAATTATTTATATATTTTCTTTAATCGTGCAATCAGCCATCATTTTACTCAGTTTCATCCTAAACTTAACATAATGGAAACCAAGAATGGCGTTGGTTAAAGAGCACATACTTAGATTTTCTCTCGGCTTTTCTGCGGGTCTGATGTCCCCACTAATGACAAAGTTCAGACTTAGGGGAAAGTCTTTCAAATGCTGTGGGTTTATATTTGTGGAGGTAGGATCATACTAAATCTAATCACAAGTATCTTGAACTCACAGATAATTGTGCATAAGGAGAGGGTAGAATATTCATAGTTATTTTGTTTCTAGGAGTGGTGTAAAATATGCTATGCCTCTAACAAGGCTGGAGAGATGGCTTAGCGTTTAAGAACACTGCTAGTTCTTCCAGAGGTCCTGAGTTCGATTCCCACCAACCACCTGGTGGCTCATAACCATCTACAATATGATCTGATACCCTATCTTGGCATACAGGTATACATGCAATACACATAAATATAAAATAAGTAAATAAATCTTTAAAATAATATGCCTCTAACAATGTTCTGGAAAGTCTAAGCTCCTTCGGGATCTAAAGAGAAACTGATGCAGAAAGCCAAGTAGTAACTGTGCAGTTTGGTGCAATAGGAGCCAGCACAGCACGTGCAATACTTAAGTCTGTTTCTCATGAATGAATGATACATCAGAGGCTTCCAGCCAGGTGAAGGGGTTTTCTTAACCTACTGTCTTAACTGGATAGGGTCATGCTGGTGCCTCAAACAGGGATGTGTGCTAGGATTCCAGGCCCATGAAGAGGGGGGCAGGATCAGCTAGCTGCAAGGCACAGATGAGGATGGATCTCTGCTAATTGAAGGAATCAGTTCATATAGACTGTCATTTGACCGCTCTGATGTAACAAATCTTCACACCTCTATCTCCTGCAGCCTTCTACCATTTCACATAGGGAATGAGCAACCGATGGCAGCCATTGAGCATAACAGGGTCCAAAATGTAGCACAGATTTAGTTTCTATATGTTATTACTGTATTATGAAAATTATAGTTGTAGTAGTGAATGTATTGATGTCATTCAGAGTTCAAATGTTACCAGGTTTTCCTTGTCTTTGTAGTAAATACTATTTGATGCTTCCCATATTTTATCCCATTGTATCTCAAGACAATTCTGATAGGTATTTTTTTTTATTTTCACATAATTTTCATAAAATACTATGCATAAAGAAGGCACACATTAGATCCATTTCACAGTGTGTGCTTGTCATTCTTCGGTTGTCTCTATTCAGGAAATCCAATCAATGGTCTATGTAAACAAATCGAGACTTCATCACACTCACCCAATGTAAGTCAGGACCACATATCAGAAATGGAGTAGAGTTAATCTTTCTTGTTTCATCAATGAGGTCTCTAAAGCCAGCAAACCTCTTAGGAAGGGATTTAAGTCATTCATTCTCTGTGATCTTTTTAATCAAATCTAAAAGTCCTGGGCTCGAAGAGCATGGCATGGAATTTTAAGCTAGGATGGCAATTCTGTATATGGTTCATGCAGCTTTTACACCCCAGCTCAGAATCTATTCTTTGCTACTCCATCAGCACTGCAAACCAGCAGCCCTCATATGTTGTCAGGAGCAGCATTACAAAATAATTCCCCAAGTGTGGCCATAGCCATAGTGCCAAAGAGACACTTTTATTCACTTTACGTATTAAGAGAGTCAGCTTGGCTTCTGAGTCTATCATATGCATCAAAGGCATGCTCTGTCATAAGCTTTCATTCCTGGTTTCAGTTCATGATTATTGTCACTGAAATAGGCTCAGAATTATGAGATTGGCACCAACATATCTTTGTCTCTTTGCTGGGAAAAGAATCAAGAACATGTGTGGATTCTGCCAGCTGTGGTATGATCTCTCCTTAGAAACAAGTACATCTTCAAGGTCTGTGCAGGTAGGGAGGGGACTGGTAACCCATGCATCTGCCACCTGTTAGGTTCTTCTCATTTGATACCCACGGTCCTTTCCATCTCATTTTCTGTGTGGCTTGGATGACTTTCTTCACGGCGGGCACAATTAGATGCAGACCTCATCTTTTAATTATATAGCTTTTTCAAAGGGAAAGAAACCCTTTATCTTTGTTAAAATGTTGAAATCAAAAGACAAAATCATACAGGTTACATTTGCTACTACCTTTGGAAATGGTGATGCCCGTTTGATTCTTTCCCTTTAGTTCCCGGTCTAGGTGCAAATATTACTTTTTGCTTCAGATGAACTTTACCGCAGAAGACCTATACATCTTTACAAATAACAGTGACAAAACTGGGGATTGGCCAAGTACTGTTGAACAATGACAGCTGGAAACAGAGGAGGTAAAATGGGTGGAGGGAAGAATTAGAAAGAAAATTAAAGGCTAGCATCTGAGACAGGGATTAAAGAATGGACAGGGATATTTGAGTTACATTCTACAGACTTAGACAGACCGGACACAAATGGCAAGATGTGAGAGGACACCCCCTCAGTCCCAGATGCTGTGAAAGCTCACCCAGGAGGAAGGGCGGGGATGAGGGAGACTGACGCCCTATAGTAGGCAGAGGGGAGACTTTTCCAGGAGAAGAAACAAGCTCAGGGGACACAGACCCAAAAGACCTATTCCCTATGCTCTGGTTACTCCTTTGGAATGGATTGGGACCCTAGAGAAGGGCAGTGGCTACTTGGATTTCTCAATAGTGACATGGATATTAAAGAGTAGTAGACATTACATGTTCATGCTCTGACACACGGAGACTTGCTGACCCTACCAGTGCTGGCCAGTTTCTAGCAACAGGAAAATATTCACTTGGAAATAGTACTTTCCCTATGTAAACCAATCAACCTATCCATAGTCCATATCCCAGATCCCCTGCTTAATAGGCCTGCCATATGCTAGGTTGCTATTCCTCTATTCTAGGTTCCTAGTGCCAGAAACTAGGAACAATCTGGATAACAAACTCTGGAATTATCGCAGTTAGCAGATCCTGAACCTCCTTGCCCTTCCTGACCACTTCCTTTCTTTGGAAATCACAGTGTAGCCCAGTGCCATGAGCTTGTCTTATCTGCTCAGTCCCCTGACTAGCTCCAGGCTTCCTACTCAGTGTGATGATCTGTTGTCTCCCCAAGGGTCCAGGTTTTCCTCTGTGGCAGTCCATTCCATGTCTGCACATGATTAAAACAAGCATCAGATGGCCTTAAAACAGAAAGGCACTAGATGCAAAGGGATACAAGGAGCAGATATCTAGGATGGTGGGGTAGGGACTTGCACACCTCGATAAAAGCAATAAGAACAATAGAGAAATTACTGAAATTATTCCCCCTCCTCAGGCCTGCCTAATCAATAGAACCTTCAGACTTAGGATGAGAAGAGTAAGGGTTGTGTCTTTCAAATGGGACCTAGTCCCATTGACCCTCTCAATTCAGAACACCAGAGGCTTTAAAACCACCAAAGGAGGTAGTTTGATGACTTCTCTCTAATGTAGTCACTGTTTAACTAGCCTCTCCGCTCTTATTCATGAGGCAGTTATGATTTTTTACTAAAAAAATATTTAAAAAAATCAGTAGCATTTTTTTTGGGGGGGGCATCACCTCTGTCAGCAGCTATACTGCAGTTGCTATGAACAGAAGCCTAACCAGAAATTTAAAAAGCAAATTGAGAGAACATAATTTCCTATGCGGCTTTGAAAATTCAGCTTTGAAAAGTTTCATTTTACTCTGAGGATCCTGGAGGCCATGCACAAGAAGGGGGTATGTGTGTGTCCAAGAAAGACAGCTGTCTCTCACCTCTGACTGATCTCAAGGTCCTAGACTAGCAGAATATGCATGATAAGAAAGAATTTTGTAATTATTTGTGAAAATCTGAATTGGTATACACCAGTTCAGATGATACATACACACTCACACACACACGCACACACAGAGGACTGCATCACACAGGCATATTTTATAAATATCCAATATATCTGGGAAAAGATCATTACCACAAGGTGGATGGCTTTACTGGATCAAACCACTAAAGAAATTCTCTGCACAACATCTGCTGGGCACTAAACTAATCAGGCAGAGATTTCAATGGCTGCTCATTACAAAGAGGAATAAAGACTTTACAGAATTAGTCCAGGAAAGTCTGGGAAGGCAAAACAAAAATCTCAGCAAAAGCTAATCCCCAATGGGGGTGATAATCTTATTTCTAGAGTTATCATATTATATTATCCAAATTTGCAGTTTTCAGGAAATATACAAGATGCCGAAATAAACCAGAACCATAGCAGATACACACAGAAATAAAACAATAAAGAGGGCTGTTTTGTTCTGTTTTGTTCTGGAGGAGTCCTGGATGTCAGCTGGATGAGACAGAGACTCTAAATTAGTAAAAGTTATATTCAGAGAGCTAAGAAACACTGTCTATAAATCATTAAGGAAGTGAAGGGCATCTTAATAATTAGAGAAAACAAAGCTAGCACACACACACATTTCCATATAGACAGACACATATGCACACACATTCACAAAGAAACTGATAGAGACCTGCACTCCAGATGTACGGTAAATAGAGCGAAGACCCTCATGCGGGGAGCTCAGCAGTAAATTTTGAATTATCAGAATAAAAAGAACCAGCAAGGATTCGATTTTGTCCATTGAGTTTACACAGCTCAAGAAAAAGAGAAGGAAACATGGAGAGAGCTAGAGAGATCTGTGAGATGTAAGGAAATGGGCCAGTGTGTGCACAAGGAGGTCCAAGAAGAGATGAGAGGGAAGTGGGGCAGAAAGTCATGATCAGATATAGAGAAGTGAGAGTGGGGGTTAGCAAGTTCCTGCTCCATAAGAAACAAGACAATGAGTTTGGAGCTACAATGAGAGGGCACAGCTAGTTACTCTAGTCCACAGGAAACACTAAAGAGAGTGGCTGAAAGTAACTGGCTAAGTGGGTATATATAAATAACAATGTAAATGTTGAATTTGTTACTCTGCCTTCCCTCCTGTGACTCAAAAGGGGATGTGCACAATGCTTACAGACTTTGGTTGATTGGTTACAATGTATAAAGATGATTTATGTGGCAGTTCTATCACAGATGAATAAATGGGAATGGAATACATTGGTACCCATCACTACATTACACGGGGATTGAGTAAAACTGGGTTGTTTTAAGATAGAATACTAATTTTGTGAGCAACTACAAAGGAAATTAAAATATACAGAAAAGCATGCAATTAATGCAATAGATTATAGGGACAAAAATGAGTGGTAAAATGGCAAGACTGTAAGTGACCGTTTTAAGTGATGATAGATTAAATATGTTAAGTAAAAAATAGGGACTGGCAGATAGATGGCAAACCATGATCTAAGGTGTTCAATAGATACATTTACATTTTATGTAAAATTATCTTGTTATTCTTTCCGAGCTGTGGTGTACTATATAGCTCAGGCTGACTACAAACTTTCATTCATCCTGTTTCCAATGTCTAAGTGCTGGGATTACAAGCACCCACCATCATGCTTAGCTCAGAATTTTAGTTGTAACATTATAAGCAGTCAGGATGAATAAGAAAGATTTGCCAGAAAAACAGCAATGAAAAGGATGTGAGTGTGTCTCCATCTACACCTAGAGCAAAGAAAGTACACTTTAAAAACTGTCACAAGAGGCTGGAGAGCTGATTTCTCAGGTAAAGTGTGCAAGTCTGAGGACCCAAGTTCAAATCCCCAGTACCAAACGCTGCTGGACATGAACGTGTAGTCACAGCCTGCATAAAGCAAAGATGGGATTCTTGGAACAATCTGACTTCTAGGCTAGCCAAACTGGCAGTCTCTGGGTTCAAAAGTTATGTCCTCAGTGCATATGCATGCATGTGCAGGCATTTGTATGCACATGTGCCCACACATATTCCAAGACGTGCACACATGCAAATATACCACACAAATTCAAAAAATGTATACTAAAATTATTACATGAGAGAAAGCAATTTGTTTCATGATATCGTGAAGATACAGAATATAGGACATAATAAAATATGTGCCCAACACAATGAACCAAAATAATACAAATCAACTGGCATAATTTAAGACAAAGGTAAATAATAATAATAATAATAATAATGGCACACCTCCTCAAATTCACAGCAATGTTCTCTAGGATAGGTCATACATTACAGCATAAAACAAGCTTTGACAAATGTAACAATATTGATATAGTACACATTACATTTTCCAATTACTGTGGAATTACAGGCAAAATCAGTAACAGAAGGAAATCACAAATATGTGAAAATTACACAACCCTAAATGACCAATGGATCAAAAAAGGAATCATATGGGAAATTACAAAATATTTTTAGTTGAAAGAGAATTAAATCACAGCATTCAAAACTTATGGCAGGCAGCAGGAACCATGCTTCCAGGGAAATGCAGCTATAAACATGCATAATTAAAACAAAATAAGGTCTTAAATCAATAGGCTAAACGTCTACCTCAAGAAACTAGGAAGGAAAGGAGAGTCCTAAATTCAAAGCATATAGAGGGAAGGCTCTAGTAAACAGTAGAGCAGAAGTAAAAGAGACTGAGATGTAAGGAGAAAAAGTAAGAATTAACCAGCTTGAGTTGAGAGACAGCTAGGATATTGTCACAGCAATGTTATGATTTAGATACAAACTGTGTTCCGAGCTCATGTATTTGAACACTTGGTTCCCAGCTGGCTGCCTATGCCCTATTTCAGGTAATTGTGGAACCTTTAGGACAGTGGTTCTCAACCTTCGTAATGCTGTGATCCTTTAATACACTACTTGATATTGTGGGGACTCCAAACAAAATCATTTTCTTCCTGTTATGAATCATAATGTAAATATCTGATATGCAGGATATCTGATAGACAAACCCCCAAGAGGTCAGGACCCATGAGTTGAGAGCCAGTGCTTTAGAAGTAGGTTACTAGGAGTGGTCTATGAGCTTTGATAGTGGAGCTCCACTTCCTGTCTGCTTCCTGTTTCCTGACGATAGATACATGGTGACCTACTGCTTCAGGCTATGAAAGCCATGGCTTCTTTACAATAACAGACTATATCCACTTAAACTGCCAGCCAACAGAAACCGGTCTTCCTTAAAGCCACTTCTTGTCAGGTGTGTGGTCACAACAATGAGAAAAGTAATTAGTATACGCACACTGGTGGGTGTGTCTGTGTGAGTGTTTACGGATATGATGCCAAGAACTGAGGAGGAGGAGCCTCCCTGAGTGTGGAAAGCAGTGTCCATAAGGTGGGGTTCCCAGCCAACCAATGGGAAAGAAGAGCTAACATGCAGAAGTCCAAGGATTCAGACTGCACATTCTTTAGCCTTTGAATGGACTCACAGCACTCAGTTTCCAGGGGATTCCATTGCACACGGCTGCTGCTTAGAGTCCACATTATGTCTACTGCTTATACAGAGCTAGTGTTTCTCACTCGTGAGATTCATAACTCCTTTATCTATCTATCTATCTATCTATCTATCTATCTATCTATCTATCTATCATCTATCTGTCTGTCTGTCTATCTGTCTGTCTGTCTATCTATCTATCATCTATCTATCTATCATCTATCTATCTATCATCTATCATCAATCTATCTATCATCTATCATCAATCTATCAGCTATCTATCATCTATTATCTATCATCTATCTATCTGTCTATCTATCGATCTATCTATCTATCATCTATCTAGCATCAATCTATCTATCATCTATCATCAATCAGCTATCTATCATCTATCTATCATCTATCTATCATCTATTCATCTATCTATCATCTATCTATCTGTCTATCTATCTATCTATCATCTATTTTTTTTTGGACAGGGTCTTGCAGTAAAGCCCAAGATGGGCTCAAACTTATGATCATCCTGCATCCACCCTCCCAATGTTGGGATATAGCATGTGCGACCACACTCAGCTACTACTTCATGTTTTAATAAATGGGAAGTAGGAGTAATTATCATAAAGTTATGATCATGATGGTCAAATCTAAGAAGATACTTTTACACAAGAAGATACTTTTACAGAACATCTATCTATTCTATTTATGTCATTTGCAGATATGGGGTATGTTGGTCAGATTTCTATCATCAATAAATAAACATAAAGGAGGAAGGGTCTTATATTGGTTCATGACTTTAGAAGTGTCAGTCTATGTTGGATTGGCTCCATTGCTTTTTAGCCTAGGGCATGACAGAAAATAGTGGTGGGGAGCATGTGGCAGAGCTGCTTGTCTTGGGGTCGTCATGAAGGTTCCAGGAACACAGCATCTACTTCAATAGCACATTCCCCCACAACATGGTTTCCTTACACTAGGTCACATCTCTTACAACTCTACTGAGACTGCATAAAAGGGCAGTTAAACATGAGAGTAACAAGAGGAGCTGCAGCTGTTTCTATTGGTGGCCAGATGCCCCTTTGTGCTTAGATGCCCTTGGCACCACAGTTAGGTGCCCCTGACACCTACTACATCAGAACCTAGGGCCTCAGGGCACTTTCCAATTCCTACATGTGAGCAATAATCAAAGTTCTGCTTCCCAGAAGATTATGGCATCATTGTGATTTACTTTGTGATTTTACTTTTTTTTTCCCCTTTTGTGGGCTTTCAAGAGGACCATGGAAAGAAAGACTCTGAAAGGAAGACCTAGTACACCATGATGTGGTAGGAAAAACAGGAACACCTTACCCATTTGACTATGCCATCCACTCCATGATACCTATGACAGAGGCCAATGAGCTAGAGGGGGGGGGGGGGGAGAGAGAGAGAGAGAGAGAGAGAGAGAGAGAGAGAGAGATCAGCTCTATTCCTCTCTCTTGTTCTGACAAACTATTCACTTTCCTTTGCTTTATTTTACTTTACTAACTAAACTTCCATTTAAACTATGTCTCAGCTGAATTCTTTTCTTTGAGAATGTAAAAAAGAGAGCTTTGCCCAGTAACATTACCACCTCAGTTATACATGACTCCGAATCAACTATTCAACACATGAGCCTTTTGTGCTCAAACACAGAAAAAAACATGCACAGAAAATATAATTTTTATCTATTTGCCAATTTCTGTGTCTCCCTGTCTATTTTTAGCGAGGACGAATCTCAGCCTATCTATGGGTTTTCATCTTCTCTGGGTTTCCATCTAAAAGCCACTAGGAAATGGCATGAATTCTCTGTTCTATCTGCCTAGTTTTCAGTTCTGATCTGTGCAGGGATGCCAACCCTGCAGTCTTATAAAGTCTGGCTCTTTGGGGATTTGGGACAAGCTGCATGTACTTCTCTTAGGTTCTGGAAGCCTCTTGTGGTCTAGAGTCTTTCAATAAAGCTGTGCTGTACTCAGGGGAAACAATATTTCCTGCTAGCTGCTGGACCACTGAGAATGTGTCCTGGATTCCCCGTATTCTGGCCATGGAGATGCTCTGAGACCTGTCACTCCCAGACTCAGCATTCACTTGGAGACATAGGTCCCCTATCAAGTCAGAACCTCAAATCTCATTTCATTGTGTGAATGAAGTATAATTTATTTAACCATTCTCTTTTGTATATTTAGACGGCATTAATCTTTTACTGTCAAACGTTACGCCGTCTGGAAGTTCTCTGTAATGAAAGCTTAAACCATTTCCATTATTATTTCTTTAAGAGAATTCTTAGAAGGGCAATTTATGTGTCAAAGAACATGCATATTTTAAGGCTTCCCTATAGGCTGCCAAATCACCCTGCAGAAATGTAACAATTTCCCCCTCACCAGCAGTGCTAAGAATTCTCGATTCCTTGAAGCTTATACCATTTAGCAACAAATTTGTCACCTAGGTCACACTCCTGCTATGTGTTTACATATACTTTCTATACCACTCATGACTCTATAATGAAAACATATTCTGTTAATATGTGGGTTGAACTGGTTTTATTCAAATATCAGGTTATGGAGGAATTGTATGACCAGCATTGTGCTGCTTTATATAATCTATACTAAGTGCCATTTTTTTTTAAAGGTTTCTGTAGGGATAATGCATATTGTCTGACAGGGGAGTGACCCTCCAATGAAAGTCATACCCTGACAACCTGATTCTGTGATTATAGTATATCAAGGGGCCAAAAAGGTTTTTGCAGCTGTGATTAAAATTAGAGGCCTTGATTATGGGTTAAGATAGGGCTGGATCCTAAGTCATTTGTCAAATGGAAAGATGACACGATTGTAAGTGTGAGAGGGACTAGAGTTACTGATGCGGGTTCCACGTACAAAAACTAGCACCTCAGAGCTCCCACTGGCAGCCAGAAGGGAAATGACCTTAGTCATGTCAAAAGCTTGAATGGAATTCCAGAAGATTCTTTCCTAGCTCCAATAAAGAGCCCCGTGTCCTGATACCTTGATAGTCACACATACTTGTGACTGTCACTGACAGGGCATTTGTGCTCTTTCAGAAGCTAACTTTGTGGCACTAGGTACTGCGGTAGTAGGACAGTAATTCATTGGACAAACATGTGACATACAATGTAAGTACTGAGTGAACAGATGAATCCAGAGTGACTTTTTTTTTTTGAGTGGGATGTGTCATTTACTGTTTCCCAAAGACTCATGGAAGGCTAAGCCCATTTTAGTCCAAATCTTTCTTAGGTATTTTGTCCTAGAATAAGTGTGCTCTTGCTCTATCTGTAGCTTCCAGAGTGATGTGGTCATGCGAAGTGTCCACCATCTGTACTCTGTTGAGATAATGTGCGTCATTTTCAGTACTTAGTGTCTGTTTCATGCGTGAGAACATTTCCTGTCAAGCACACGAACCCTTACTTGTCTCACCCAGTGGATTCAGAAGTAAGCACGTGAGTGTATTCATTTTACTCATCAGAAGCTCTTGAACCTCTTTCCCTTAAGTATCGTTTTTCTGCCAGGCTCTAAAGCATCAGTTCTCAACCTGTGTGCCATGACCCCTTTGGGAGATGTGGAACAACCCTTTCACAGAGATTTTCGAAGACAACAGGAAAAGACACAGATATCTACATTGTGATTCATAGCATTAGCAAAATCACAGTTACGAAGTAGAAACAAAAATACTTTTATGGTTGTGGATCACCACACCATGAGGAACTATGCCAAAGGGTTGCAGTATTAGGAAGTTTGGGAACCACTGCTCTAAATCTATTACAACAGAAATATATGGAATTAAAAACAGATTTTTTTTTGTTCTAGAAGTTGACTTCTAAGTTTGTAGTTTGCCATTCGAAACACATTTCCGCTTAGAAACAATAGGAAAAAATAATCACGACTCTCACTACAATAGCCCAGAAAGCCTACTTAATTTAAAGTTAATTCAAACTAATCTTAAAATAATTTAACTGTGTTTAAGTATCATTTTATTTTACCCATGGGGAGACAGATTCAACTGTCAAGTTACTAATGGAAGCTTAATAACTTGCCTAGAAAACTTGGCCCTTTGGCAGTGGCATTCAGGATTGTTGGTTCACCACAAAGCACACATTACTGTGTTTAAAGAATCTTAAGTGTGCACTCAGCCACATCTCTTACTTGCTTTGGTTCTCCATCTCAGGAGCTCCAGATGTCCCCAATTGGGTCATTCTGTTCTCTCTCGCTTGTTTCTAACTACTTTTATTACATTGGGGTTCTGTAACTGTCATCGTTACTTCCCGGCATCTGTAGACCCATCATCCTCAATATTTAACTGCCTAAAAAGTCCAAGGGAGAAAGAATTGGCACTCAGCTTCACAGAGAAGTCAGGTTCAGCTCCAGACCTCAACTGTACATGTAACATCATTTAAAGGTGGTGCCACAGAGTCAGAAGTGACCCATCTTTTAGACATACCACGAATGATCTGTCTTGAAGATACCACATCTGCTCCCCTTGCTTTCCCTTCGTATCTAAATCTTGTATAACTGGACTGAAGAGATGGCTCAGTAGTTGAAACACAAAAATGGGCAACTGTAAGTATGGACTTAGAATACCAATTGCTGAATGACTGAGTTGAGTTGTGATTAAGCAGGGAGGGCATGTTAGGGAGGATGCTCACAGAGTCATAGTAAGGATGGAAAGCACAGAGCTGGCTCATGCTGAAAATGGCAGAAGGTAAACTATTACAAGGTAGCTGTGGAGCAGATGGGGAAGGGCCTTCCTTGGAGCCTTGGGGATGCAGACATCGGAATGCATTCTGAAAGCAACAGGGAGTCAACTAATGCTTTGTTGAGCCAGGTACTTAGCAAGATTAAATTAACAGCATTATGGGAGATGGACACAGGGGGCTTATTAAGAAGGTATTTTGGTCCTATGAGGGTAATAGATATAAATTTTAAAGGTCCACCTTGAATGGATAGCAACAACATGAACAAAAGCCACAGCTGTTTTAGAATTGATTCAAACGCCTGGTGCAAGGTCTTGGTTTTATTTCCTGCAGGAAATGTACCGTAGTCAAAGGAGTCAGAGTGTGGCTTCTCTGGGGTTTGAGGTCCCACGTTAGGTGGGACAGAGGGAGAAGAAAGGTGGGGGTGGATAGCACTGCTCCATCCTTCTGCCCTTTGAGGAAGCTGATGCCTCTCAAGGTCATATGTCCTGTGTAGAATGTCCTGTGTAGACATGTGGTACTGGATCCTCAGTCAGAGGTTGGGTGGTCACGGTTTCCACAGAATGCTCCTCGGGAGAATTCTCATGATGATTGTGAGAGAGCTGAGAGACTCTTCTCCGACCACGGGAGATATCAGACACTTTCTGCCACTCCACCAGAGGACACTAGGCGGACCTCATTGTCTCCTAACTTCGCCTCATAACTACTGAGCCATCTCTTCAGTCCAGTTATACAAGATTTAGATACGAAGGGAAAGCAAGGGGAGCAGATGTGGTATAATCAGCTCATAGCCACTATGAGCTTCTAGATTTCGGAGCATTTTGTTGTTCTGAGAAAGTTCACTTTGAGTGTCTCCTGCATTACTCTCTGGGGATAAGGGGATCCAGATAAAGTGAATGACTTGGGAGAACAAAGACCTGAGTCTGGGTAAATCAGTGGGATTAGAACTTGACACACTTGGCCAGCACATGACTCTAGTGATCTGACAGCAGAGACCCAGAGAAAGGATGGAAAACAAATATTATTCTGGCTCAGAGTATATCTGGATCCATTCTGTGTGACGATAACAGAACACTTGAGACTTGGTCATTGATTTTTTTTAAAAAAATTAAATGCATTCGTTTATTTTGTGTCCTTGTGCATGGGCGCTCATGTGCTACAGTGTACATATGAAGGACAGAGAACAACCCAAGGGGCTTAGTTCTTAACTGTGTGGGTCCTTGAGATGAACTCAGTCTTGGTGGTAAGTACATTTACCCATTAAGCATTCTCACTGTCCCTGAAGACTGGGGACAGAGATTCCTGCAGAAGAATCACAGTTGTGGAGGCTGTGAAGTCTGAAGGGGAGAGGCTGTCATCTTGTCAGTGGCCTTCTTGCTCTGTGTGTGTGTGTGTGTGTGTGGTGTGTGTGTGTGTGTGTGTGTGTGTGTGTGCCCCTCTCTCTTTCTCTCTCTCTCTTAATCTCTTCCCCTTCTCTCTCTTGCTCCTGGTCCTGCTTGCTTCACCCCTGCTCGCTCCAGGCCTAGTTCACCTCTCTTATAACAAACACCTTCAGTGACAATGTACTCACACCCTTAATAATAATGCTATTAATGCATTCTTGGGGACAAAGCACCATAGCCTAATCGCCTCTCAAAGATCCCTCCTCTCAATACTGTATTGTTTGGGGATGAAATTTCCAACATCTGAGCTCTGTGGGACACACTCACCCCTTAGCAGAATATCGCTGCATGCTGTGGATAGAGTTCTAAATGGAGGTTTTTAATATTTTGAGTCTGAATGGATTCGGGACAAAGAGCATTGAAAAGATGAATGCACAGATAATCCAAAAACAAACAACAAAACAAAATAAAACCCCGCCTGCCTTGTGCTGGCCAATAGCTTGACCTGTTTGCACCTGAAAGACAACAGCCAGGTTGAATTAGTGCCACAAATGGAATGCATGTTCTACTGAGGCAATCTCTAGATAATAAATTCTCTTGGACCAACCTACTAAGCATGGTATGAAAACGAGAACACCCATTACTCAGTTAGGCTGGGACTTCTATCCAACAGGATGACTGGGTGTAACCACTGGGCACTGAGGTGGCTGCTGGCCCCTCACCATCATATGAAGATATTATCCAGTGAATACAGAATCAGAGCAATGGATTAGTGATTGTGGAATAAGACAACTTTCTCTTCTTGTCCTCAGACTATTTCTAAGCTACCCGCCTTTAGAATTGCGATTTTCTTCCACCTAGAGACCAAGAGGACGTGCTGACAAATATTACTATGCTATTCATGTCCCATATTCTTTATCTGTCACCCTAAACCTCTATCATTTCCTTATGACAGTTTGCAATTTCTTAAATTACCAAGAATCTTCTGCTACTTACGATTTAAATTGACGACTTCCCTTCCAGGGACGCACACTAGACCCCTTGGTGAGACATAGAAAAGCACCCTCCAATTGCTTGCAATATGCCTGTGAATCATCTCTCTGGTGGCTTACTTCCTGGGATGCTCTCCGCAGATGGCTAATCTTGCCCATTTGAGGTTGATTTCTGTTAGCTCTAACCTCTAAGTACAGAAGCATCTGCCTGTCTTCATTTTAGGTTATAAGTTTTGTTGCTGGTTTTTGTTTCTAGCCTTCCTTTCTCAATTTTCTCATATTTCTGACATTTTTTTTCAGAATTCAGGATGAAAGGTAATAAGGTAGGTAGTGCTGCCTTCATTTTGTAATATATTAGGAATCTTGTGTGTGTGTGTGTGTATGTGTGAGAGAGAGAGAGAGAGGGGGGTGGGGGAGGGAAAGATGGGAAGGTCTATACATAATATGTTTTTCTTTCTCTTTTTTTCTCCCCCAGTTCTTTTTCCTGCCCCTGTAGTGAATTAAGAACCCAACATTGGAAAGATAACCTGTGGTTTAACAGAGGGTGAGGCTGGGTCTGACTGCACAGGCTTGTGGTCCCAGCAATTTAGAGGATAAGGTGGCAGGATCTTAACTTCAAGGCCAACCTGAGCAATGTAGTGATTTCCTGTGTTAAATTTATTTTTTTAGTAAAGGAAAGGGAACTGGGTAATATAGTTCAGTGGTCAAACAACTACCCACCTTTCACAAGACTTAGGATCAGTCCCCCAAATGATAATAAACAAATAGTGGATGAATGAATAAAAACTAAAATTCTACCTACAATAAAATTGGTTTCCTGATACTTTACTGCAAAACCAAACTAACCCCATCCTCTAGCTGCAATGGCTGAACAACTGGAAGCCCCTCCTGTGAAGTTAGAAGGTTTTCTTCCCACAGCCTTCTGGCAGAAGCCTGGTAACAAGGGAGCCAAGGGTAAGCAATGCCCACCTTGAAAGGCCCACAATCTCCCTCTCAACCAGAGATACTATTCTGAGAGGAGTCACCTCATGGGGCAAAATGCCATAGGCCAAATTCTCTTTTATAACATTCCAGCCTCTCTCAAGTCACTGATACTCAAAGGCAAACAAATGGTCAAGTAGAGGCTTTACCACCTCAGAGAGCAGAGGTGAAAGCATTTTGGCATCATTTCTTAAAACTGTGGGTGAAACACAACAGTCTACCACTCTAACATTTGTTTTCTCTTTCCCCAGTGCCAGTGACAGAACATAAGCTTTTGGGTGTTTTGGGTGAGAACTTTATTAGTAAGATTCACTCCCAGTCTTCATTTACTTAAAACCTCACAGCTCTGTGGCATTAACTGTATTATTTTTACGCTATCTCTCTCTCTGTCAAACATCACCGGTGCTCTCTATGTACCACAAATCTGAAATACAATGCACATTTATACTCATTTAATAAAACCCTCCATGCTCCCACCTCATCACCTCTGGCAACGACTGTTCCACTTTCTGTCTCTTCCAGTGTAACTTTACAGAAGGCAATGTTTTAAAATCAGCCTTGTCACAATCGCACGTTGCACAGAAGGGCAAAGCTTAGTCTGTGGCAAAATGGGCTTCTTCACTCTAATAGTTCCCTAGAGTTAAACACATACAATGTCTTGCAGCCAACACAAGGTCCTCCCGTCCTCCCTGCCTCCCCTACCGAGGTGTGTTGTCCATGAAACTGGAGAATGGGCAAGTAGTGGGGATGGAAGGTGGGCTCTCTCCAGACAGGGAGATCGATGATGTGTCCAAAAGGGCCTGACTAGAGCGCTCAACCTTCTCTTAGAAGGAAATATGGGATGGAAGTGGGAGGGGCCAGGAGCCTTCCAATAATGTCTGTCCTCCATGATGCCTTAAGGCTAATGAATGTCAGGTGTGTTGATGTGAGGCCTGGAAATGTCATCTAACCCACACCAAGAGTTGGTAGGATGATGCTAACTATCTGGAAAATTTTTGTCACTGTACCATCAAGTCATGTCTACCTACCTAACACTATAAAGGGAATAAATCAACTGCCTTGGAGCCTGTTTAGGACAAATTACGTATCTGTGTTTATTTCTCACTTGCTTTCTAGTTCCACAGAAAGAATGAGTGGCAACCCTGCTGCACAGACTAAAGAGATTATCATTCTCAAGAGCTTGCTCTGTCAGCCCAGACTGAGTCATTGGCCTGCATCAACCGCTGTCAAGATAAGCCCCGTGTTAAAACACTTCCGGAGAGTGGAGGCATCGGGGAGCAAGCAGGAAATAGTGAAGTCAATCTCTCCTCAACAAGAAGTGCACTTATCCTGCCTCAGAGTAACGGGGCAAGGATGCTTCCTGGTCCTTCTCTTTCTCTGTAAGTTGTTCACAGTTTGGGCTGATGCCAACAAAAGATGTACTGGTGACTTGTTCTTTCTGGGAGCTTTGTAAGAGGCTGCATGGAGACATTTCTGCCACAAGAATCTTCGTCTGTCCCAGAAAAAAAAAAATTAGTGTCTATTATCAATATATAAAGACTAGTATTTAGACTTTGGTTAACATTATCTGGCTAAAATCCTATACAAGACTCATTTATGTTGACAAGAGATGGAATTCATGAGTCTGAGGTTGAAAATCTGAAAAACAAGTAAAGTAGCAATGGGTTTCCTCAAAGAGCACATGACCCCCAACTCGTCATTGTGTGGAAATAAATGCAGGGTAAATTACATAAAAGCACCTGGTCACATCACACCCACAATCAAGAACAGTGAGAAATAAATGCATCCTTGCTTGCTCATTTGTTTGTGATCAGCTCCATTTCTCTGCTCTTACACAGTGTAGGACATGTTGCCTAGGGAATGGTGTCACCCACAGTGAGCAGTGTCTTCCCACACAATTATCTTAAGAAAGTCACCATTAGTCGTGTTTGCAGGATAACCAGATGTAGATCTAAAGTGAGAGGGTCATTTTAGCTTAAGAGTTCAAGGCCAGCTGAGGGAACAAATGAGATAGCCTCTCTTTCATTACATATATATATGTAATATATATATATGTAAGGCCATCCACCTTTGAGCCAGGGTCACTCATTACCCTGAAGCTTATTAATTAGACAAACTCTGTAGTGAGCCCCAAGGTCTTCCTATCTCTACCTTCTAAGCACTGGCATTGCAAGTGAGCACAGCCACCCTTGCCAATATTTTTATAGTAGTCTGTGGGTACATGGTATTTTATCTTCACATGGGAATAAGGGCTTTGTACCTTGAACAATAGCCAGGGATAACAAACATTCTCACCCAACATTGACATCAAGGAGGACCAAGTAAGGCTTGTTTGTGGCTTTTACTCTCAGGCGCAGGGTCTGTTTTGTTTAGCAAGGATGCTCGGTAGGAACTCTGAGAAGGCACAGCTCCTCTGGGTATCATTCCTGCTTACAAGGAGCAGTGTGCTACTTCCCAGCTCCCCCAGTGCTTCCTCAGCCCTGGGGCTGGCTCACTCACTCTTTGAGTTTCCCTTAAGAAACTTCTGGAAGCTACAAGGAAGCTGACCTGGTGGGCCCAGCTGCTAGATGTGTATTGCCTTCAGAGACCCAAATTACAAAAATCTCCCACAGCAAGCCTTCCTTGTGAGACATTTTATTCCCTATAAAAATTCTGACACAGTTTGTAAAACTGCCATTCTGAAAGAGGTCATATTTTATCATTAATGGACTTTTTAAGCTGATTTGGTACTCAGCTAAATAAATAGGCAGTGAAGAAAAAAGAGCTTAAAATACATTATTCTTGACAGAAATCAAATGAGCGCTTAGAATTCTGGGACTTTTAGCAGGGTGGCCCACTACGGGGAGGACAAAGAAGTGTAAATGTTTGAGAAGATCCCGCCACTTTAGAGGTATTGTTCTCTAGGTATATTTTTCACATGGCTGAGTTTCCACTAGAGTGAATGTCACACTCATGGTGTCTGTGTGACATCCTGCCTACCTTCACGGGCAGCTGGTGCCTAGCTGTGGTGAGGTGGAAAAAACACAAAACCTTCAGGAAAAATAATGTTTTGAAATTCTGTCAGTTTATATACTTTCTTATCTTTAAAGGGGAGTGAGCCATATTGATGTCTCAGTAGGCATCTTAAGACGAAGATGACATAAGGTGAGGGTGAGAAAATGGTTGCCTCCAATGTAGAATCCAGAAGTTCTGGGTGACACTAAATCGGTAGTGGGGAGGGTTGCTTTCTCTTGGTAACCCCCACTTCCTCACCCTATGACCTCGAGGCAGCTATGTGAATGCTTTCAGTTTCAAATGTAATGCAGGTAAAAGGTACAGTACTGTGTCAAACTTAAAATATATACTAAGTTCAACACAGTTATATATACATACACACACACAAACACACACACACACAAACACACACACACATATGTATACACACACAGAGAGAGACAGACAAACAGAGACAAGAGTTTATATATTTACATATATACGATTTGCATGTGTATGTTTGTTTTTTGTAAGTAGATTTACTGAACTCACATTCCACATAGCTGGTTCGTTTAGAATGTACATGCCAAAGATTTTAGTATATCCATAACAAAGTATAACTGTCAACACAGTCAAATTGAGGACATTCTCAGCACCTTAAAAAGAAAAGCTCTGTTGTTTACTCATGTGTTTTCTATCTCCCTATTCCCAAACTCCAGTTGTAAGACAAGGCTGTTCTACTTCCTGTAATCCTCTATAGATTACTGTTTCTGAACAAGAAACAAGGGACTAATAGCACACATGTGGCTGTCTGTGTTTGTAGGTCCTTCCTGAGATTCAGCCATGTTATAGTAAATATATTCCAGAGTGTGGATATGCCATCGTTTTGTGTCCCATTCTCCATGTTCAATATGTTGATAGTCAATTGTGTTGCTTGTATGTTTTGGCTATAGTGAGAAACACTGCTATCGTTGTTGTTGTACAAAGGCTTTCTAACATGTAACCTGTGGGCTGGAGGGATAGTATAGTAGGCACAAATATGGATGTTCTTCCAGAGCACCCAGGTTTGGTTCCAGAAGCCACATGGAGGTTCACAATCATCTGTAACCCAGTTCTGGGGATCTGACACCATCGTTTGGTCTCTGTGCGCATGAGTATGCACATGGTATAAAGACTTACACCCAGCCTGTCACCAGTATACATAGTTCAAAAAGATACAGTAGATATAATAATATAGTTAAAAAGGGTATTTTCTAACAATCATGAGTGATGGCTCAGTGGTTAACGTCTACATCCAATCTCTGCCTCCATGTGAAATTGCTCTATTATCTAGAACAATCTTGCGTGGGACACAGTTTAATGAACCTGCAAACTGTTTTGTAAACTGGTTTACACTGTTTCACATTCTTTCCATCCATCTATCTATCTATCTATCTATCTATCTATCTATCATCTATCTATCTATCTATCATCTATCTATCTATTCACTTTACATCCTGATTGCAGCCCCTCTCTCCTCCCAGTCCCCCTTCACATGGCCCCTCTTCCCACCCCTCCTCTTCTCCTCTGATAAGAGGGAGGCCCTCCTAGGTACCAACCCACCATGGTGCATCAAGTACTGCAGGACTAGGCACATCTCCCACTGAGGCCAGACAAGGCAACCCAGTTAGGGGAATGGGATCCATAGGCAGGCAACCGAGTCAGGGACAGCCCCTGCTTTAGTTGTTGGGATTTCTGCATGAAGAGCAAGCTACAGATTTGGTACATATGTACCAGGGGTCCTAGGTCCAGCCCATGTATACTCCTTGGTTGGTGGTTCAGTCTGAGAGCCCCCAAGGGTCCCAGTTAGTTTAAAATAGTCATTGGAGTTGGATAGAGGGAGGGAACTAGATGTGAGTGGGGATGGGTATGGGAAGGGGGAATCAAGTGTAGGAAAGAGGGCCAGGGGAGTGAATGCGAAGGGGCAGCAGTAGGGATTTGTGGTGGGTGGGAATTTCTAAGGTGTGCCAGGAATGGGGGAGGCTCCAGGGAGTCTATGAGTGTGACTCTAAGCTGAGACTCCTAGCAGTAGAGAATATGAAGCCTGAAGCAATCACTTCCTGTAGCCAGGAAGAACTCCCTGTAGAAGGATAAGGACACCAACCCACCCACAAAACTTTCAACCCCAAATGTGTCCTGTCTAAAACAAATGCAGGGACAAAGATGGAGCAGACACTGAGGGAATGGCCAACCAATGACTGGCCCAACTTGAGACCCATCCCATGGGCAAGCATCAATCCCTGACACTTATCAATGATACTCTGTTATGTTTGCAGACAGGATCCTAACGTAACACATAACTGTCCTCTGAGAGGCTCTACCCAGCAGCTGATCGAAACAGATGCAGAGGCTCACAGCCAACATTAGACAGGGTACAGGGAGTCTCGTGGAAGAGTTGGGGGAAAGATTGAGGGACCTGGATGGGATAGGAATTGTTTTACATTCTTAGTTACAAGACACAACAGTTTTACATTTGCACATGTTTTCTGACTTCTTTCTGCCTGACTTATTGGGTGTAAAGTTGCTATCTCATAATCCCAATTTTCATTTTTTTGGAATGATAGTCTTGAACAACTTTTTATCGGTTATGACTATATATATATATATATATATATATATATATATATATACACACATATATATATAGCAATATTTTATTCCATCTCATTGTCTTTTACTTTCTTTGTAATATTCGTTATTTTATTATTTTTGTTATTGCGTTTTTGTTTTTATTACAAAAGCTCAATGTGTAGTCCAGGATAACCTCTAACCTGCAGCCTTTTTGCTTCAGCCTCCCCAAATGCTGGTCTTATCACTGTTTCCAGATCATAATACTCTTCGAAGTACAAATGTTTTTACTCTTGCTGGGTGTGGTAGTATACAACTTTAATCCTGGGACTTTTGATTTCAAGTCCAGCCTGGTCTACATAGCCAGTTCTAGGACAGCCAGAAGAAACACACTGTGAGACCCTGCCTCAAAAACAAAACAAACAAACAAACAAACAAACAAAAAACTTTTTAAATATGAAACCAGGCTCACTTGGCATTCTCGGTCCTCCTGCCTCAGTTTCCCTTCTTGCCTCCCCCAAATTCTGGGATTATAGACATGTGTCATCATGCCCACTGTTTTCAATCTGACTTGTGGTGACCATGATGGAGTGCAGTTGGTCCAGTTTTTCTTTGCTGTTCGTGTCTCCATGTTATGTAAGAACTTCAAACCAAACACAGTCATGGAGGTTTGTGCTACATTTTCTTCTGAGTCTGTTTTAGCACTTGCACTGAAATCGCTGATCTATTCTGAGTTAATTTCTTTTCATCATATATCGTCCAATTTAATCCTTTTCTCCCCATGTGTATATCCAGTTTTTCCAGTGCTGTGTGCTGAAAAGCTTACTCTTTCTCTTTGTGACGGTGTGGACATCCTTGTGGAAATCAGTTAACAATAGATGCTTGAGCCCTCATTCTATGTATTTAAACTTCCCAGTATAAGCTCGATTGTTTAACCTTGCTTTGTGGTAAGTTTTAAAATTAGGAGATGTAACTCTTCCTACTTAACTCATTTTGGTGATTGTTTTTTGCAATTCTGAATCATTTCTCTCTCCTTTGCAAAACTTAGAGTTGGCTGGTCAATTTCAGTTAAGGACTAAGCTGGCTGGGATTCAAGAAAGATGGAACCACAGTTAGTGAGGCACAGATGAGTGGCATTTTATAGTCACCATTGTTCTGGGGTTGGCTTGACATGAATCCACCAGACAAATGATTCTCAGTGGTCCTAACAATGATAAAGATGGATGTTTCTTAACATGTACAAATCTTCTGTATCTGTCATCCTGAAGAGGGAAGGCAGACTGGATCCTCACCAAAATCTAAAGAGAACATGGTTAAGGGCTTACCTGGCCAGAACATTGTCATCCTTTTCATTTGGCTCAAAGTGTCTCCTCATGTTCCTCACTCTTTCTTCCTGGGTTATTTAGGGATGTCAATTTCTACATGCCTGTGAATTTCTCTCTCTTTCTCTCTCTCTCTCTTTTTCTTGCCATCAATTTTGGTCAGGTAGCATTGTGGTTGGAAAACCCATTCTCTATTTTATTACCTTTTCCATTCACTGAGGTTTGTTTTATGAACTCAGGTGCATTTCATCTCCAGCAGTCTCATGTATACCTAAGAATGCATATTTGTGGCTGCTCGGTGAGTGTTCCACTGGTGTCTATGACCTTGGTGCTGTCTTCAAGTCTTCTATTTGCTCTGTCTTCGGTCTGTTCTGTCAGTCATTGAAAGTGAGACGCTAAAGACCCAGCTACTACTGTTGCAGCTATTTCCTCTAAGGTGAAACATGCCCTGGTGGAGGGAGGCTCAAGAAACCTGGAAGCTGACTGCCAGCCACACCAGGCCATTTTAAAAGCTCTTTTGATTTTGGTTGAGCTGTGACAATTCCAGCAACGACAGTAATTTGGTTTCTATAAATAAATGAACATGTTTCTCTAGATTCTTGCCTTCTCTGCCCCATGGAACCCAAGCAATGGCCAGCGAGGAAGGATGTTTGTGGATCATGTGACATTATTTAACCAAGTATACATTGATTCCCTCCAGCACTGGCGAACCGCAGATCCTTTTCTGCCCATTACCACCCTGACTTGTAAGGAGTGTGGGCTTGGATTCTTACAGAGAGCTCCTCTACAGATTTCTCCTCCAAATAAAAGCTCACATTGCCTTAAGCCACTCAAACTTGTCTGTCTTTCCTTCTCAGTGTCCTGCTCTGGATGACATTTAAAAAGACTCAGGAAGCTTAGAAAGTTGTAAGAATCATAGTTCCCACACTAAAGGTCAGAGAATCAGTCAACAGTAGCTGGTGTGGAGAGGGTCTGTGGTTGAATACCTATAAGTTGTGCAAGGAGCTCCAGGGGTACAGCTTCCAGAACATCTGCCGTGTCACACAATAAGTTAACTAACCCACCAAGGCACACTAGATAAGAATTGTGGCAGTGGTCTGTTGTCAATGCTCTAAGGGAAACAGACTTTTTTTCCATGTGTCTTTTAAAAAGTCATGCCACCGTTGTCAATTTTTCTCTTACTATATGTGAGTTTTCCATCATGTTTTTGAGTCTATTTCAAATATATATACATATATATGTATATATATGTATATATATATGTGTGTGTGTATACAAATGTTATTGTTATGCCATTCAATTTACATGTGTATTAATAAAATGTCCTCTTTTATCCCCAGCTATTCTTGTTGTCTTAAAGTAAAATTTAACAGACGTGTGGTTGGCCAGCCCAGCTTTCTCCTGGAGTGCAGGAAACACAGGTGTCTACACTCTTACTTCATTCCTTCATCTCTTTGCATCTGAAGTTTGTCCCCTGTGAGCAGTTTATAGTTGGATCTCATTTCCATTTCTAACCTTGTCTGTTTCTTCTTTCTAACTGGACTATTTAACACTATCACATCTGATGTTGTTATTGACAGTGTTGAATTTTCATTTTCTACTGTTTCCTTTCGTAAGTGCTCTCTGAGATTATAGACTCTTAATTTGAGTTCCCCAAAAGGCTTAAATTTAGGAACTATTATAAATGGAAAAAAAAAGAAAACAAGAGTTAGGTGTGCCTGATAGAGATATATAGTCCTATAAAACAAATGTAATTCACAGAAGGGAAAGAGAGAGTAGAAGAAACCATAGACAGAGAAAGAATGTATCACAGTGGGTAGAAGGCTAAATTTAAAAACCAGAAACCTACAGAATTTTATTATAACTTTAAGAAGTATTTCAAGGCAATAACTCCTGCCAGACCAAAATGAAATTCTTTGTAATATAGACTGTATGATAGCTGATCTGTGTTTATGACATTTATCTTTATGAATTCATTGAGATCATAGGGACAAAGGCTAGACTCATCTTGACATTATCTTGCTTCTCCTCATGAAGAGAAATGTCAGGGTCATAATAAAGACAAGGTGTCTTCTACAGGCACACGCTCCTTTTTATATTATATTGCAAAATTACAATTTAAAAACCTGCCTAGTTTTTAAAACTGTCCTGATTAATAAAAAAGATGAGGGAAAATATCTTCATTTTCATTGAAAGATAATAAGGTTATAAGTATTCAGATTATTCCTGTTCAGCTTTAGGAAAAACTTTTCAAGTTTAATGCATACTTGGGTATCTTTGCAATTTAGGAAATCCATTGCAAGTGAATTATTAAGGCCATGTTGTGGAGATCTTCTCAGGAGCTGTTAATCTCGTCTCCATATCTTACCTCTGCTTCTCTGATCAGCTCTTCTCTGCATTTCACTCTGAGTTTGTGAAGGCTGTCATCACCTTCGGGCCTTAGGCAAAGCATGTTGGCCTTTCTAAAACTTCTTGTTCATCAAGCTCCAGCTTCCCTGGTGTTAGGAGAGAGACAGAGAAAGAGAGAATGTGTGTGTGTGTGTGTGTGTGTGTGTGTACATATGTGTGTGAATATGTGTGTGGACATATGTAAGAATGCATGTGAGTGTATGTGTACATGCATGTACATGTGCATGCATATATTTGTGTACACATGTGTATGTGTGTGCTGTGAAAAGATGTTTGTGGTAGTTGGGAGCAAGAGCCTGGTGTATGTTTCCCTCTAGGTTCTTCAGGCTATGTATGTAATCAGCATACAGGTGACACATAGGAAAAAGACTCCCAAGTTATAAGAATCACAGGGAGAGAGCTCCAAGTTATTTTTTAGGAAGAAATAATGAGCCACTGGTCCCCAAACTGGTTGACAATACATGTAAAAGCTGTTGCTATGTGCACCAAGTTCCCACTCTGGTTTTGCATGCATTTTGCAAAATGTATAGCTCACATTATGGTTAGCCAGGGATGTACCTTATGACAACAAGAGAAATGGGTAGACATAGGTGCAGGTGATCTGCAAGAACTGGAAGAGTCCTTCATCATGGGGCTGACTTTCTAGAACTTTCTCAGTAAATACTGCACCAGCTACTGCATTTCTCACTGCTCATTAGCAGCCCATACCAATGACATCTCTCATTTGTTTGAGTCACAGTGAAAGTTAATACACAACTCCAAAGCTACTCCCTGAAGTTCTGCTATTCAGTGTGGCGCCAACTACTACTATCTACTATCATGGCATCAAAACAACCTGAGTACCATTTTTAAGTTTTCTTTTCCTGCCAATTGTATCTAGTGCTAATTTTTCCAGAGTGTTCCACTAAAGCATATGCCGTTTGCATCAAAAGCTCTCTCACAAAGATTATCATGTCCAGCATCCATTCCAGCTGGGATAGTACGACAAAGCCACTGACTCACGCTGGGAATGAAGGCTCACCCAAGCAGAAGGCTGATTCCCTTTTCCTCTTGCTCCTGTGATTTGAGGAGAGATGCAGTGATGCGCAAGTTATGTTTTCAGGGATTTGAAATTAAAGCTCATAACTCAGTTAGGAGCCATGGATGAAAACAGAGTCTGGAAAACATAAGAGTATCAGAGGACACTTCAAGAGGATGCAGGTTGAGAACAGGGAAGAAAAGGGGAAAGTAGACAGGAGAGACTTGCAAAGGACAGGCAGGAGCATCCTGCCTCCAGGGGAGGCAAAGAAGAGTAAAAGTGGTACTGTCAGTGGGTATGCTCAGGACATTGAGCCCGCAAACAGGGGTATAGGGAAGGATCCTGTTGTTTTATTTTAATAGCTCATTGGACACATAGTTCATTGAATTAGACTTACAAGATGAATACCATATATCATACTGTAATGAGGAAGAAAAAGAATGCATTAAACCTGAGATTATATCTATTGAATGGAGGAAGAATTACAAGTTAAGATCGAGGGTGCTGGATAGCTCAGAGAGATGGACCATGAATCGGTGTCTCCCAGCTTCACTATTCTCAGACAGTTCATATGAAGTCAGAGAGGTCAATGTTTTAAGTGCTGCTCCAGCCAATTACAAATGTGCTAATATGATTTGCCATCTTCAGTTACAGAATATACAGTTACATCATACACATCAGGTCCCTTGTTGACAAAGAGAAGAGGAGCCTGTACTGCCCAGATTGGGAAACATGAGGGGCACTCCATCTCAAATGCCAACTGCTCTGGTGTAAATGTGTCTCTCCCAGAGGCCCAGTGGGTTAAAGGCTTGGTTTCTGTGTTCTACTTTGATTTCTGTTGTGGTGATTAACACCATGACCAAATGCAGTCCAGGAAAGGAAAGTGTTTATTTCAGCTTAGACTTCCAGGTTATACTCTTATCATTAATGGAAATCACATAGGATCTCCAGCAGCAATCATGGAGGACCACACTAGCTTGCTCTGTGGCTCATGCTCAGCTAACTCATGCTCTCTTCTCATACAATACATCCCAACCACCGTTTCCCTTCCCTCCACTCCTCCCACTCACCCGCACCTCCCAGATCCACTCCTCTGTTTCTCTTCAGAGAAAAGTATGCTTCCCAGGGATATCAACCAAACATCAGCATAACAAGTTGTAATAAGCCTAGGCACAAACTCTCATACCAAGGCTGGATAAGGCAACCAAGTGAAAAAAACTTTCCTAAGAACAGGCAAAGGAGTCAGAGACACACTCACTCCAACTTCCATTGTTAGGAGTCCCACAAGAACACCAAGCTATACAACCATAGCTTATATTCAGCTAGTTTTGATATATTGTCCAGGCTCATCTATCCGCCTAAGGATGGTGCTGCCCACTGTGGGCTGTACCATCCCTCATCAATTAACAACCAATATAGTCTCTCTCAGTCATGGTCACAGGCCAAACACATTGAGACAATTCTTCAATCAAGGCTCCCTCTTCTCAGGTGACTTCAGGATTATACTAACTTACCAGTACTCTCCAGCCTATGTCACTAGTGGGAGGCTCACCAATCCCTAAGGAGGGGTTGTAGTTAGAAGTCCTCTGTCATATGGAAGAATCCTTGGAGGGGATACTGAAGCCCTAGACCCTCTTCTTCTTTTGCTTGTGGGCTGCTATGTTCTGAGAAGTTTGCTCTGTTATGTGTTCTGTACCACATGTTTCTTTATAGAACATGATGGCTGATACCCACACAGCTGCAGGCCAAGTCAACTTTTCATCTTTTTAAGAGGATAGAGTCAAGGATTTTGTCACTCCAATCTAAATAGCAGACCAAGGACCTAAAGTTCTTCCCTTTTAAGGCTTTATCACCCTGGATTGTAAAGAATTTCCTTTTGATGCTATCAAAAGGATCAGCAGTAGGAGGACAAATGGAATGAATTCTCTAAACACAGCATAGGGAGTTTCCTTAGGAAACTTAGGAAGGCTTAGGAAGGGTTCCAAGCATTCAACATCTTCTCTTTCCTTAGCTTGAAAAGATCTTTATCCTAGCCCCTACTTAATGGATACTGTATAGAAAAACTTGGGCAGTCCATGTTTAAATGTCATAAGGTCTATGTTGTCAGGCCCCCACCCTAGAAAACACCCATAGGTGACCTTTGGCAAAGTCTTTGAAACATGGCTGGTTGTCACATCGGGAAGGGAACTGCTGGCACCTGCTGTGTAGAGGTCAGGAATGCTAACAACCTTGGCAATGGATGGAATGGCCCCAGGCAGAAAGAACTGTCAAAGTGTCAAAGCTGAGAAATGTTTGTAAAATGGCTGAGTCATGCCACTGGGTCTACCCTTTAAGCCTTCAATAAATATTTACTAATTCTCCCCTGTGTTATGTCTTGGGTGCCACAGTGAAGAAATGAGAGATCACCCTGGCCTCTATGAATTTGCCACTTGAACAAGGACAACACATATCAACATTCAGAGAAACGCTGCATTATCCCAGGGGTAGACCAGATATCCAGAAACAGTTGTACTGGAATGGACTAGTGTTAGATGGATGGAGGAGGGGATGAGGTAAGGCACAGGCAGCTGAGAGGAAAGGAGGGTAATTTGTATGGGACTAAAAGCCAACACCTGGGACAAGACTTAAGTGGACAGTATTTGAAGGGTCAGACTGCACAAGGTCAGGTGAGCATGCTAAAAAGGTTTTGCAGCTGTGTCTTCTTCAGCCATTTCTCTTTACAGTATCTTCCAGCAAGAGGAAAATACTCATAGGTTTTGAAGTTGGAAAAGTCACAGTTGGAGAAACACAATAGGGAACATTCTCCTGGCAGTGTATAGACAGGGTGTCTCACAGCTCTGCCTGCACAGCCACCAGGTGCAAAGGCAGACGCAAACGCTGTCCATGGCCTCGGGCTGTGGTTCTCTTTAATGCACCTGGTGGCTGAGTCTGCCTGTCCCAGATGTCTATCTTGCTGCTAATCACTCATGTCCTTCCTTGTGTTTATGGCTGCATGTTTATTAGTGTTTTTGAGCTATGACTCTAAGTACTCTTAATGATAGTTAATTTGGGGTATCATGAACATTAGCATATCACCTAGGGATGGCAGCACTGGGAAATCAGAGGGAAGGGATGACCAGGGTGGTGATGCCTGTGTTCAACATCTTGACTATGCTGATGGTTTTACAGTGTGGGCATGTTCCAAAGCTTACGTATTGTATAGTTTTTTTTTTTCATATAACTTTTAGATTTGAGATTGTACAAAGAGCTTTTTGGGATTAAGCTTGCAATCTACCCCTGAGTTATACCTTAGCCTCACAATCTGGGTATCTTAAATAGGCAGAATTTAATGCATGCCAGCTATTCATTTATAATTCTGTACAATTAAATTGGTTTAAAGCTTTTAACAGTCCCAAGCATCTTACATGTGTATTGAATCCTCTAACAAGCCAGTGAGTGAGAGATGTTATCATTGGTTTCACTTCCAATAGGATAAACTAAGGTAAAGGGAGATTAGTCAGCCCAGCCTGGGATTCAGAATGTAACGCAGCTGTCTGGATCCAGTGTGTGCTTAATCACTACTTGAATTCATCTCAATATTACTGGTCTCTTTCCTTTGCCATAAGGAAAGGGAAACAGAGTACCTACCAACTCTTGACACTGGCCTGCATTTACTATGTCCTATGGGACTTAGTAATTTGACAAGATGCCAACCACAGAACCGCAGGCTACCCTGAGACTATGGGAAAGTGAGGCAATGTAAGGCTGCATCATCTTTTCACCTTAGAATAGATGAATGTGAGGCAGCATCGTTATCTACAAAATACCAAAGAGTCCCTACACAGGGCAAAATAAGAGACTGCTACAATTACTTTACCAATTACAAGGACATCCTCCTTCTTATCTTTCCTACCTTTTTGTAAGATTTATTGAACTATGCAGTCAGAAGTGTCCCACTGACAATTTTCAACCATGAGTCGGCCATCCCTCCTCAGATTGCCTCAATTTCAAACTAACCAAAGACTTGCATGCTGTAACAGACCCTAATACCACCTCACTGAGATATCCTATGATCTTTCATCAAACAAGTGTTAATCCCAATGTGTCCACTACAGTCTGTTCCCCAGAGTGATGGCGGTCAGCAGTCCTATCATGTGCCAGCTGTGTCTCTTCTTTAAAAGTCTCTTCTTCACCCATCTCTCCCCTCTCCTGTCCTTTCCCTCTTTTCCTCTATTTCTTTTATTTCTTTTTCCTTTTGTCTTGTAACTTCCAGTGATTTCTGCCTCCTGGTCTTCATGTCTGTGAATATGCCCAAACAGGGAATCTATTCCTAGAAAAGTGCTCAGGGTAGATTAGTGTGACCCTTGCTTTTATCTTATGAGTCCTCTTTTGTTTTTCCATTCGCTGGCTCTGATGGAACCAGCAGTCATATTGTAAGCTGCTCTGTGGAGAAGTCCATAGGACGGTGGCCTTCTGACTTAGTTTTATTTTTTGTTTTTTGTTTTTGTTTTTTTTCTGTTTATGTGATATGAAGATCACGACCAAAAGACACTTGAGGAGAAAAGGTTTATTTGGCTAACACATTCTGATCACTGTCCATGACTGAGGAAAGCCTAGACAGGACTTCAAGTAGGAAGGACTCTGGAGGCAGGAACTGAAGAACAGGCCATGGAAGAGTGCTGCTTACTGGCTTGCCTAGCTCACTTTATTATACTGCAGGGACCACTTGCCCAGGGATGAGACTGCTCACATTGGGTTGGGTCCTTCCACATCAATCGTTAATCAAGAAAATGCCCTACAGACTTGTCTTTGGGTGGATCTGATGAAAGCATTTTCCCTGTTGAGATTTTGCCTTCCCATATGACCCGAATTTGTATCAAGTTTGCAAACAAACAAAACAAAACCAGAACCGAAATATCAAGTTCAAGAATCGCAGAAGTGCCAAAGAAGTGAGCTAGATCTCTGGGGTTGTAACCAGTGGGATCCTGGCTTTTGGCTTGACCATAGCCTTGGGAGAACCGGTGAGAAAGATATACAGCTCAACCATGCTGGATTATCACCCACAGAAACTAAAACAGTAGAGTTTTGATTTGGAGAAGTTCTAAATCTTAGGATAATTTGTTACACAGCTATAAATAGTGATTATGAGCTGCTATATCAGAAAAATGAATTATCCTACCTTGTAGAGCAAGGTATGAAACTCCTTCATAGCTGACCAAAGGTAAAGATTCATAGTCAGGCTCAGATGCCCAACTTTTGACATAGCCTTTGCCTTACCCAGTTGAACTGTCTGCAGGTCCCAAAGCTGGGCAAGCTGTTGCTCTTTCTACAACAATTACAAGTTCCTCTTTATACATGGGAAATCAGCCCTTATTAAAATTACTTACTTTTCCTCTAGCTTCCAGAGCCCAGAAAAACAGAAAGTATTAAGGGGGAAAATAGGGGGAAGCACCCAGAAATCAGGACCTAAAGTAGACATGAGAAGGCATATAGGCAGAGAACACAGAAGAATGCTAAAGGGGTTTGTTGACATCAAAGAGACAACACCATTCTGCAGTGAAACTGGAGCTTGCCTGTACAGGCATGGAAGATATTCTTTGTAAGAGAATTGGACTGATTGGAGCTGGAAAGCTACATCTCTAGCTGTGGGGAGAATAATGGTAAGAGCCTTAGGTAAAAGAAGGCTGTTGCTATTTTGGGCCAATCAACACAAGCAGCCCGAGGCATAGGCAGATTCCGAGGGCCCTGCTCCCATGGGTGTCCATCATGCAATAGCCTCTGGGTACATTTACAAATATTATTTTTAGATGTCATTTTTCTTTTTGCTTTCAGAACTTCTAGCTGCAGCATCACTGTATCCTCCAGCCTTAAATTCTCCCCACCCCGCCCCGCCCCAGTGTTGGGGAGTCTATGATGAAACTGCATCCACTCTGCTCAATATTTCTGTAAAATCACCTCTTCTGAATGCTGTTTCTATTTCGCCTCTGTAGCACTGTTGCTTGGTTTAGGAGAGTTGAAAAGGGAGGAAGCCTTTGTTAAAAGTTGCAACAGTGGGAAATATTTAACAGTATGTAAATCCTGCAGGCAGATGTGAGGCTGAGAGGGGAGGAGGGGGCCACTCTGCTCTTTTAAACAAGGAAATGTATTAAAATGCCCTCATTAGCTTGTGGAGTGTTCTAGAATTGGCAGTTGCCTGCTGGGAGTTTGGGTTAAGTTTCTCTGGGGGTATAACTAAATTGTACAACCTCTTGCAGAGGAAGACAAGAAAAGAGCATCTAGTCTCTTGATTTGTAAAATTCGGAGGTGGGGAGGGGAAAGCCCACTATGCCTCCTTCTCAGGGAAGTTGCCTGAAGCCAGACAGGTAGGAGTTGTTAACAGCAGGGAGAGCTGGTCTAGGGGAGCAAGCCAGAGGCCACATTACCTTGTAAAAGGGTGCTTGGAAGAGAGGGATTTATCACTGTTTAAGACAGTGGGTGGTTGCTAGGAAGACATAGTGCAAGAGAAGGAGACTGGACCCCTGGACTTACCATCCATAAGCCTTAGTGTAGTGACCCTATTCTGGTCTTCATCTATCCCTCCACTTAACCCCTCCCTTCCTATCATTCCCCCAAGTATTCTGCTATCCTCCATCCCTTTTCTTCTCACTCCTTACCCATGCCTCCCGGTCTTTTGGATTTTAATAGCTCCAAGTTAAATATATAGATTTAAAGGTTCAATGCTAGCATCCACATGTGACTGAGAACATGTGGATTTTGTCTTTCTGGGTTGGGATTACTTCCCTCAGCCTGATGGTTTCCAGATCCTTCCATTTACCTGCACATTTTATACTTTTGTGTTTATTTATAGTTAAATAAAATTCCACTGTTATAATCTATCCACAAGTTGATGAACATTGATGTCCTAGCTCTTGTGATTAGAGGAGTAATCAGTTGAACATGTCTCTGCCGTAGGCTATAGAGTCCTTCGGTTGCTATGCCCAGGAGTGATATAGCTGGGTCCTATGGTAAATACATTTCTAGGTTGAGTAACTAGCACACTGATATCCACATGAGCTGTACCGGTTTGTACTCCCACCAACAGTGCATGAGACAACCTTCCGCCATCTTTTCCTGAACTTTTTTTTTCTAATATTAGGCATTCTGAATGGTATGAGATGAAATCTCAAAGTAATTTTAATTTGCAATTCCCTGATGGCTAAGGATAGTGAACATTTAAAAAAAAATGTTTTGAGACAGAATCTTTCTATGTAGCCCTGGGTATCCTAGAACTCATTATCTAGACTAGACTGGCCTCAGACTCACAGAGGTCTACCTGCCTCTGTGTACAGAGTACTGGATTTAGAGGTGGTGTGGCACCATTTCTGGATTCAATAGTGAATATTCTTAAAAGTATTTCTTTGCCCTTAGGTTTTTTTTCTTTCCTTTTAGAATTCCTTGTTTAATTCTATATCCTACATTTTTTTTTCTTTCGAGACAAGGTCTCATTATCCCCCCTGGCCTTGAACTCACAAAGATCTGCCTACCTCTGCCTCCTGAGTGATGGAAGGGCCACCCCAAATGGATTAATGCCCATTATAAAAGGATTTGAATATGTGGTTTGGGTACTCGATCTCTGTCTCTTACCTCTGCTATGGGATAGAGAGCCTTTTAAGATGCTGTTCTCCAGTCATAGATCTTTTAAGTGTCCAGAACTATAAGAAATAAATTTCTGTTTATCAGAGGTTACTTGGCCTGTGGTATTCTATTATAGCAGGAAACAATTTTTCAACAGAAATGAACAGAATAGACAAAAATCTCATGCTGATAGAGCAATTGTTCTAGTCAGAGAAAACAAAACAAATACACACAATGAGCAAGAGGAGCAATTTAAAAATGTGGTAAAGTGAGTGATGGCAAATGTGAAGGAGCCATGTAATAAGATAGGGGGTGAAGGTGTAGATTTGTGACAAGAGGCCATTGAGGTGACACTTGAGTGAGACCAAGGAGTGGGTGCTATTCCAAACCCAAAAGCACAGCTGGGGAAGAACATCTGGAGCCCAGAGACAGAGCTCTGCAAAGGTTCCTGATGAGCACATTCCTGATTCATGGAGAACACAGAAAAGAGGCTCATGGGCTCAGAGGGGATGGAGGAAGGGGAAAGGAGATACTGAGACAGCAGGGATTGAGGAGTCATGGCCAAATAAATTGCCATGAATTTGAAGGTTCAATATCATACTACTTTGGCTTGAGAAAGTGTCTCCCCAAGGCCCTGAGTTCAAGGCTTGCCAGCCTGTGGTGCTTCTGTGTTGGTGGAAACTTAGCAAGGTATTACCTGGTGGAAGGAAGGTAAGTTGAAAGAGTGTGCCCTTGTGGGTGATATTAGAGCCCCATTCTCTCTGTTTCTTTCTTTCCTGGGTGCTACCAGGTGAACACATGTTCTTTATTGTGATATTCTGACTTCCCATAGGAACAAACAGCAGTGGTACATACTTCTGAAACCTGAAGCCAGAGCAGACACTTCCTCCTTATAAACTGATTATCTCAGACATTGTCACGCCCATATATCATGTCAGTTTCCTTGAGCAGGGTTCATGACAGCTTTTTCTGTCTGAACGTTATAGGTATAATTGGAGTATAGGCCAAGCTACAGTTTCATCTGGAGGCTCAGGTAAGTCATGGTCCACGTTTAAGCTGACATACATTGCTGGCAGAACTCATTTTTTGTAGTTGAAGATCAGAGAGCTTCAGGCTGTTTCCTAGTAGGGGAGGGATACCTTCATCTCTTTGGAGTGGTGAAGACTTCTCCACTGTATACATGGAAGCTCAAGGCATAGCAGCTTGCTTTTCAAGATGGTCAGGGGAGTCTGTGCATGTCAGTCAGTTTTGTGATTTAACAGTAAAGGTGGTTATTTAGGACACACGGTAAACTAGCTCCTCCATGGTTCTGGTGAGCACCTTGATGCCCTTGGAATCATGAGGATGGTGCCAAGGATTCTGTATGGAAGAATTCAGAGGAGGAATCAGGCTCCCTCATAAATCCATTCTTATAGAAACTAATCCAGTACCACAGACCTGACCCAGTGTTTGAGACAGCATCAATGTTTATAGGGGCTCACATGACCTTATTATTCTCACTATGCCACTTCTGATAAACAGTGTTGTGTCTCCAATGGCATGAGGTCCTGTGTTCAGGAACCAAGATACTAAGAGTGAATAAGGTAAAAAAAAGATGGCCACGTTGCCGCTGCGCCTAGTGGTGCCTCATCCATCCTGTAACTCAAAACTCCAGTGGGTTGGAAAGTTTGGATTCCAGAAGGTTAATCTCCTTGACTCTGGCAACAGGAGAAGGGCATGGAAATGAACTCGAGGCTGTACCCTGGTCTGTGACTCAGTCTCTTCAGGAAAGGAGACTAGCAGAAAGGAGTCAGATCTGATGTTTACAAATCTATGTAGGGTAATAGGGTGGGGGTGGGGGGCTCACAGAATTTAAGCAATTCATAAGGCATCTTAGAAGTGGTCCCAAGTGGTGAATTCTGTGGTAGTGAACCCAATATGGCATGAGCAGACCCCTGTACCTACCCACACTGTCCAGCTTTGATATCAACTCCAGGTACAGTGGACTGATCCTGTATGTGCTTCAATGGCTGGCCTCCTGTGCCTTCCACATCTGTTTTTCATCATTAGAACTTCCTCTGAAGCTATAGTACTTCTTTCAGTTTGGGACAATCGGCAGGAAGTCCATGAGACACAACACTTCCTGGAGCAGGCTTAGAACAATAGTTGAGAGTGAAGCAGGAAGTTGGGAAAGGGGCTCAAGGTCGAACTTGCAAATCACTCGCATGTATTTTGTGAGAACAGAGGCCAGGGTTAAAAAGAATATGAAGGATTCACAGAGCAAAGTCTAGAGTACTGGGGAAGATGTATAAGAGAAATAATAGCTGGGTATCACATAGCCAAATCAACCAGTTAGGAGGAGGGATGGAGCTGTAGGCCAGAGCCAGCGGCCAGCCCAAGCCCTTGGGGAATGAGAATGCCCCATTGTGTTTTCACATGCCCTTGCTTCAAACATGCTGCTGATGCTAATACATCAAGCAAAGACAGTTTCTAAGAAAGTGTCACTAACTCCAGGGGTCCACCCTACACCACCCCACAGACACACACCTATGTAAGAACAAAGACAATATCAATTGCACCAGAAGATGTTTGCAAGGCCAGAAGTAGCAGCACTAGCTTGTGGCTAGCAGCTGGCAGAACACCAAGGTCCACAGCACAAGTTAGAGATGGAAAGAGGACACTCCCATCCCCTTAAACTTGGAGAGTGGTACATAAAGAATACATGATTATCTACATGGCTAGGCCACCGTAACATGCACAAAACATGTGAGCCTTTCACTGGCTCCGCCTATGAGAACCCAAAGAGCTGAATAATCATATAAATGACATTGGTCAGGTCTCTGCCTTAACCCTGTACAAACCCCCACAAGGAAGCTTGATAACTTTTTCTGCTTTTGGAAACTCCTCCCGTTCTTGAGAGTTTTTCTCATTTTCCTCCATTTCTTATCTTTCTATTACCTTTCTTAATGAAATTTATTTCTGCTCTGCATCCTCCCAAGAAAGTCCGTGTCTTTAATCCTCATTGACATGGAAGACAAACTCAGGTTGAGTTTAAGTAACTGTTGAGTGTCTAGCACCTTAGGATCCCAGATCAGACACAAATGGGCTAAGAAAGATCTCAGTATATTCAAAACCTCTGGATCAGTGTGACCAAATGTAGAATGCACAGGCTCACATGTGTGGATAGACTCACTTGGAGTTTCTCTGTGAATGAATCTATATGAATTTCCAATGGGATTTAGCCTCTGGTGTCAGAGCAGCAACCAACTCAAAGGTACACACTAAACTGATATTCCATCATTTCTCCTGTGTTCCCTTCCTGGACTCTGCTCTTGGGGATTGCCTCAGATAATCTAGCCTAAGATACTAAACCCTCTTCTGCCCACACTGTGTAACAGCGTCTGCATTAATAGATGGGGATCTACCATATGGGGCTTCAGCCAAGAGAGTCACTCAGGAGCAAGTCTGGGCTTCCTTAGGTAGCAGAGCATGGGTTTCAACACCTCCCCCTGCATCCGCCCACGCCTAAGCCTCAGTCCCACTGACCTGATTTCTAAGCAACATTTTCATAGTAAGCCCTTTCAAATTTATTGCTTATTGTTTTGGATTTGCTATTTAGTAAAAAAAAAAATGTTTATTAGACAGTGTATTGCTGTCGTTTCTGGAAAAAAACAATGCCTGCCAGGAAGCAAACTGAGGTGGGAAAGTGAAGATTTATTCTGGCTTAAGGTTTGAGAGGAAATAGTCTACCATAGTAAAGAAGGCATGCTGCCAGGTGATTCCATAAGACTTCTCTGTTAGCAGGACTTGAAACACCTTGATCCCATCCCAAGGGTTCAGGAAGTAGAGGAAAAGAGGGAGAGGGAGGGAGGGAGGGAGGGAGGGAGGGAGGGAGACAGACAGAGAGAGAGAGACACAGACACAGACACAGACACAGACACAGACACAGACACAGACACAGACACAGACACAGACACTTTGGCCAGAAGCATGCCTGCCCCACAATATTGCTCTATGATTCACTTCGTCTAGCCTGGCCCCGGTTCCTAAATATTCTAGAGTTGATTAGTTATCTTTTCTATTGCTGTGACACAATTCTGGTCATGAAGCAACTTGGAAAGAAAGGGATGGCTTGGCGCAGAGTTCTAGGTGGGGTAAGTTGGAGGCAGCTGACCATATTGCAGCCACACTCAGGAAACAGGATTCAGCTAGCAGCCTCACACATGTCCTCCAGCAAGGCTCCACCTTCTAAAGCTTCGACCATCTTTGCTACCACCACCACCACCAGTTGGGAACCAAGTGTTCAAATACAAATACCTGTGGGGGATATTTCATATTTAAGCCTGAACACAGACCTTTTCCCCAAACAGCTCTATCACCTGGGGAACAAGTATGCAAAGGGAAGAGCCTATTGGGGGAATTTTCATATTCAAATTATAAGAGTTTAAGACTTGTTCTTGCCTGGAATTGAAAAGGAACCCCCAACTTCCCTAATCCTGCCCCAGATAGGCTGTTATTCATAATCCCTATCTTTAAATCAGATTAACTGTGCATTTCATGTAAATAAGTTGCTGCATATTCATGTATTACTTTTAAGGTGCTGTTCCTGTTTGATTTACATGATTCCCATTCAGAATAGGCATCGTCTAGAAGGCAGGAAATACGTTTGCCTTGTTCTATTTGGCATGCAGTGGCATGTTCACTCTATATTTCTTGTACTGGTGAAGAAGTCTCTCCCTCCTGTGGAGGATTCCCTCTCTTGACTCAGTTATAAGTGGGCAGTACAGCATCCATGACATAGAAACCTTTAAATCTTACCCATTCTTTGATCTAAATCAGTTTAGAACTACGATGTCTGGAGAATTGTCCTAAATATTATCAGGTCTAATTTCCTAGAGGTCAGAACACAGGAGAAAAGAAGAATAGAAAGGAAGACCTTTAGGTTCACAGCCTCCAAGGCTTCTGTGGGAAGGTGGTGTGTGCCAGATACAGTGGTGACATACATGTGCCCCTGTGCTGTACTTCACACCAGCTCCAACACACCAGCGTTTGTTAGTTCTCCATCGGCTTGTTGGTAGTTCAGGTTGGGTGGTGGTACTTCCCATGTTTTTCTTTTCTTGGGGGAAAGTTGTGTTCTTTGTAACAAACTGTGCTTCACAGAGAAGAGTGGAGCTGTGACTCAGAGAGCAGTGTGTCCCTTGATCAAAGAGAAATTAACAAATGAAGAGTCAGTTTTCTCTGGGGCATTATGATTACCTTTCTAAGCAAAGCCACTCTTGGAAAGAGGAAGGGTTCATACCGTTTTATGACAGGATACTTTTGTCCTCAGACATGCACCTTTCTTGATGTAGTACTGGGCTGTTGGGAAAGAGGAGTGTGATCCAGGTTCCCATTGTTCACACAGGGTCACAGATGATCTACAGACCAAGGAGTTGACACAGCCAACCAAAATGAGACTTCTGTTTTGATTAGAGACCAATTGGAGTGACTGCAGGACAATTATCCAATTTGTTGGTAGTGGGTTTTTTTTTTCTTTTAATGACACAGAATTTGAAATGAAACAGCCATATGTACATTCATATATACATATATAACACATTATTGTATTTATTAATTCATAGAGGGAGGGTAGTTCTTGCTACTGGGTACTCCTTACATTTCAAAATAACAAAGATTGGGCTTGGTACAGCAGAATGCTTGCTTGGCATGATAGCATTCTTTCCCCAGCACTACATAGAAAAACAGACAAAGAGTATAACCACATGCCTGTAAGTTAGTACTTATTAGTATAATTTCATCCTTCGTAACACAGGGATTTGGGGGCATGGCTATATAAGACCCTACCTAAAAACAGAAAACTTGAATTTCCTAGCCTCTACCACCAAGGAAACCTGGGTACAGGGTTGCATCTCTTGCTGGAGTTAGGTCATATCTGCACTCAGAGCAGTATCCCCACTGGGAAAGTGGAGGGAAGGCTGAACGCCACCAGAACTTAACTCTACACCTCAGCAAAAGCAGTGCCAATTCGCCTTCACTCTGGTTTATTCTTTAGAGTTCAGCCCAAGTTGCCTCACTCCCTAAGCCACATCTAAGGATGCTCATTCATCATCCTTCTCTCCCCAAACGCTCAAACAACTGCTGTCCCTGGCACCCAGTCCTCCATTTAATCATGTGCTTTTTGTATTGTTCCTTAACAGTTACTGTGTTTACCTCCCATTTCCTTGTTCAAATCTGTAAGTTCTTAAGAATAAGCAAGAACAAACTTATCAACTAAGCCCAGAGCTGGGAAAATAACAGAAACTCAATAGTAGATGACTGCATGGAGGGAAGAAAGAAATGAATACATGTGCCAAGAGATACATAGCACATATTATGGGTGTCTTAGCCAGTTCTGGAATATGTTTTGCAGCTGAATCACCCCAAAGATGACCCAAAGGAGGTTATATTTTGGCAGCCATCAATAGTTAGGAAGACAGCGCCCTGCAATAGCATAATGGGACAATGCTACCAGGCAGAGGGCCGGCTTGTACTCCATGTGCTCTTAACGTGATATCTAAGTTATTATTTTCACTTTGAAAACCACAAATAACTGACATAATACTTTCCCCCATTTGTTTCTTCACTTTTAAAAAATGAAATAAAATTGAACAAAGCAAAAGTGGTACCAGGTACCACCTTCACCTCCACCACAGGCAGCCCAATGCCCTTGAAGGTCCTCATTGCATGAACCTGACTTTTGTGACTTTATTTTCTCTAAGGTAGCTTAGCTACATGAACCAGAGTCTACTGTTGAAGGAGCAGGCTTGTCTCACAAATCAGGTCTCCTCAAGGATTCTCTTTCTCTTTCTCTTTCTCTTTCTCTTTCTCTTTCTCTTTCTCTTTCTCTTTCTCTTTCTCTTTCTCTTTCTCTTTCTC
>NW_021604590.1:5489343-5550522 GCF_004785775.1 Grammomys surdaster | reverse complement strand
TTCTCTTTCTCTTTCTCTTTCTCTTTCTCTTTCTCTTTCTCTTTCTCCTCCTCCTCCTCTTCCTCCTCCTCCTCCTCCTTCCTCTTCCTCTTCTTCTTCTGATTTATTAATTTATATGAGTACATTGTAGATGTCTTCAGAAGAGCGCATCAGAACCCATTACAGATTGTTGTGAACTACCATGTGGTGGTTGGGATTTGAACTCATGACCTCTGGAAGAGCAGTCAGTGCTCTTAACTGCTGAGCCATCTCTCTAGCCCCTCAAGGTATATTCTTAATGTCAGATTCTTCTGGTTTTCTTTGCCTTCGTATTGAATCACAGACATCTTCCTAATTATGACAATTTGTTTGTAGTTGAAGTTGGGAAAATGTTTTCATTGGATTTGATATCTTTGAAACATTAAAAAACAAACAAACAACAACAATAATAAAAAACCCTCAAGTTGGGTATAGTCTAGACCTGTAACACCAGTATTCAAGTAGATATAGGAGAATCAAGAGTTATAGTTAGTTAGGGCTACATGTAAAATATAATAAAATGAAAACACTAAAATTTTTGTTTAAAAAAATATGAGTGCCTGCTATGGTGGCACATTCCTGTAATCCCAGCTGTTGGGAGACAGGGACAATAGAATATCAAGTTGAATGTCATTCTAGAATAAGGTGTAAGACCCTATCTTTAAAAACCCCAAAGGCTGGATCTTAGCTACCTGATGGAGACCTACCCAAGCATGCACAATCCCAGGTTTGATCCCCAGCAATAGAAGACAAAAATTTAGTGTTTTTTTCCCTTGACCAGACTTGTTACACTTTGTCAAGGTCTGCTAATTAAAATCTCAGGAGGCTGAAGCTCCCTAAGGTGCATTTAGATCTTGCTCTGAGGTTTGCTTCCTCGGACACAGTAAGCCTGTTAAAGCTTATGTTACACAACAACAGTGCTAACTTAGCTATTTTTCCCATTGCCATGACTAAGCACCAGATATAAGTAGGCAACGGAGGAGAAGAGGGTTCTTGGCTCATAACTCAGGTACATAATCCATGGTAGTCAAAAGGCAGGGGCTTTAAGCTTGCTTTATCACAGGAAGCAGAAAGCAATGAGCACACATGTGTGCTCAAAGTACTTTCTCTGTTTTCTACAGTCAAGGCTCCCTGTCCAGGGAACTGACTGTCTGGACCCATGATCAAGACTAGTCTTCTCAAATCAATTAACCTAATAAGGACAACCCCTCTCTATAGGTTTAGGGAAGGGATAGTCCCTCACAGATGTACCTGAGGCTTGTCTCCTACATTATCTAAAACCTGTCAAGCTGAGAATCAACACTAACCTCATGACTGCCCTATAACTCACATCTCAATCAGGTCCCAAAATGTTAGCCAACCCTTTTACTGTACTTCAGGAACCCAGAGGTTGGCTCAGTGGCAAAATTAATGTAGCCTATTTGTTTTGCATCAAAATGATATATAAAAGCTACATTTCTGTGTCCATAACTGGAGTTTTACTGGGCATAGTTATTTCATCTATCCATTTATATGTCTATGGCAGCTTTCATGGTGCTGGGATGGACCATCATAGCAAGGTCCTGAGAAGGCTGTCCCGGCTGCCCCCGGATCTTTCATGAGAGTTTGGTACCTGCTTTATTCTGCCCACTTTCTCTCACACAGATAACCCTGTTTATCTCCTCTGGTCGGCCAGCCCCTAAAATTTTATTACCTTTAATTCCAAATTCCTGACACTGGGCAGCTATTGTTCATAAATTCCCACTGAGTTTTCTCCCTTCTTAATTTCAATAAATTTACCCCCAAATAGTCCAATGTGTAGGACTTGTAGTCGGTGTTTAAGTCTGCATCGGAGGTCTGGGTATTTTTACCCTGTATGGGGCATTTTTACATTATACGAGAATTAATGTTTGTAACTTGAAGGATTTTATAAAAGTAATTGTATGAAATTACATTGTAAAATATGCCATTTGGTCTCTTTCCTGTAGTATCACATTTTTGGGAAAGCCATATTGTGGAGAGCTCTGTGAAGAAACCCCTATGCCTACAGCCTCCTTCCTATCCTGTGCAGGTAAGTTTAGACATATATCCTGTGCAGCCGTAGTCAAGAATCCATGGATCTGGGGAGGGAGGTGGTTCCATCAATCATGTGATTTCCATGTAAGCATAAAGGGCTGAGATCCATTTCCAGAACCAACATAAAACAATTACAAAAGCTCCCAGCCATCATCCCATCCATAGGGATATGGAGACAAGAGAATCCTTAGGGCCTGCTGGCCACTGTGTCTGTGTGAGTCAGGGAAGTCCAGGTTCAGGGAGATACTGTCCTGGTTTTACTTCTGTTGCTGTGATAAAACACTCTGACAAAAAGAAAAGTGAGAAAGGTTGTGTTTGGCTGATGATTCTAAGTTATAGATCATTTGTGCAGGGAAGGGAAGGGAGGAGCTTGAAGTAGAAGATCACACCCATAGTCAAGAGCACACCTGTCTATGCTGAGCATACACACTCCACCCTTACATTCTCCACTCTTACATACTCCACTTTTAAACCCTCCATGTTCCCAAACCCTGGGAATGGTGCCGCCTGTATTGGGTAGACTCTTCCAAGATCAATGAACATAATCAAGATAATTGCTCACAGGTCAATCTGATATCCTTTATTGAGACTCTTCCAAAGTTCTGTCAAATTGACAATGGAAGTAACTGTCTTAGAGGCTCCATTTCAAAAAATAAGGTAGAAAGCCATTGAAGAAGACAGTGGGCATCAAACTCTAGCTTTGTATGTATGAGCAAATACATGCAAATACTATACATCTGTTCATGTAAGCATGTGCACACATGCATACACACAAATACATACACACATGAAAGAAAAGAGAAGAGAAAAGAAGAGAGGAGGGGAGGGGATGGAGGGGGGAGATGGAGGAGAGGAGAGGAGGAGGGGAGGGGGAGGGGGAGAGGAGAGGAGAATCAAAGTGGTTAGCCAACACTTGGCTTTGGTCTTGGAAAAAACTAGGTCCAGACCCTTCAAGTGGAAAGACTCTTGGATCCTGACCACCAGGAAACATTGACTATTAGCGACTATAAGCAACACAGAATGCCAAAACTGTTATAGCATTTACCACTATACGTTTGCAACCCAACCTCTCTTCAGGGTTATGTTCTAAGTCTGCATATAAGCCCTGAAACAATAGCTAGTATCAAGTTCAACTATACCTTTCCCCATATATGCAGAGCTCTGATGAATCAGCACACCCAGAGATTAACAATTGCATAATAAAACAGAGTGTTCTGAAATGTTATGCAATAAAACTTACATTTTTTTTTTTTATCCCTAGATCTTTCCATACCGTATTTTAGGATGGTGTTTTACTGAGGGTAACTACAATCTGAGAATCCAAAAACTGGATAAAGGGGGACTGGTGCATGCTATTTTCTGTTGATACCAGTGAGTTTCTAGTCTCATGTGAGATTTTTTTTTCCTTTCTGGCTTTGAATCATTTGTGGGATTTGATGATTGAAGGTTTTTTTCTCCACTTTTAACTTTTGCTTGTCTCCTTGGCTGGAATCCAGGTTTTCTCTGGGACAGTGACCTTCCCAGTCTGGGGCTTTACTGCTTAATACAGATTCCTCAGTTTTCTTAGGTATCAGTCCTAGGTTGACTTGAAACATCGAGTGACCAGTGAAGTCACTTGATATTTTGTCTCTTTCCATCTTGATATTTTAAATAGGTAAATAAGGCAACAAATTCCCAGCAGAAAACACAAGGTATGCTTTCTTAAAGATAATCTTCATAAAAATAAAGGTCTCATTTTTAGCCTCTTACTTGAGGAAACTGGAGAATGTAAAGGAATTTAGAAGCAGGGATTACATTTAAAAATGATGCAATCTACGTGCCCTGTCTGCTCACAATGGAAATAAAGCCACTGAGGTCATAATATATTCTCAATGTTATTCAGGTGCCCAGAGGGTCCTTTGATGCAATGAAATATCATTAAAGTGGAAAATGTAAAATAGGTCATTGAAGTTAACCCAGCTTTCGGGAAGGAAGAATGGGGTTTCTCTGAGAAGCCTGGTATATGGACAAGCTTCAAGTCAGTAGGGAAGCCGGAGGCTGAGCACAGTGGACCAGCAATAAGACTCAGGATGTTGCTTCCAGTGTAACTTTTGGGGAGGACACCAAGCCTGGATTAATCATCACCTGTTAGGGCTAGAGATTCAGCTTCCTTCTGAAGACACTGGAAACTTCTACTGTGACTCGGCCATGTGAATGACTTTGTACATGTCTTATTTCTTCTGGTGCAATACAAATACAGGAAATAAAGCCTGAGTCATGAGGAGAAATTCATAAGCTAACAACCCAATGCCTAGGTAAATGTGAAAATGTACACAGATAAAAATGGATGCTTGTATAATTGGCTTATGTATTTCTTTATTTTTATTCTTTTGTCCTGTTGATGTACTACAGATTCCCTTGTGTAATTTTATAAAGTTTGGCTTCTATTACAACGCTGAGAATCTAATCTAGGGCCCTCACACATGCCAGGAAAGTTCTGACCTCCCCTCTCTTTCCATATTATTAGGTAGCTCGTGTAACTTATCACATACATGCTTTGCCACTGAGCTGTACCCCCAAACCCAGTTTTACAGATTCATGCAAGAAACGTAAGCTAACTTGTAATAATCATTATAGAAACTGATTCTACAAGGGTAATTTGTGACCACTGCATGCTGCATGAATGTAATTGTCATTCTCAGTTAAATAAGGATGGGTGGGTTAAAATCATCCAACAAGGAAAAGGCCAGACAGCCTGGACTGGAAGTTGTGTGCCTTGACTGTCAGGAAAAGCAAAGGATTCACGCACAATGGATCTCAAGAAATGGGGCTAAGTTGGGGGTTAAGAGATTTGAATGAATCATAATGAAGCGCTTCCTTGCGGTAGAGCTATAAAGAATAGGGAGGGAGTTTAGTAACAGATCATTCAAGCCAACTGGGACTCTCCTCTTTGGGATATTTTTCAAATGGAATTAAAAAGCACTTGTTTCTGACTAATTAGCTATAATTCACCTGGGGGCTGAGATAGTCATAGAAAAGAAAAGCTGACAGCAACTTTTAGAGTCACAGTCAATGTGCATTCATTTCAAAAGAAAATAAATCTTAAACAGTGAATCTGTAAGTCCGAGCTACTTACATACTGGAACGTGAACTTTAATCTTCTTGGTGTGCTAAGAGAGTTGAATCCAGAGTTTTACGCACATGAGATGTGGTTTCAATACAAAATGTCCCCCATGGGCCATGTGTCTGAACACTTGGTCGTCCGTGGGTGTCAAAAGTGGAGTCTTGCTGGAGGCTTGCTGGAGGCGGGCTTTGCAGTCTTATAGCTGGCCCCAGGACCTGTTCTTTTCTTGCTGACAGAATGAGGATACAATGTGACCACGCTGTTTCGTGCTCCTGCAGGCATGCCTTTCCCACCCGAGGGCATCTATCTCTGTGGAACTGGGACCACAATAAACCCATATGATGTTGTCCTTATGGTATCTTACTGGACAGCAGGAAGTAACTGAAGTCAAGAGGTAATTTCTGGACTATATCTCACGCCTGTTAGAGTAAGTGTCTCTGGAATAAATGTCTTTTCTAAATGTTTCTATGTTATGAGTCACGATTAAGTTCATACCTCCCCATCTTTTACAAGGTTTTAAGAATTAACTCTATTTTCTAATTTCCTCCAATGGGTGCATACTTTTGTGATTGAAAATGATGTGGGACTGGGGACGTAGCTCATTGGAAGGATGTTGGCCTAGCACACACATGAATCTTGGTATAATCCCTAATAAGTACTTGCAAACAATAAATGAAAGATAAGTGAACAATAGAGATGCAACAGCCTACAGAGAAAAGAACGAAATAATTTGGAAAATATGATAAAAATATCAATATCTTGGCCAATATTTTATTTTGAATATTATTAAAACCATAAGGTAAACATCATATATAACTAGGCAGAGTAATAAATGACTGTCTTCAATGAACAGATACGAGTTAAACTGACTCCAAAAGCATGTGGTGCATTTTGAACATTTTATCTTGATTAAGCCATTAATTTATACAAAGGACAGAGAAGACTGACTTGTTTTACATCGGTCCTGGTCCACCTAGTCACCCTTTGCCACAGCTGTGCTCATGTCCTCCTGTGTTCTACTCCTTCCTGTGGAGTGACAGTCTTATTTTCTGATTGGTACATCCAACAAGACCAAAATAAAAAGAGAATGACCTCTAACACTATGCATGCCTCACGCCCAAGAGAGCCACAGCCCCAAATGTCAGCAATTAAGTATGGAGACCAGTTTTCACACATGATAAATTATTTGGCCTAAGTGTTTTGCATTAAAATTCATCCCTGAAGGAGCATATTTATCACTATCAAACACTTATGTCACACACACACACACACACACACACACACATATCACACCAACACCCCCTCAAAAAAACCAACAAAACCAAAAGCAAAAAAAACAAAGCAAAACAAAAAAAATCCAAGGGAACAGAGGTAAAATAAATTCAAATTAATATTATTTTATAAGATTCACTAATTATTTAAGATAATAATTTTGCTATAAATACTTCTAAATTTCTTCTTGTGGGTTGTGATTTTTAGATGTTCACTGGCTATGGCACTTAATTGTCTTAAATGTTTTAAAACTACTACCTCCATAGCTATGTTAATATTTAAGGATTAAGTCATGACTTTAATTGAAGGGTTGCAAATACTTCATAACTTTTAATTTTTATTCTTTTGTATGTTTTGTAGTTTCTCAGAAAAATAACAAGAATCTGTGATGCTTAATGAGGAAGAATCCTCACGGAGTGGTCTGAGAGCAGAGCTGTTGCATCTGTTCCGGAGAGAGAGAGGCTTGTCCACTTTGCCTCCTCATCTCCTATCTTATTATAGAGGTTTAAAGAAGAATCCTGTGCAACCATATCCCCCTACCTCTGAAATGACAAGACTCCACCAAAGCAACCCTGAATGAGCCCATCAGAATGGCTGAGGCCTGAAATCCCAGCCATTGGGAACTGGAGGATCAAGAGTTCTAGGTCATTGTCAGCTACTTAGGGAGCTTGAGGCCAGCTTGGTGTACATGAAGCCCCATCTCAATAAATGGATAAATAATATCAAGTGATATTCTAGCAGACACCTCTTCATTCTGTGCAGTTGCCTCATAGAAACATGGACCTGGTGAATGGATTTTGGGAAGAGCGTCATCCAATAGCTGGTGACTCCCACATTTACATGCCCATATTTTGCCTCTGTACGAGTTACTTTTACGTTGCTTTGATTAAATAACATGGCTGTGTTAACTAGTGTTATGTCACAAACCAGGGTCAACAGAGAGAAGGGAACCTCAATTGAGAAACTGCCTCTAGAAGATCAGGCTGTAGGCAAGCCAGGTGGGCATTTTCCTAATTAGTGATTGATGGTGTAGGGCCCAGCCCATTGTAGGTAGGATCACTCCTGGACTGGTGGTCCTGAGTTCTATAAGAAAGCAGGCTGAGAAAGCTATGAAGAGTCAGCCAGTACCCCTTCATGGCCTCTCCTTCAGCCCCTGCCTGCAGGTCCCTCCCCTGTTTGTGTTCCTGTCCTGACTTCCTTCAGTGATGACTACAATGATATGGAATTGCAAGCAACATAAACCCTTACCACTCCAAGTTGCTTTAGCCATGGTGTTTTGCAGCATCAATATTAACACGGACTAAGGTGATGACAAAGACAACTTATAGAAGGAAGAGTTTTTTCGTCTTATGGTTCTAGAAGAATAAGAGATAATCATGACGTGGAAGCCTATAACTGCAGGCAAGGATGATGACTCAGGAAGCTGGGAGATAACATCTCCCAATTCTGAGGCAGAAAAAGAGAGGACAGTAAGCAGGGTGAAGCTGTAAAACTCCCAAGACCCGTTCCCAGTGACACACCTCCACAAGCCAGTCTATACCCCCTAAACTGCTCCAAAAAGTAACAACTGCAGACCAAGGGTTGCAAAGCCAGCACCTAGAGGGTGTGGTCCCCATTTAAACTGTGCATCCTCTTCTGCTCCTCGGGCTACATCAACTTCCTACCTAATCCCATCTCTACCTGCACACTTAACTCTGAAGCTCACAAATGCACACCTACTTCTTCCAGAACCTTCCATGACATGTTTCTTCAACTCTCTCAAGAAACTTGTAGTTTTAAGACCTCTCTTCTTCTCACATCTCTAATAAAGTTCCTTAATAAATCTCACCAGCCTTATCTACAAAACACACTCCAAATTTATGACCATCCTCACTATCTGTTATTAACCTGACTAAATTTCAATCTTTCTTGCCTGATCTCTTTACACAGATTTTATTGCTTTCTTAACCTTCATCCTTCCTAACTAAACAGCAATTAACTCCTAAAATTTCTACGTACCAGAGATTCCCCAGGTCTTTCTCTCACCCAGCCAGAACCAAGCACTGGTATTTGTGGTGTGCAAAGGTCATGCCGGTTTCTCCCTCTCTCAATTCATCCTTAGGTGACCTTGCTCCTTCTGCAGTCAAGGGTTTTAGAATTGAGAAAGGAAGTTTCAGACACCTCTTACTTACCATGTTTGTAGTTACACAGTTTCCTCAGCTCTTCAGCATCTCTGGACTTGGTCTGCTTCCTTATTCACTTAGATTATACACTGTGGCAGCCTTATCAGTGTAGCCTTCTGGCCATTCACAATCTCTGTCTCTTTATTCAGCAGGGAGCCCTCTTTCTTTGTCTGTTGAAATTGTGACACTCACTTTTTTCTTATCTGTCTCACCAGACTAGTGATTAAGTTCCATTGAGAACAGGGACTGTTGTATCCCCTGAGAACTGGAACTGTTATATTCCTACAGACAAGAATAGTGTCTGCTGTGTTACAGGTATTTCATAGATATTTGATGAATAACTGAATGAATGAAATGAATGAATGAATGGCTTGATATTCATGTTCTGTCTCCTTCCAGTGTCTATCGAGTTGGACATTACCAGTTGTGTATGCCTTACCCAAAATGCTTGAGACTTTGGAATATTTTCAGACCCATCATGAGAACCTTGGGAATCAGACACAAATCTAAACACAAAAATCATTTTTGTTTTACATGTGCTCCCACACAGACTGAAGGCAAGTTTTTAACTATGTCTTTGATTACATCATTCCCTCCTTCCCTTTCATTCCTCCAAATCCTCCTTGCTCTCCTTCAAATTCATGCCCTCGTTTTTCATTGTTGCTGAATGCATATTATATATATGTATGTGCATCTATATCCCTAAATACAATCTGTTCAATCTGTATAATGTTACTTGCATGCTTTTTTTCCAGGATAACCATTTGGTATCAGATAACCAGTGGTGCACTCTTCTCTGAGGAAAACTGTTTCTCCTGTAACCAGCATCCTTTAGTTGCTTGTAGTTCTTTGTGTAGAGCTCATGGGAGTTTCCCTGTCCACTTTGGCATGTCCATTGATACTGTCCTTGTTCACCTCATCTTAGGACAGTTACATTGGGAAGACTTTGTGGGTGTAGCAACTGACATTACTGGAAGACACAATCTCACAGCAAACTCTCTGATCTTCTGGGTCTTAAAATCTTTCCACTCCACCTTTCTCAGTGTTTCCTGAGCCTTGAATGCATTTCTTTAATTTAATTTTTTTTTTTTTGTAGATGTAGCCATTGGGACTGGACTCTAGACTCTGCATTTTGATGTTGTAAGGAAAGGCTTCCCTGGTGAAGGGTGAGGACTAAACTTGCTTGTGGATGTAAGGACATGTATTAATGTCCTTACGTGTTGTGTTAGTTTAGTAAAGTGGCAGTTGTAGGTTCTCCTCCAAGATCCATGACTTCATGAGCCCTGGGTAGTTGGCTAGGTTTCCAGTTCCAGGTATAATTGTCCTGATTAGAGAGATTAGTCTGATTAGAGAGCTTGTGGCTACTGGCTGATGGTGTGTCACTAGTGCACCCTTAGGGTTATCATGCCAGGCTGCTTAATATTGTTGCTCAGAGCTCCTATAGCTGGGTAGGACTGTTGGCTCCTTTCCTCCTTGGGTGCATGCATAGTACTTTCTGGTACCATGAAAGCTAGTCCTCAGGTGAATGTATTTAGATCTGAAGGAGTCTTTTATAAATCATTTAGAATATTTTAGGTTTCGGATTAAGAATGTTCATGTGTAGGGCCACCTGTGTATTCTTCAAACTCTCTTTTATTCATCCCATTTCTTTTCATTCTCATTACTATAATCTTGGCTCACCTTTTATCTTCAGCAGAACTCTATCTGCTGATACCATCTGTTTCCAGCAGTGATGAGCACACCTGGTTCTAGCCGTAATGAGCATACCTGGTTCAGTGATGAGCACACCTGGTTCCAGCACTAATGAGCACTCCTGTTCCTAGCAGTAATGAGCACACCTGGTTCCAGCACTGATGAGCACATGTGGTTCCAGCAGTGATGAACACATCTGGTTCCAGCAGTGACTAGCACACCTGTTTCCAGCAGTGATGAACATACTTGGTTCCAGCTGTGATGAACACATCTGGTTCCATCAGTGATGAGCACACTTGTTTCTAGCAGTGATGAGCACACCTGGTTCCAGCAGTGATGAGCACACATGTTTCTTTCCTGTCTTTTGGAAGAACAGCCTTGGAACATCATTTGCACACAGTGACTCCTGGAATAGTGGCTCCGATGGCTAGTTTTCAACTGGCTGGACAAGATATAATTTTGAATGTCAGATCTTGGTGTGATATGAACTGTGTTAGGACTCTTGGAAAAATATGAGTTTGCCTGTCTGTCAGGCTAGTATTTATAAATTTTAGCTGCCATCCACACAATGGAGACTCACCTTTGGTCCATTTGGTTTGTGTGATGGATACTTGCTGGGAGAAAGAAGAACTTCATGGAACTTGGAAAGCCTAAGCAGCAAAGCCACATTCTGCTCAGCTGGCACTTAGAAATTGTCTTCATACAATGGTCTTTCCTCTTAAATGTAATACATTTGTGTAAAGTAATTTTTTCTTTAACAAATATGTATGTATTTTTATGTGTACAAGAGCTTTGTTTTGCAGATGTGTATACATACAATGTGTTTGTAGTATCCACAGATGCCAGAAGAGGGCATCAGATACTTGGAAACTGGAGCTACAGATGGTTGAAAGCCACCATGTGGGTGCTGAGAACTGAACTTGAGTTCTCTGCAAGAGCATCAAATACCACTGAGCCATCTCCCCAACACTTCAGACAAATTTAAGTCAAAAAGAAAATCAAAAGAGCCAGTTGACTATGAGTCAAAGCCTCTGGAACCAAGAGCCCAAATAAATTGTTCCTCTCAGACATCTGTCAGAGTGACAGAAAGCCTGGCTTATATAGCTGCCTAAAACAGACTGGGAAATAGAGACAGTTTAAAGCAACATCAACTATTGATGTGGCTGAATGATGCTGAATAGTGCATTTACATGCTGGGATTTAACTTGAGGTGAAAGAGTGCTTCATTGCTAAACCTTTACAATCTCGTTTTCTTGCCTCGGAGCTACGAATCAACTGGTGTTGATTCTTGTGTGCACAGAGCCATTATTTTAAAACATATTTGCAAAGTCTTAAAAGATTTTCATATAACCAAAGATGACTAAAGAATAGTCTCTTTATTTAATATAAGCCATCACCTGGTTAGAATGAACAGGCAATTCCTTAGTTCCTCTAAATTGAGCAGGAGAGATTGTAACAGTCAGGATGTCACTCATCCTGACTGTGTTAGGTCAGAAGCACACTTCTCAGTCTCCCTGCTGAAAGCTACGAGATCTATAATCAGGTAATTAAATGTTTTCATAAATCATGATGAGAGTATTTCACTTCAGTGTACCTGGAATCTCAGAGCCTGTTCTGGCTTGAGAAGATAAAGCTATATGCAAGCTTAAGTAATAATAGATAGCTTTGTGGTCATCACGTTCCATCCATGTTTGGTAGACTTGTCTGTGGAGTTTGAGAAATGACTAGATCATTTTTGAGATGAAGATTTCAGGGCTGTAAAACAGACTTTTAGCATATACTTTACTAGGCATCAGATAATACCCCTATTGACTGAACTTCTATTAGCATATATTCACTGTATACAAGTTTCATAAAACTTTATCTGTTATTCTAGTTTATAATGTAATTTGGCCATATTTCTTCTTTCTTCCCTCTTTTTCTTCTTCCTCCTCCTCTTATTTCTGTGACCATCACACACACACACACACACACACTCATACATACACACACACTTTTATGCACCTATATAAACTTTTACAATGTACAATTGAGAAAAATCATTTGTCTTTGGGACTCTTGTATATTTTGCTCATATAATTACCTCTAGTTTCATCCATTTTGCAGCAGATAACATAATTCTATTCTTCTTCATAGCGGGATGAAGCTCCACTGTTTATACATAGTGCACTTTGTTTATCTATTCACATGCTGACAGATATACCTAGGCTGATTCTAGATCTCAACTCCTGGGAACATTACAGCAGTAAACATGGATGTGTAAGTGTATCTGTCATCATTGTCTGTAGGTATGGATCCAGGAGTGTTATATCTGTGTCATACGGACTCTCTGCTCTTTAGCATATTAGCACATTATTGAGACCAATTAAAATCTCAACCAGCAGTGTATTGGGTTTCTTCTCCCCTAAACAATCATCCATTTTGGTTCTATTATTATCTCACTCATAGCCACTCCGACTGATTTGAGATAGAATCTCAGTGTAGCTTTTCTTCACATTTTCCAGATGACTGAGAATGTTGACCATTTTTCACACTTATTGCCTATGTATACCTCACCTTTAGAAAACTGACCACTCATTTTATTAGCCCAGTTATTGAGTTTTTAAAATATGTTCTCACCTACAACCCTTTTACATCCATGTAGATTGCAAAGATCTTTCTTTTATTCTAAGACTACATCTTTTTACTAGATTATTTTCTTTGCTGCACAGAAACTTTAATGTCATGCCATCCTGATTATTAGTTCTTGAGATTATTTCATGGGTTATTGGATCGTCTTCAGAAAGTTCTTTCCTGTTCCTGTATTTTGACATGTTTCCCATAGATGGTCCTCTAATTTAGAGGTTTAGGGGTTTAGGCCTTTGACTAATTTTAATTGGTTTTTTGCAGGTGAGAGACAGGGATCTGTTTTCATCTTCTACATGTGGCCATCCAGTTCTTCCATGTGAAGAGAGTCTCTTCTCCAGTTTTGGCATCTTTGTAAAGAACAGGGTGGCTGTATGAGTGTGGCTTTTTTCAGGGTCCTCTGTTCTGTCCCAGTGATAGGCATGTATATTGCTTTGCCAGCCCTGTGTTGGTTTTATTACGATGCCTCAGTAGCGTGACTTGAAGTCACGCATGGGATACTTGTAGCTTATTGCTTATTGCTTTTCACAGTCAGCATCCCATATCAATTTTAGGATTATTTCTATTTCTGAGAAGAATGTTTTTAGGATTTTTTTGATGTGAATTTCATTGACTCTGTAAATCACTTTTGGATATAGCTATTTTCATGATGTTAATTCTGAAACTCCATGAGGATAGATGTTCTTTCCTTTCTCCAATGTCTTCTCCAATTTCTTTCTTTAGCATTTTACAATTTGCATTTTAGGGGTCTTTTGCTTCCTATACTAGGCATATTTTTAGATGTTATGAATGGGATTGCCTGCCTGATTTCTTTTTCAACATGATTGCTTTGGTATATAGGAAAGCTATTGGATGTTTGTATGCTCATTTTGTGTCTTGCTTCAATGTTGAAAGTGTTTATCAGTTGTAAGGATTTCCTGTGGGGTCATCAGGATCAGTGTCCATGTACGATGATGTCACAGTCTGCAAATAAGGATACGTTGACTTCTCCCTTTCCTGGTTTCATCACTTCTCATCCCACTGTTTTTTCTTACTGCTCTAGGTTAGACATTGTAAGTCTTTTTCATTTAGAGCAATGTTGGACTCAGGGTTATCATAAGCAGTCTCACTGAGACTGAACCACCAATCAGAAAGCATGCATGGGGTAGGCCTAGGCCCCTTCACATGTGTTACAGATGTGCTGTTTGGTCTTCATGTGGGTCCCCTAACAACTGGAGCAGGGGCTGTCTCTGACTCAGTTGTCTGCATAGTAAAGACTGCCTATGGGCCCAGGTTAATTGATTCTGTAGGTTTTCTTGTGGTGTCCTTGACCTCTCTGACTCTTTCAATCCTTCCTCCATCTCTTCCACAAGATTCTCTGAGCTCCACCATTCTCTGGGCTATGAGTCTCTGTATCTTAGCTGTTTCTAGCAGGCCTCTCAGAGGACACTTATACTAGGCACCTGTTCGAAAGCATAGTAAATATGACCATCTTACCAAAAGCAGTCTACAGACTCAATGAAATTCCTACCAAAATTCCAACACAATTCTTTAAAGACCTTGAAAGGACAATTCTCAACTTCATATGGAAAAAAGATACAGGATAGTTAAAGCAATCCTCAACAATAAAAGAACTTCTGGAGGTATCACTACCACTGACTTCAAGCTGTAATGTAGAGCAATGGTAATAAAAACTGTGTGGTATTAGTATAGAAACGGACAGGTTGATTAACGAAATCAAATCAGAGACCCAGAAATAAACCCATATACCCACAGACACTTGATTTTTGACAAAGAAGCCAAAACTAAACAACGGTAAAAGATAGCATATTCAACAAATGTTGCTGGTCTAAGTAGATGTCTGCATGCAGAAGAGTGTTAATAGATCCATATTTATTACCCTGCACAAAACTCAAGTCCACGTGGATCAAAGACCTCAATATAAAACCAGATACAGTAAATCTAATAGAAGGGAAAGTAGGCAATAGTCTTGAATGCATTGGCATAGGAGAAATCTTCCTGAGCAGAACACAAACAGATCAGGCAAATCTTTTATTAAAAATTATATGGACCAAAAATGTGTGCACTAATTTTATGAAACAACCTACTGATCTAAAGACACACGTTGGTTTCAACATAATAATAGTCTGTAAAGTCAGTTTCCCATTCTCAACAATAGACAGATCATATAGACAAAAAAAAGCCCATATAGAAACATTGTAAGTAAATGATATTATAAGTCAAATGGACTTTGCACACATATATTAAATAGTCTTCTGAAATTCTCTAGAATTCACATACACCAGAGAAATATCAAGTGACTTAGTGATAAAACCTCAACGTCTTGGAAAAACAAGAACCAGCCAAGCAACAAATAAGTAGGTGGAAAGAAATAATTAATAATAGGCTATAAGTTAATGATATGGAAATGAATAATAATACAATCAGTGAAAAACACATTGGTCCTTTTAAAAAATAAATAAGACTGAAAAATCCTCAGCAAAACTAAAAGAAAGAGATTAGATCCCAGCTCATAACATTAGAGACTAAAAGGTGGGCAAGGTGGTGTTCACATGTAATTCCAGCCCTCGGGTTGGGGGAGGCAGGAGGATCAGGAACTTAAGGTCATTCCCTATATCCACATTTAAGTCCACCGGTACTGACCTGCCTTAAAAATAGTAAACAAAAGTCAAGAAAGGGAGATATCACAACAGGTAACAAGGAAACTGGGTGGATCATAGGGGCATATTTTGAAAACCTGCATTCCAACAGCTTAGAAGATCTATAAGAAATGGGTGTGTTTCCACACACATGTATCCTGACAGAATTTTACAAACATGAACAAGCAGTGAAATGGAAGCAATAATAAAATGTCTCCCATCTTACAGCAGCCTGTGTCCTGGGGGATGCAGGGCTGAAGTCTGCGTTATCTTTAAACAAGAGTAAATGCAGTATGCCTCCAAATATTTCATAAGCTAGGAAGGGACACTACCAAACTCATTTTATGTAACCATCATTGCTCCAATACCAAACCTGGGTTTAGATACTCATTTGCCTTTTAAAGGAGAATTTTATAATATAAACTTTCAAGATCCCTTGTCTCCATCTTGTGAACTCAGTTTTTTAAAAGAATCTTTATATTTTTGTGTCTCTTGTAGATACCTGTCACACCCTGTTCTCCTTTTCTTCCTTATCTCTGTCTCCTGTATTTATTTATTTGTTTGTTCGACTTAATTACAAAAGAATGCTTCTGCATTCATTGTATGTGGATAACCATGGAAATTTTCCCTTTGGTTCACAGGAAGCCTTTCTATTGTTATTAGACAAAACTGTTTTCAATGCAGTCTTCTTTATCATGACACTTCACGACTTGAGCTGCTTATTACAGAAAGCATTTTTAAATGTGGCATGCATCTTTATGCGTTCCTTCTAGAAAAAAATGCAAGTTGTTTCTTGAACTTTCACTTTTTTAAAGTTTTCATTACATTTTTGTGTGTGTGTGTGTATGTGGATAGGTACGTGTGTCAGTGTGTCCATGTGCCATGGTTGTGCACTTGTGGCCATCTGATGACAACATGCAGGGGTCAGGTTTCTTCTCCCACTGTATGGGTTACAGGGAGTAAACTCTGTCATTAGGCTTGGATATAGATGCCTCTACCTTCTGAGCCATGTGGCTAGTCCATACTTTTGTAAACTGCATTTTAATTCCAATTGTTTTGCTTACTGTGCTTCTTAGGAGTGAATGGATTGAGATGTGCCATTCCTTTGGTTGTAATTACTGCATATCCTTTCCTGATGGTGGAAACAGAATGCCCCATCCTTTATGAACAGATCTGCAATGCAGATGCTCACATGACTCCCACTGGCCATGCCTGAGAACTCACATTGCATTGTTCTAGAAGATTTGTATCAGGTAGGACCCAACTGTATCCTGCTGCTCTCTGAAAGGAGTGTCCAGAGTCCTTGTACCATGGCTTGTCACTCCCATCCCTCTGCATTCTGCTGAGTCTGCACATGAGCATGCTCTGGTCTTCTTTCTCATTTGTAACTGTTTTGACCAGTGCTCAGCAAGGGCACCATGCAGGGGCAGCAACTTCAACCCTAATGTCCTATGGCTCAATTAAGAGAGGGTTGATTCAGGAGATTGAAGAACATTGGTATAAGTCAGAACAATGCAACAAAATCTCAGTTATCCTGAGAGAAGTCTGGTGTAGACAGTGGAGATGAGGTTGCTATGTGATGGATGGAGGGATCCAGGGCTCGGTGGATTCTAGCTGAGGGGGGTGAAGACACAGTAGCCCTCTTTCAGCATCCTCCTGTGTCTTAGTCATCAGTGCCAGAGCCATGTGGTGAGCAACGATATGGCCTTGGCAACACGTCATCCTCTCTCTCGTTAAATTAATGAGGTTAATTTGAATGTTATTGCTTTTGTGGTTCTGCTTGTAATTAATCTGTGAGACTGTTTTGGTTTTACAACTGTAAATGAGCCACAGTCATAAGGAGTTTATACATAGTTCCTAGCTTTATGTTTCCTTATATTTGACTAGTAATGTGAAAATGAATGTGTGTGTGTATATATATATGTGTGTGTGTGTATATATATGTATACATATACACATATACATACACATACACATATACGTATACGTTCTTAAAAGTATCTATTTTTCACTGAGGTTGGAGAAACACCACTCTCATCACATCTGACACCATTGATGTTGGGACTCACCATTGGTTACATGGATTTTCTGTTTGATATCTAGCCCTTGGTGATGATGGTTTCAGTTGTTCTTCTACTAATAAATGATTTCCCTTCCAACTTCACATCTTCAGCATATCCCCAGTCAACATCATCAATTTCTAGTAACAGTCATCCATGTGAGATAAGTAAAGTGTTGGAAGAATTTGGGGAGGCTCAGAGGTTCATGGCTAAGACCTCAGAAGCTGAGCTGGAATCGATGTGATTGAAATTTTCTGAAGACCCCCACCTCCCACTGAACTCTACAAGGCTGATGGACTGGTGAACTCTGTGGTGGCTGTGGAGAGGGTGGAGAATGTGGCAGAGCTAGAGCCTCATTATGATTCACGTCAAGCTGTCTTTAGTCCTCTTGGCCATTCCATATGCATCTGGTGTCTGACCCTAGCATCCTTGTGATTCACAGGTAAAAACCTCCTAGGATGCATTAACTTAATAGATCACTAGCTCACACTAATAAAAAGGCTAAGACCTTCAGCAAAGAGCATCTGAAGCCTCTGGCAGCAATTTTCCCACTTTGCTTTAACCTGCCCAACAGCTGTTTTCACCAAGATAGTTTTGCTCTGTTTCCATAAAATCTTCATGGTCACTACGTGGTGTTGTGTTAGAATGGCAGCTCATATCCAGACAGATCACACCAGGCCAGCACAGTTCTGGGGAGAGGTTTATTGGGGGAGAAGGAAGAAAGAGAAAAGGACAAAGGGGGATGAAGAAGAAAAAGAAGGATGAGAAGAAAAAGAGGCAAAGGTTGGAGATGTGTGTGTGGGGAGCTCTGCCTTTTAGTCAGGCCATGACGTAATCACATGCACTACCATGCACAGGTAAGGCAGGCAGGTGAATGCTGGGAATGGTGGCAGTTGCCATGGCAACAGACATGAGGGTCCTTGTCACCTATAAGTGACATCATCACTGGAGTCAGAGGCTGTCGGCTCCAATGCTAACACATGGTATTTGGAGTAACCTGAATCTCAGTTCCTGGGCCATCCATGGTTGCTTATATTTGATCTCAGATAAAAGCCTTTGTCTCATCTATTTTGAAGTGAGGGTTGTGCTTTTGAGTTGATACATGGAAAGAGTAGACTAAGCAACAGAAAGAGATATCACACACCCTCTGTATACTCTTCCTGTAGAGGATGCTGCTTCCTGGCATGTGGTGACACTTTCTGCCAGTGTCTCTCTCTCTCTGGACTGTGGACACAGTTGTGCCAGTACCACCCTGGAAGGGCAAATTCACTGCCTCTGGCCATCAGACCTCTGCAGATGGTTGCTTCTCAGAGCTCCCACCTTCCGGTGAGGGATAGGTCTGTGAGAGTTTGCATGGCCACCCCAGGCTACTCATGCACACTCTAGCTACAAGAAAGTCCGAGAAGCTACACATCTGTCCTCTAGGTATCCAGTTTTTGAGGTCAGCTCTGTTTCTCATCAGGGTCTGTTATGTAAGCCATCACGCAAACACAGGAACGAGGTTCAGATGCTAGGCTGGGAGAAGGAGGAAAAAGTTATAACCTCTCCTCTCTTCTGTATTTATCCAAGAACTTGAGAATCGTGTAGCTGAGGACCTAGATGAGGAAAGATGAGTTGGCAGGCCTTCCTCTCTGCCCATATGGATGGCTAGTGGGACAATTCCACAGGGCAGAACCACACAGTACTTGACATTTGTCCCTGTCTGCCTTATCTCCAAACCATATTTCCATCCAAATTTCACATTCACAAGGGGAGGAGGAGGGAGGAGAAGGGAGGAGCTGCATGCTAATTCTTGTTTCCCCTGAGTTCTTTCATCTATGGAGGTGCATTTCCAAAACCTTGTAAATCAATGGATGTTTTCATTACTGCAATAAAATCTGCCTTTGTACCTAGCTCCCCAAGGAGTCTGAACATAAACAGAGCCTCCACAATTCACACTTCACCAGCTCAGGCTGCAGTGCAGTCTTTGTTAAGACTCTGTTTGATCATTTTGCTTTTGATCTGCTTGTGTGCTTGGAAAGAGCCATCCCAGTCAGCCAGGGGGCCCTTCTATAGCAAACTCTCTGAAGAGGCCCTTTCAGGACCCACACCAGGTGTGATGCTAATTTTATATGTCAACTTGACTTGGCAAAGGGATGCCCAGATAGCTGGTAAGACATTATTTCTGGTTGTACCTCTAAGTTGATTTCCAGAAGAGATCTGTGCTTCAATCTGTGAGTTTGGTAAAGAAGATTGCTCTCGCACAGGTAGGAGTGTATCCTCCAATCCACTGAGGACACAAATAGAACAAGAAAGCAGAGGAAAAGCTAATTCATCTGCTGAGCTGAGGTGAAAAATCTCCTGCCCTCAATCTGATAGCCCCTAGGTAGATTGAGACTTAAAACCTACATGTACAATGGCTGTTCCTGCCTTTGATTTAAGTAGGACAAAGTAGGGAAATTATATGAACAATCTCTGGTGGTCATTAACTGCTCAGCACAAGACAAGCTATTTTCCTATTGGTATTGGAATGAGAAAAAGAGTCCTGAAAGAAGGAATGAATGAAATTTTCTTTCTACTTCAGGTATGGAAACTGTTTCCATAGAGATAAAGAGGTCCCAACAAATGTTGGTCAATTAAGTGGTTCTTAGTTAACTTTTAACAAACAGTGCTGAAGCAATGGAATGTATTAATGGGAAGCACATCTTACACCTGAATCCAGGACGTCACTAACTTTCACATGAATGGGTTATAAATGCTGAAGTCTGAGTAATGGCGGGGGATATGTTTGAATGACGACTCTGTGGGGGTTGTTTGCCCAGCAGTCCAGCAGGCTGACAAAAGCCTCCATGTGTCAGGGAGCAGCTATCAGCACACCCAAGGTTTAGGGAATCCCAGTAGGGCATCCCTTTCTCAAGGAGGTAGGCTCTTCCTCTTGCCACATGCCTGGGGCTGAGGTGGCAGACAGTCTGACAGCCACCAACCTTCAGATGGAGATGCATTGGTTCCCAGACATGGCACAATAAGGAAAGATCTAATTCTTCTTCTACTCTGAATACTTTTCAACCTGGAAAGGAATGTAGAGTGAACGGGTGTCCATCCCATGGGGAACTAAAGCACCTTCTTATATGAGGTGGATGGCAGTTTATAGAAAGACATGGGTATTCAGCTTTCTGTTACTGTAACAAACTATCCAAGAAAGCCAACATGGAGGAAGGAAAGTTTTGAGGGTGGTTTTTTTTTTTCTGTTGATTTTTTTTTAAATTGTTTGTTGGTCTTGTTTTTGTTTTTGCCTCACACTTCTGGAGATTTTTAGTTAATGATCAAGTGTGCCATTTCCTTTGGGTCTGTGGTGGCTCCATGTTGGGGAAGAAGCATATTTACCTCAAAGCTTATTGAGAGAAGAAAGAGAAGACACAGGGTTATTAATATCCTATCTAAGAGGATGCTTCCCAGGAGCAGCATATCTCCCGCCAGCCCCATCTTTCAGAAGTTCCATCACTTCCCAATGGCATTTGAACCCAGGGCCAAGCCTTTGGCATAGCAGCTCCCCAGAGAGAGACACTTACCCAAGCCATGGCACATGCTCAAACACCTGTTAATACTTCATTATTTCCTACCCAGTGAAGAATCTTTCACCCATGGTATGCTGTTTGAATCTCAGACAGTACTGGTAAAGGTGGCCCTTGGCAATTGGGGCTGACAATAAATAAGCTGGGTGACACCTGAGTCTTGCAGCTGCAGGGCTTGTAGGCATGGGAGAATTGTGAATGTGTCCTAGGCCCATTTTAAGTCTGAAAAAGGATGGACTAAACCTTCCATTCTTGAATCTCCTTCACTGATGTCATTGGCCTAGAGGCTCTGTCTGTGGGCCTTGCTATGAGGCCTTCTGTTACAGCTTTTACAGGGTTCAGGGGCTCAATGCAGTGAGCATGGTACTGAACTTTTGACTGTGTGCCTTGCTAGGTTCCCTTCCTAGCTCTTCAGCAGGTAGAATCCTGCTCTGGACCCTGCAACAGAGCCTGGAGGGAGGGGTGTGGCTAAAGTCAGTGCCTTGCCTAGACAGGCATAATGTAGTCCCAGGAGTTCAGTTCCTGAGTACAGTCATGGGATCATAGGCGTGATTTTATTCACCTTCAGCAGAGCTAAGGAAATCAAATGGTGGCCATCTTGCTTCTCTTTGGTAATGGAAGAGGGAAACATTTATTTGCCCTTTTGTAATGGTAAGCTTGTTGGGTAATTATGTGCCATAGGAACACTCATCCTCAATGTCCAAAAGCAAACAATAGGATGCTTATGCTCGGCCCAGGAGAACAGGGAAAAGAGATACACATGAAAATGCTCATTCCTTACATCTTAGTGGATGCTGATATCAATATTGACAGGAAGATTTTTTACCTTGCCAGAAAAATGGAGGCCAAGATCAAAAATAAAGAGTGGAAATAAATGATAAGGGAGGGCTAGGGGCAAATGTCAGGAAGTGGAAATCTCCCTGACTGTTAATAACTAGTTCCTCAGGCCTTCTGAAGAGTCTTATCATTATTTTTAATAAAATTGCCTCACGCTGAATTCTTACAGGGGCCAGATGATATGCTAAAGGCTTTGCCTGTGTCACTTGTCATTCAGAGCGATTTAGTGAGTCAGTCATGCAATCGAGCTGAGGTCAGGGAGCCTCTAGCCTTCACGGATCCTTACTTGCAGGAAGCACTTCTGGTTTCTCTCTGGTACATATCTGACTTACACACCCAATCCTAGCTCTTTGAGGCCATCACTAGGTGAGGCAAGGGTGACATGAATGCAAGCATTGCGGTATTGAGAGGGTGGATCTATTACTAGAGCAAGACATTAACTGACCAAGGACAGGAGTCTATCACATTACTTTGAATGGTGTCATTTAAAATGTATGGGTTGCTTATTTCAGGAATTTTCCATTTAACTCTTTTGGATTACTGCCGGGTTACATATGACTACAACTGTGAGGAGCAAAACAACAGGTTGGGGGAGGAGAGGGAGCCGTATTTTGGTAAGTCTTAGTAAAGGCGCCTAAGGATACCATTTTGGAAACCAAGTTACTGTTTTTAAACAGCACATAGATCGTATACTGCCACAGTCTTGGTGTTTTCCAAATACAGTGTGTGGTGTGTGCTTTAGCTAAAGGAGACTGACATGTGAGTCATACACTGGTGCTTCTTAAAATGTAGAGGAAGGGAATCCTGTGGGTTTTGTGGATAATCACCCAGGGACAGCAGGATACTGATGAGCTCTCGGTCAGTGCTTCTGGGGATAGAGTCCTACATTGTCACTGACCTCAGAGTAAGCTAAATCAGCAGCTTAACAAAACAGAAAAGGAAAAAAATAAAACGAAACTTCCTCAATAATCACTGTCTGTGGTTCTACCAGACACATAGCTCCTTAGGGGTTCTAGTAGCTCCATTGACCCCTTCCCTAAAAGAGGCTGAAGATGCCCTATCCAATGGGATCAGGGGTGGAGACTTGGTAGAGTCTGTTCTAAAAATGGATCTTTGAAGAATATGTGAACCATTTTGCTTCTTACTAAATTTTGGGTGTTTTGATGCCTTTAAAAAACAGTAATTATAGCCGACAGTAATTACGGTCTAGAGGGTAACTTTCCCCTCCGAGGTGAGGATGGTGGAGTTGACTCACGTGTTTAGTTTCCAGGGTTCCCACCATGACAGGGGCACATGAGGTCGGATGCTGTGTGCAGTGGTGGGACCTTTAGTCCTGATTCCTCTCTGGATCTCACAAGTTGCTGCATTTCTATTACTTCTCTGATGCCGCCATTGCAGAAGCACTATTATTCTGTGTCACCACTTTTCAAACTTGTTCCTAATTTTGAATGTAAAGCACTGTCCACAGGAGGACACAGTCTGGTTTCAGAGAAGGCAATAGAGAAGTGGTAATGTATCTTGGAATACATGAGAAATGCTATACTTGCTATTCCTTGTAACCTCCTACAACAAACTAGATTGGAACCTACAACGATGTTAAGCTTTGTGGCTCTTTTTGGTTTTGTTTTGTTGTTTTCGTTTGTTTTTGGTTTTGTTTCATTTTGTTTTATTTTGTTTGCTTGGTTTTCAGACAGGGTCTAATGTATACCAAGGAGAGTTTGAATTCCCATTGTAGCTGAGGATGTCCTTGAACTTCTGATTCTCAGGACTCTGCCTCTGTGTGCTGGGATTACCAGTGTGTGCCTCATGCTCAGCTTTTATGGTCCCAGGCCTTTGAGTATGCTAGGTAAGTATTCTACCAATTGAGCTACATGGATATAGCCTTAAGCCTTTAATGTTTGAGTAGAAAATGAAATAGAAGAATGACAGACCAGTCATAGAGGCATGCAGGCACCTACAGAGACACTGAAGTCAACACAATGTCTGGTACTGCCAGCCAAAGCCTGGCACAGGTAGTATAGATGGCTCATACAAACAGACTCAAGGAACTGTTAGCCTGAGCTTCAGGGTACATGGTCAGAATGAATGGGGAAGTAGCATGAGTCTCTTCCTCTTGTGTGCACAGGCTAGAGAGGAAACAGCTCATCTGGGAGGGTGGGAAGTCTTTGCAGCACAAGGTGGCATGCTGAAAAACATCCAAAGTATCGGGGTAGGATGAGTCCCTCCCCGAGAGAAACTGGAATTCTCATCAGCAGGTACCTGCAGGCATTGTCTTTTGATACCATCCAACCTACAGCATGGTCCAAGCTCAGGCATGGTGTGGATGAATAAAAGCTTGTCCCATTCTGTTCAGACATGGTGGTGATGTTGAAACAATCCTGATATTTCAACAGACAATGGTAGTTGTAACAGAGGTAGGCCAGGAGCAATAGATGGCCTGGCTGTGAGCTGCTAGGGCAATGGAGAAAAGTCTCTGGCCATTGTTGTTAAGTCTTAGATCGGAAGGTGTCATTTCACACAATGGTAGCTCTGAGATGATCCATCCTCCTTCAGTATCTTACCACAGTGCTAGAATCCAGTTGTCTCCTTTCCATATAATAAAATACAACTGCCTTCATGCTTACATGGGCAGAAGTCAGTACATAGTGAGCCTGCTTGCTGGGAGCTGCACTGACTAGAGGTCTGCAGAAGGGGAAAAGTTCAAAGGTCATTCAGGGAAGAGCATGAAGTGCAGGTTCTAAAGGAGATGGCATGGAAAACGAGGAAAACGCAATGCGCTGAAAAATCAATGACTAAGACATTTTCAGAACCGATAAAGCTGAGTCGAAATGAGGACGTATAATTACCCAACTGCGAAGGAAGAAAAATAAAACGAGGAGGAAAAAAAAATTTCTCAAACAACGCAAAAGTAGGCCAGGAAAGGGGGAGGGGTGGGGTGGATATTTAGAAAATTGAAACGAAACAGAATGACAAAAGAGATAACTGGGATGATTCCAAATGTATTAGCATCTATCACCAACTTGAATATGATAAATGGGTTTTTTTTTTTTTTAGACTGAAAATAAACTTAAGACCTGGCTCAGAAGCGGAAGAGTCAGTAGGTGGCCACAGGTCTCTCTGGGAGGCAGTTTTTATGGGGTGGACCCAATTGCTGGATCTATTTCCAAAAAGGCTCTATTTTATTCTAGACTGCAGCTTTGAATTCTGAGTTGCTTTTTTAAAGATCTGCAGCCTGGCACTCATTTTTCCACACAAGCTAAATTAAGTCCGTGTCGAACAGGAAGGGAGCCCTGGTTTCCTGCTTTCTAGACAGTCCTGCGTCGGCACCTGAGAGCTCTGCCTCCCTGCCCGGTGTGAACATGAGTCACTAGCTAATGCCCTGCTGCCATAGGAGATGGATGGTAAGAGAACTGTTTCTAAAGTTATACGGAGTGAAAGACAAGGGGTTGAATACAGGCCCCATGGGCAAGGCTCCCAAACTCAGTGTTCCTTCCACTCCACTGAAAGCACGAGTCTTCTGGGAGCTTTCTTGCCTTCGCTGCCTGGCCCATGAGCTCACACCCACTCATACCACCTGCAACTCTCGGTAAGCTTTCCTTGTTCTTCTTTCTGGGGGTGGGGGGGAAGCAAACGTGAACTAGTTAAGATCATCGACCCCTAATTTACTCACGACACAAACAAGCAAGCAGAATCATGTGCTTCTCCGACCGTAAATGAGCAATGAGTGTCCCTGACTCTGTCAAGGGTGGGGGTGGGGCAGAGGAAAGTGGACATAGTCCTCCGAGATTAGGGAGGGTGATGTGTAGACCAGAGCACTGACCTCAGGGTCAGACAGGCAGGCTAGCATCAGTTCTCAATGCTTTGTGTACTTCTAATTACGTTTTATTTCTGAGCCTCAGTTTACCCTTCTAAGACAAAAGTAGATCATCTTTCTAAAAAACTGTGTAGCTGTAAGTATTATTGTCTTATTCATTTTACAGGGAAGAAGCAAGGAACTGAGACAGAGATGGTAACTGCTGTCTAAGTCACAGACTCAATCCTTGTCAACAACTGCCACAGCGTGCTTTCCAAGATGACAGTAGCCACCACAGAGTTCTTATGGAACAGATAGATGATGCATACCCCACACATAGCTAGAACTCACCCATGGTGTCTTTGACCCTTTACCTACCACTGTCTGTATCCTCCCTCACGACAAACCATTCCCTTCTGGTGATCAATAGTGGTACTTTCTGTGAATCTGATAGCATGAAAATCTGAAGATGCTCCTTCAACTTCACGTATTCATTCAGAGGTATCACTGAGTTATCGCATGCAGGTTTGCCTCTGTTTATGCATTGGGTAACTGCGGGCAATCACATCCTATCTTGTGTGGATAAAGGGTTTTTAATTTCCTAATTGTCTCCCATCCTCTGAGTCCTGGAAGTACCCACTTTACCCATTCGGGAAGCAATGTTGTAAGACAAGCTTGCCTTCCTTCTGATGGAAGATGGCATTATTTCCTCTGTGGCAATGACTGTCTGCTAACTCTCTCTATTAAAAGACTCAACAGTCTCTAGAGGGACTTAGCAGACAATTACTCTCTAGAGACTAATGCTGTTATACCAGAGAGCAGCCAATCATGCAGCCCGGAGAGCATGCCAAAATAGAAGCCAATTATTACATGGAGACCCCCTTTCTCCTTTTGTCTTTATGCCAGTCCAAATTTAGACTGAATCAGGAAACAGGAAGGGGCATGAGGGGCTATGAAGAATTCCATAAATGAAAGCCATAGCCCTAGCCACCACCGAGTGCCTTAAAGCTCTTGATCTCTTGCTCACATTCTACTTGAGCACACTGTGACTGTTTCTGCTGCCAAAAGAGCCACACTGCTCAGGTTAGCAGAGCTGCCATTCTGCACATGAATGAGATCATTCCCAAGCTCTGCATGTGAGTCCAAGTCACCAGCTATGTGCACCCATGTGTCCAGGACAGACAGGGAGCTAAGCTATGGGTACTAGTGTCCCAATGGCTATGACCTTGGGACCTTGCTAAGTTAGCCTTCAAAAAACCGAATTCCCTTAATCATATGCTTTTCTCTAATGAGATGTCTGCTACCAGTTCGATCACAGCTGTTTATATATTTGCTGAAGTTGAAATTTTTGAAACAAGCCCTTAAAGGGAAACATGAAATAGCACTGTGAACTCTTGCAAACCCAGCACTCCCTAGACTGTAGTAAGAAGGTCCTGGTTTTGAGGCCAGCCTGGCTACAGAGGAATATCCTAGCTAAGGGTGGAGGTGGGGGAGGAAAGGGTGAAAATAAGACTTGTATCTTGCTTTATTTCTATTGTCTTTGTCTAAAATGCAAATCAACCCTTACTCCACTTTGTGGATACATGGATACAAACTACCCAGGAGTACAGAATTTCTCCAGAGTGTAAACAATAAGGATTACAGATCAGAAACTTTCTGTGCAGCTGGGCTAGCTGGTAAAGGCAATGATATCCTCAAAGAGGCTGGAGAAGATGAAGATGCTGATGGAAGCCATGAAGATGCTTGTCCCTTACAGTGTTGTCTCCACAGTCCAGGGTCCCAACCTTTGGATAGCTAGGTCCTCAGAACAACAAAAGTTCCTGTGTTGCCGAGCAAAGAGGGTGGGCCATGAAAGGCTACTTCCTGTTAGCTGGTTTCTGTTTCTTCTTTGTGTTAAGCCAGAAATCAGCCGACAAAATATCCTGTCTTCTAATTTGTAGCCGGATCTTCTGGCTGTCAGTGAGCACTATGCCTCAGCACACTTTGGGTAAGAGGTACTCTGTTTTCTGTATGGATGCTTCACTACACACTATAGATGGGTACTAGAGAGATAGCCTTAAACAGGTTTTTGGGACCATGTTCCTACAGCCACATGGAGATCAATGTTTCTAGTGGAATCATGGAGGATCTGTCACTGTGTGACAATGACATGATGTGGATATTTGTAAAGCCAAGTACCTGCTCATAAAGAAATGAGCCTACAGGTCAGATAGAAGATGGAATCTCGGAGCCTTCTCTTCCTGTCATGAGTGAGCATGTTTTATAAGTGGCGGTGGGTGCTAAGTGTGAGGAAAAGCCCCCCCTCCAGCTGCTTTGGACAGCCCAGCTGATGATGACGGCATAGCTGAGATGCCTGGGATTCTGAAGTTGCATCAGCCTGTACTGTCTTTACCTCATTCCAAACAAAAATCAAAACAGACCCTGCTAAAGTCCGACTTTCATGTCTGAAAAGTATTCTAAAACTTCAATTTATTTTTCTCATTTCTAAAGCTTAGTCTGGAAGACTCTGAAGGAGCTTTAGTATTTTGGGGTCTGAGCTACAGGGAAATGAAAGGGTATGGTGCTGGCTGGGGTTCAGCACATACGGTTTCAGAAAAGTCCTTTGAGAGAGTGCAGTGGAAATAGACAAAAATCCACATTCATGTGTCATCAAAGGGACCGAAAGAGCACCCAGGGTGGCCGCAGTATGCAACAGCTAGCCTCTAAAAAGACACCTGCAGTCCTTGGGAACATTGGCAGGGGCCGGGAGAAAGAAAGGCTTTCTGGGGACGGGCTACTGCAGCAGCGGGATTTGTCACTGGTGTACAAAGGGACGGGAGAAGCAGATCTCCAACCAGGACACTGCTATAACAAACCCAGATTCCAGAATGCTTAAACTGGGTCTCACTGTTCCTTCAATGTCCTGATTTCTGTGCAGTGAGAGGGGAGCTGTGGAGATGGCTCCAGCCCAATGCTGGACTGCAGAATTCGATCGGATCAAGCCTTAGATGTTTTGAGCCTTAGAAACAAAGTTGTTCCCTTGTTGATTGCAGATTGTTAGCAGAACACTAGAAAAGCCTGGTGCATAGTGAGTCCACAGCAGTATATAAAAAGTATTTGTCCAGGTGGCACAGATTGCAGGATCTGACAAGGACTCTACCTGTTTCCTGTTCCACAAAGGGCAGGGTTGAGGAGTTCATCACTTTGCGCAGGCTGAGGAGGAGTCACCCTTTGGAAGCAGACTCTGGTTGCTCTCCCGTAGTTTGGATTGTTATGTTCAAGAAGGGCACAGAGGTGGTAAGCTCATAACCAAGGCACCTTTCATTCCAGCCTCCTGAACTCAGATCTGAAATAAGAATGCAAGACACACACAGCCTATAAACTAGTGGAGATTTCTGAGTTTGAGGCCAGCCTGGTCTACAGAGTGAGTTCCAGAACAACCAGAGCTACACAGAGAAACCCTGTCTCGAAAACAACAACAACAACAACAACAACAACAAATAAACTAATTGAGAAAGGTAGGGGCTGCCAGTGACCATGTCCCTGGGGATGGGCAACTTCCTACTGCAGAGAACATTTTGGTCTCAATAGAAGAGGAAACACTGACTGATACACCCAAGGAAAGATTGAACAGTGCTGGACAATACCTAAATACTAATAGATTTAAATATCAATGATTGTAAGGGGTAGTATTGATTGGCCTTTTGGAAGGAGGTTGAGAGGTGCCAGGAGATGCCTACTGCTTTAGAGAATTTGCCAAAGAGGATTTCAAAGGGTTTTTTTGTTGTGTTTTTGTTTCCTATAATGACAGCACTATCAGAAGCGATGTAAACTATGAATAGAAATAATAATATTTAGTAATCTAGTCACAAGGGGAACTGTCAAAAGCTCATAGTCCTATTTAATTTTGGTCCAATTTTAGATTTTTTGCAACAAAAAGAAAGTAATAAAGATTGTGGCTAAAAACTTTCCCCTCCCACCTCCTTTTCAAAATACATATTCCATAATTAGAACTAATTTTTCCCATTCTAATGAAATGACACGGGTGCCTGGGTATTTCAAAGAGATGGGGAATTTTTTATAGAGCCTTGCTGAGAATTCCAGCTTTGTCCTTAGTGGACCATACCATCAGGGTACAAGGGCACATCCAGTCTTGACTTTGGAGCATTTTCATTTTGTCCTGTCATTGGGTTAACCAACATAGGAACATTGAGCTGTTATGGCTGTTCCAGTTTATGCTGGAGGTGGGTCAGTTAGGGTTGTATTTGGGTGTCAGATAACATCAGTAAGATGTCGATCAATCTTAGGGCACCTGGCAGCTCCTGGAAATTCTGAAAGTCAGGAGCTATAAGCAGTTTGGAAAAGGTACAAAAGAAAAAAATCAAACTCGAATTTAATAATTAGCTATTTCCAAAGAAGATTATTGGACTGGGTTGTAGATCAGCTGTTGAGTGTGTACTCTGCCTGCACAGGCCTTGGGTTTTGACCCTTGGCATCACAAGAAAACAAAGACCATCTAGAAAGAGAGGAAACCAGTGGGTGGTGGTCTTCAAAGTCCTAAGCTGCATTAGTTACCATCTACTGCAAGATAAGCTTCTCTATTGTGTATTGAGATACATCTCTCTATGGATAGCCACTGAGTGTTGGTTTAATTGTATGTTAGTTTAACAGAGTAATAGTAGTAAGTTATCTCTGATGGCCTATGGCCTGGCTAGACACAGGTTCTTGACCCCCACAATGGTGTAGGTATGAGTTTCATGTTGAAGAAAAGGGCTTCATTCAATCTATTCAGAAAGAGGATTATTGCTCCCATGAGGTTTGTGCCGTTACTACACCAGTGGGATTGTCTTGCCAGATCAGACTTTACTGTTGCTCACAAGGTAATTAACACAGAGACCACTACGGTCCAGGATGCAAAGAATAAGAGACTGCATAATGTTCAGTCTTAAACTAGACATCTGCTTCATGTCTTCTCCCCCCAAGGCTCAGGGATCATTGGGGAGGAGGGGATAGAAAGACTGTAAGAACATGGTGGATACATGCAAGGAGATTGTGTATTTTAGATATAACAGGATAGCTACACATATTATTATTATGTAGCTATATATGACCCCGCCCCATACAAGCTCAAGGCAGACCAAATCTCAACATGGTAAGGGGAGGAGGACATGAGGTTCCCACTTCTATCTGAGGAGCTATTGGCAATTAACAGCTTCTGGGAAATAGAGAGTTTTATGTAAGAATGCAGCTTTTGCTGAATTGACCACCTGCCAGCAGGAGTCCATATATCCAAGACTATATGGGCAGCACAAACTTGCCTGGGCAAAGAAAACGTGCCTACTTAGGTAGAGTCAAAGGAGGGGTGAACATGACCAAAACTCATGGAATGGAATTCTTAAAAAACTAGTTTCAAAAACAGAGGTGTAAGGGTCACAGGGAATCTGTGTGCTAACCTATATTTTTTTCATGTTCTTGGTACACTGTAATTTGGGAAAAGCTTGCCCCTGTAGAGCTAGCTAATTCCTAGAGAATACAGTTAAGCCCATAAAATCCTCCCTACTTTGCTATACAATCAATCAATTCAGAGCCTTACCCCTAATCATAATCTGTTAAAGTCTCACACAGTAAATAAATACTTCTGGTAGCCCAAGTTACCCCAAGACTGAACAACTAGGACCACCCCAATAGTCCTGAGACCACCAGAGTGAGTTAAGCTATCAAATCCTTAAAATAACTCAGTATGCATACCATGCCTGATCTATCCCAACCCTTGTAAATCAAACTGAAAGTTGAGAACACGTTTTCTCCTCCTTTTCCGTTCTTGATCACCTCAGTCCTGTCCCAACTTGACCTTGCATGGAGTGCTTTGCCTCTTGCTTGAGTATGGCTGTCTTTCTTCTGCAAGATGCTGTCTGTGTATTAGCCTGTCTAGCACTGTCACAAACCCCAGGCACAGACTGAATGCACAGGATTGTGGACCACTAGAGTCTGGCTGGTAGCTCACCCATGGCAGTTCTAATGGAGAGGGTCAGTAGACCTTTGAGCCATGGATGCAGAAATGGGGACAAAGCCACTATTAATCCATTTTTGTAAGTACACTTCCATGTAATTCTGCTCAGTGTGGTCTATATATTCAAATTAACAATAAAGGTGCTAGGAAGTTTGTTCAGTGGATAGAGGCACTTACATGTGGCCTGATCCTGAGCCTGATTCTTGGATCCCACAAGGTGACAAAAGACAATGGACCTCTGAGAGTTATCCTCTGACCTTTGACCTTTACACATGAGCAGTGGCATGCCTGTATTTGCATGCATGTGTGTATGTACACATATGCATATACACACAGTAAGTAAATAAACACATACATATGGTAAAATTAACAAAAGAAGCACGAAGACTATTCAGGTGCTCTGGATAGACTATCAATAAAACTCATCTTGAAATTGAATCCTCAGCTTGCAATGGAAACGTTCCTCATCAACAGGGTAATTTGTTAATGATATGATGGAATAGAGAACTAACAAACACTAGGCCAATAGGTTATTGTGACATTAGGTCTGTGATCAAAGTTAATCTGCTCTGCTGCTATCTGCAACCTCTTGCAATGTGAATGCCCTGAATTGCCTTGACACTCCTGGGAGAGTCCCCAGGAGCAAGAGGTTCATCATGAGGTTCAGCCTGTTAACCTTGGACCTTATGGTATTCAGAAGCATAATCTAAGTAAAATCTTATTTTCATACAAATCACCAGCCTGTGGCATTTAATCATAGCAACCTACAGTAGAATAAGATACAGTAGGAAGCAGTATAACTAGGATCAGATCACGAGGAAGCCTTGTTCTTTAAAACTTCCTTTTTTGATACAGTGACTTCAGTTCTGGAAACTTGTCTTTACAAAATAGCTAGATATGTCAAATCTCTTTGAGAATATTTTTATGTTGCCCATAAGTTAGCATTTTAAAAAAATTCTCTTTACAGAGACAGTAAAGGATTTGTCTGTTACATAATGACTCAATCATACACTGTACTACTCAGCCATCACCTGGTACACTGTTTCATGCCATGAAAGACAATAATAAAAATTTCACAAGTGATTTACAAGTTTTATTTATAATGTAATGAAACGATGCTATTTTATAGTTCCCTTTCTCAAAATGCACACCGACATCCATGCAGAGATGACAGTCAGGAGGTAAAGCTAAGTTATATCAGAACCATTGGCCCGTGTATGTGTTTATTTTTTGGTATTTTCCAAGTTACATATAATGAACATATATACTCATTCCATGTGGTGCTCAGACTGGTGTACCCTTGTGAAGGATTCGGAACCTTTGAGCTCCCAAAGAATTTCTATGGTAGTTTCTGTAAAGCCAGAGTTAGAGTGATGCCCATTCCCAAAGCTGGGGACCGTCCTACATAGTAAGGCTCAGGACAAAGGCTGTGAGGAATACCTTTCCAGGCTCAACAAGTGATGGGGGAGAGTTGCTGACACATTAACCCACCCACACCACGGTGACTAGAGTCTCAGCAATAGGAGTGTTATGGGGGGTGCTGGGACAGGGGGGTGCGGTGCTATATTCCCATTAGTGCAAAAAAAAAGTCATAATTAGCAACACCAGAGTTGCTAGAAAGAGAAATAAGAGGTGAGGAAGACATTGTTTACCAGCCAAATGAGAGCAATCACACAGGAGAGCAATGAGACAGTCAGCCCTTTAGTAATCAGATATGAGAGTGCGCACATTGAATATGCTCCAGAAGAGTCAGTGTAGAACCAAACTATGATGATGTTTGAAAGGAGTAAATAGAAAGGAATAAAGAAGGGAGCGCAATATTGATTCCCTTCCAATTCTCCTTTCATTAGAAAAGCATTATGTGCTCACATTTCAGGATGAGGACAGTATGCCTGGCCCTTGTCAATTCTTCAAGGATACACTAGGGCTCAAGAGCAACACCCAAGACCCAGGAAAGCCAGATGCATTCGAAATGAATGCTCAGAAGTCATTTGTTACATATAATTAAAGTTGCATAGATTTTTTTTTTGTTATTACAGGGGATTATTATCAAAATGCAGGTACCCCAAATTTTAAGTCAGCGGTCGTCGCAAGGCAGCTGCTCCCTGACAAATAACGTGTGACAATTTCATAACGCCCCTCAGAAAGCTCATTAGGCCGCACGCGTGGTGCCAGTGAAGCACGGAGGGCTTCCTAGGGCTTGTGAGAATGTAATTAGGCAAACCACAGGCATCTGTGAATATGGTGTTTTTGTTCCAGATGGGTGTAACCTCAGGGTACCCCAGAGCTTTCCCAAGGACAGTTTCTCTCACTGTCAGTGACTTGAACACACACCTGAGATGGTCTTTTTGATTTTGTGAGAGGAAATGTTGCCAGGTGAGTAGATTAAAGAGAGCATGGCTGCTAGATTTGACTATAACTCTTAGTTCACCACCAGTTACTGATGGAGAAGCCAGAATGTCTTTTATCCTCCCAAATGGTCCTGATCACTGGCCTTTTCATAGCTTTTTTCCATGTCATGCTGGCCTAAGAAGAGTCACCTCCAGGAATGTCTTGAGTCACTATAATAATACCACTGCATACCAGAAGAGCTGGTCCTTGCCTTTCCACCCTGGGTGGACAAGGCTTCTCCCTGAGAGCTGAGTGGGTCCACTGGTGTGTGAACGACAAACTCACGGCTCAGTTGACAACAGAAGGAGGTGTCAGAATGCTTTCTCTTAATTCTGTGGGGAGAAGGCTCCAGTTGGTGGACTCTCTAGCATGAGCTAAGATGGACCATCCACAGGCTATAGAAGCTGAAGCTTGACACACTGGAAGTGATGGACCGTCTCCCCCTTTCATGATTCTTGCCAAGCAGCACCTTCTGTAAGTGTTCTCTAGGTAGGCCATCCTTAGTAGAATTAATTTCTTAATGAAATTGTGTGAGGATTAACCAGGATAAGGTGAGGCATTTTGAGAAATTATCCATTTGTGTGTTCCTCACACCCACCCACTTCTCCTTGTCAGGGCATCATTACATGATCTTCTGTTGAGGCCCCTGAACCCCATGAAATTCAAATCGGAGGGAAACAATACACTAGATCCTTGCCCTTTGACGAAAGTCAAAACGGAACCAGACAAATCCTTATTGAAGGAGCAACAGGAAATGTTTTTCCCTGGAACACTTGAGAAGGGAGGCTTCTCAGGTTCTCAGAGAACCACACAGGGCTCCCACTGCCCTTCCAGACTGTCAGGAGATGCCCTGGCTGTGGCAGGGATGAGGAACTCATGAGTATAAATCCAAAGAGGTTAGATGAGGTGGTAGATGGGGGCTTTCTGAAGGACATTTAACTTCCCTGACTGCAAATGGTAAACACCAGTGGTGCCCTCTCTACAGAATAGATGGATGTACCATAAGGATATCAGAGATCCTGGGAATTTAAAGTATTAAGAAGTCCAAAGACACTGGGTAAGAAGAACTCCAGCCAAGGCCTCAACACCTGGTCAGGATGACACTGTCATTGGTAAATAAATACCTGGTTTTTGGCATCACGTTTGCAGGGGAGTCTGTGGTTCTCTTCTGAGATGCTACAGTAAATGTTTTTGCCTTGGCTTCAGTGAGAGTCCTAAAAAGGTAGATACTGGCTGGTATCTTTCATGTGTCAAGAATGAGATAGCCACATCTAGCCTGAGGTACACTTCAGGCCTACATTCTGCCACTTCTGCAGGCCCCATGTGACCATGGTGAAAAGTGTCTCTAAGGAAATCCAAAACTGGACACTGATGAGTGACCACAACCACTGGAGACTCTGCTCTCCCCTCAGCTGAGAGAGAAGCTAGAGCAACATAAGTATTCTAGGACAAAGGACTCACAGACTTGCTTCCAAAAGGTATCAGGAACTGAGAGACTCCTAAGATGACGAAGGGCCGGGCACTGGAGCTAAGACATTATGTGCTATGGGGATTTATTATAAGGGCTCTGTTGGAGACAAGGAAATGCCTGTAGAAGGTTTGGGGTCAGGTGGGAGAGGTGCTCTAAGGCTTATGGATTTTGTCACAGAGATAGACTGGCATTTAGGGTTTGTTGTGCTGAGGGAAGGCATTGCCACCCCATGGACATCCCTCCAGGCTCTCTGCTGTTGAAGAAACTGCTGGATGAATGGGGATGGGAGATATCTAACCTCCCAAGTCTCAGTCAGCATGATTACCTAAAGGCTACCGTTTTCTGGTATTGGGTAGAACGGGGATTGAGACGAAGGTTAAGTCACAGCAGAGAGTATAACGCTTACAGTAAAAGAGACAGGAGCAGAAAATACACCGAAGGAGGCAACCCAGACACAGACAAATGCCATATGTCCTCTCTCATATGTGGATCCTAACTTTGGATTTTTTAGATTTCTGTATTTAAATTGGAGTGCCTATAGAGGCCAGGAAGGGAAAAAAAAAAGCTAGGGGGAGGGGCTAAAGGGTAATTGTTAAAGCACAAAGCATATGAAAGTGGTGGGGGGGAGGGATACTGGTTGAATCATTTAAACGAGCAGGAGAAAGTTGGAAAAAAACCCCTAAAGATGTGTGAGAAAGCCATATACAACCTACTACTTTTTAAATAAGACATAAAGGAGTCAGGTTGGATATGAGCTGGGAACCCTCCTTGCTGGCTAGTGTTCATAGCGACTGGATATGCTATGCAGGCTGCTCAGGAAGAAACCAGGAGATGAGAAATAAGGAAGACAAGAAAGCTTCAGTCAGGACATCTTACGCAAGCCATGTTTTGTGCCAAGCAAGCTCATTAGCAGTACAGCACCTTATATTCAGCTTCAGCAGAAGCTTCTGTGCAGTGGGCAGAAGTTGGCAGGATGCTGATCAAGCAGGGCTGCATAAAGGGGACACAGGATCTTAGCAAGAGCGTCACGGACTGAGCGCTCAGAGGCTTTAGGACTGATAACCGCAGAGCTTGAAAAAAGAAAGAGTTGGGTTATCAGGATCCAAAATCAAAGTTCCCCCAAGGCCCTGACCCCAGGTCATTACTGGACTTACCAATTATATTCCTGGTTGTAGGCAAGAAACGACATTCCTTCTCCATGTATCAGGGCCTGAGGGAAAACCCTGGATTGGCTATGGTCCCAGCACAATACCAGAGACTGGGTAAGGTATAAGGAAAAGAGGTTTATTTGGGCTCTGAGTTCTGGTACAAGATAAAGGGACTATACCAGGTGGTGAAAGAGTCTCTAGACACTACATGTGGTAGCAAGGGATAGGGAATGCAGGAGATGTCTAGCCCAACTGGCTTCTATGGATGATCCTTTTGAGGTCAGATTCCATTAAAAGTATAACAGATACGCATGTCACTTATCCAGGCTTGGTCCAGGAGGCCTCCATTGCCCCTTGGTGGCAGGTGGAGCATGGGGGGGAAGTAGACCAAAAAAAAAAAAAACCCCCTAACGCCCCAGCCGGGGAAAAAAACCTGGGGGAGGGGCCAAAGAGTAATTGTTAAAGCACAGGACATCTGAAAGTGGTCGGGGGAGGGATACTAGGTTGAATCATTTAAATGAGCAGAGAAAAGCTGGCAAAAAACAAAAAACAAAAAAACCTAAAGATGTGTGAGAGAGTCACATACAACCTACTACTTTTTAAATAGGACATAAAGGAGTCAGTTTGAAAGTGAGTTGGGAACCCTCCTTGCTGGAGGGGATATGTATATGTATATGATGTATATGTATACGGCACAACAAAATCTAATTCTTGGTTTTTAACTTAAAAATTAATACATGTAGAATAGAGGCAATTCCTGGGAGAATTCCCCCTTGCCTTTTCTACTGGCAGGTGAAACATCTCTAAACAGAACCTGGACTGCTGGGAAAGAAACTAGAGAATGGTCAATGATACTCTGGTGGAGATTCAAGTACACACTGTGGCTGGTTGGCAGTGAAAAAAAAAACCTATAGTGTAGGCGTTCTTGAAAGAAGGGTCTAGGGTCCCCAGTGTGGACAGCAGTGGAGGGAATGGCCAAGGTCCTCGTCCTCTGCATTTGAGGGTATGAAGCCTCACACAGGGGGCAGCTCTGATCTGATGCAGAGAGCCTGGAACAATGCCCCAGTCATCGCGGCCCTCTGAAACGCAAACCACTTGAAAGAGTTTCTGCCCTGAAGAGAGGATGATACAAGAGAGGGTGGTGGTTCTATAGACAGGCTGTGATGTGGAGCCCTGTGGGCTGTACTGAAAAGGGTTCCAGGATGGATTGATGCCGAAGAACATTAGCTGTGGCTGAGGAAGAGGCAGCCTGGGAGGACATCTGAAGTCTAAAATGATAGCAGAAAAACTGCAAATTGCTTAAGTTGACATTTTCTGCCATCCATGAAATGGAGGGGGAGCCTGAGAAAAATGAAGCAGGCTACAGTGTCTTTCGTACTGAAGTGAATGGCAGGGCAATGAAATCCTCCACAGTCAAAGTGCACGGAGTTTTATAGACCCTCGGTAAATTATGATCTCCATTATTAAATAAGCCCAGCTACAGTGCTCAGCAGCACAGCGATGGCAAGAAAACGGTCTCTCGAAGTGCCCCTGAAAACATGGCTCAGTCACCTTTACGGTCACTAGTGATCCCCTAATGTGGTCATCCGGGTACCATTTCCCACGGGAACCCTCCTCTAACCCTGAACCACCTAAAACAGGATTTAGAGAAGGGGAAAGCCTGCCTCTCCCTGACTCCTCTTGACTAACCTTGTGCTATGGACTGCCACCTCCATCCTTCATATGGAGCACTCGTAACACGGTATGAATTTCCGAACCTCAAAGTCAAGCGCGTGGAGTGAAACATCACCATGCGGTGTTGCCCAACTCCCGTTTCTGCCGACGGCACCAATCTTGCCATTATCAATGGAGTATGAACTGGACTTGTAGGATTTATCTTTGCATCTTGGTAAACAGTTCAGAATGTTTTCTCTTCCCTTCTCACGACTCCTCCCCCGGATAACAGAAGAATCAACTGAGTATCTCTTCTCAAGCTGGCTCAGTTCAGTGTCAGGTCCGATGACACTGCAATGTCCACAGAATGCGGCTGAGCTCATGTGCTGGTTCTACAGTTCTACATTCCTCCCGGGCTTTGGTCTCAAAGTCTACTGGTCACCCTACATCTTTGCTACTGTGTATAATCACTGCTTCAAGGCCCTCCCTCAATGGTCCCTCTTTGGACTTCTTCGGGTTGGAAAGCCTTTGGAGTGGCATCCTATCCATTTCCTAGATTACTCTAGGGCAACATTCAGGTCCCCCTTAAAATCTCAATGGTTTATGATAAAAGGGTTCACAGTAGCACCCCCTGCCCTGTGAGAGAGGTGTCTGAAACCCCAGCAGATCCTGGGACCATGGACAATAGTGAAGTCTACAGATACTGAATTGTTTTCTATATAAACATTCTCACCTTAAAGTTTAATTTAAAAAAATTGTATGGTCAGAGATTAATAATATCAATGAAGTACAATTAATATATCAATATATTATACCAAAAGCCATAGGAGTTTGTCCTTGTCTCTCTCAAATACTATATTGTAGATTATAGCGACCTCAGAATTTATATATATTTTTAATTAAGTCACTAACTTTCAGCTTTCACTTAAAGGAAGTAATTTATAGGTTTTGATTCAGCATAGCCAAATTAGAAGACTACCCTTGCTCTCCAGGGCCACTACTAAGTAAAATTATGGTTTCTTGCTCATAAACACAGTGATACAATTGCAGTGGATCAGACAACTACCATCATACTACCAAGCAACCGATGGGAGGGCAGTATATATAGATAGTATGGATATTGGTTCAGAGCCAGGAGTTGCCTCCTTGGCAGGACAGATCAGAACAGTGAGAATCTATCTGTCTACTCAGAACAGTGTTGCAGTTGCAACTTGTGAGTTGTTCATTTCTGGACCTTTCCATTTAATTTTTAAATTGCAGATAAAGGAACTTTCGGAAAGCCTCCAAACCTGACATGAGGAGACCCATGTTTTTCTTATTCACTCATCACATGTGGCTTTGCTTACTGTCCTCTTATCACAGGGACCCAGGCAGGGGAACAGCTTGCATGGGGAAAAAAAAATCTTTTGAGCAAATAATGCACTTTGTAAGACTCTGTTTTCCTTCTGGGAATGAGGGAGACTCGGGGGCTGAGTGTGGAAAGGGTTCAGCTCACTGCTGAAAACATCAGGGTGTTATTTGTATGCTGCTAGAGAGGCCTGCCTGGCTGGCTGGCCTGCCTTTGGCTTTAGGATCAGCTGTCTTTTTCTTTGGTTCGTGTGTGTGTGTGTGTGTGTGTGTGTGTGTATGTATGTGCTCATGTGGAGGTATAATCTTGGCTGTTATTCCTCACAGACTACTCAACCCTTTCCACCACGGTGTTATTGCTTTGGAGGGATCCTCTGTTTGTGAGACAAGGTCTCTTATAGGCTTGGAATCCATGGATGAAGGTAGACTGCCTGTCAAAGAACCCCCAGGGATCTACCTGTTTCTGCTTGCCCAACATTGAGATTTCAAGAGTGCCTTACTCTGCCTGGCTTTTTAAATATGTGGGTCCTAGCGGATCGAATCTACACCTTCATCTTACTTTTTTACTTACTTTTGCTTGTAAGGGCAAACAGTTTACCAACTGAGACATCTCCCTGGCTTCAAGCTGCCTTCCCATACATCTTAATTATAATTGCTCAGTGTGTGACTCGTATGACAGTCTGCTATGCTCTCCTCTTCTGGGTGTGGAGCAGGTCCTTACATGGACACTCACAGAGATATGTGTTTGTTCTCTTTGGAATTTCTTATCCTGCCAACTGCATGGCCTCTTTTTCCATTGGGTAGAAACACTCTGAGCTATGTTCATGTGTCCTTGACCTTAAAGACTAATGTTCTAAGTATGCCAGGAATCGTCTTAGCCTTTGTAACTCATAAACCCTCCTCTGCCTCAAAAGGCAGAGTTCCCACAGCAGACACCTGCAGCTTTGGTCATACACTGCAAAGCTATTTCACTTTCAGTCATCAACCTTATCCCTGTTTATCTGCTGGTCCCTGAAGGAGCAGACATCATTGACATGGTGAGTGGAGGGTAAATACCAAGATGATCTCACAGTTAGAGAACACACTTCTTGTTCTGTCCTACCCTGGATGACCGCCATCCCACCTCCCAGCCCCTAACAAGCCCACCAAGGGGGATGGGCTTCCCTGCTTTGCTACCAGCATGAGTTCCCCAGAACTAATCTTCAGCCTTATAACAGGCTCATGACTAAAGGACCATCAATTTCCCTCAATGGAAGACCTCTCTCCAGCATTTGCTCCCCACTATGCTGACCATCCATTCATACTAATCTCCCAGAAAAACAGGCATCAAAGCCTGGGTTGGCTTAAGAGCCACCAACAGGCTGGGCACTCCTCCTGCACGAGGCTCAGATTGATTCCATTACAGTCTTTCCCCATCCGTGTTTCAACAAACCTTACAAAGCAATTTCACCCAGGGTAGTCTTGTGGTTTGTGGATTTCCCAGCCATTGCTGAGCCAAGTCACCTGCTCTCACTCCATTTATCACATCCCCTCTGTGGGACTTTTCACCTATCACATGACACATTTTTTAAAAAAACATAGTCTCATCATGGCACTGAGTGTTTTCAGTGTTAAAGCATGGGCTGCCTTCCTCATACCTTACACTCAGTAGGCCTGCTTGCCTCCAGAGCCCCATGCCCATTCTTCCCCAGATCCTTGAATAGATCATTTGCTTTTCTCAGTCCTAAAACCATGCAGTTAAGACAAAGTTCATTTAGGAAGAACAAAAGGAAGGAAAGGAAGAAAAGAAAGGAAGACAGGCAGGTGGAAGGAAGGAAGGAAGGAAGGAAGGAAGGAAGGAAGGAAGGAAGGAAGGAAGGGAAGAAGGAAGAAAGGAAGGAAGGAAAGAAGGAAGGACGGAAGGAAGGAAGAAAGGAAGAAAGGAAGAAGGAAGGAAGGAAGGAAGGAAGGAAGGAAGGAAGGAAGGAAGGAAGGAAGAATGAAGGAATAAGAAGGTAGAAAGGAAAGACAGGCAGTGTGATGATTTGTATATGCTCAGCCCAGGGTGTGGCACTACTAGGTGTGGCCCTATTGGAGTAGGTGTGTCCCTGTGAGTGTGAGCTACAAGACATTTATCCCTAGCTGCCTGGAAGTCAGTATTCTGCTAGCAGCCTTCAGATGAAGATGTAGAACTCTCAGCTCCTGCACCATTCCTAGCTGGATGCTGCCATGTTCCTGACTTGATGATAATGGACTGAACCTCTGAATCTGTAAGACAGCCCCAATTAAATCTTGTTCTTATAAGGGTTGCCTTGGCCGTGGTTCTGTTCATAGCAGTAAAACCCTAACTAAGACAGGAAGGAAGGTAGGAAGGCAGGAGGACAGATAGATGGATGGATGGATGGATGGATGGATGGATGGACGGACGGACCGACGGACAGACAGACAGATTGGCTGGGCAGGTGACCTCTGGGTCTGAGCATAATCTTTATTTCATGGGCTGCAAACAACAACTGCATGAGAATGATGGTAATTATTATTCTGGAGAGGTCACAGCCTGGGACACGGAACCAGATGACATCATAAATCAGGACCACTCTTCTGGCCTTCTGTGACTTTTCAAACTCTGAGGCTAACAATACATGTGACTGCATCCAGCTCCCACCGCATGGTTTTGTGAGAAATAACCAATTACCTTTCCAGTGGGTGACAGCCATCTGCATGCCAGCAGCAATGTGATGTAAGCCACAATCTACTGCTGGCACCTCGCCCCAGGTTACAGCCAATTTCCAGAGTCACGTGAGCTTGTTTTGTGCACAAGTGAGATGCCACTCACTTCTAATTCTTAGTAGACGCTTGCCAGAGTCTTTATATTGTACTCAAACAGCATCCCTTTGTCCTGAGAGGCTAATGAAGGCTTTGAAACTAGCCAAAAATAATAATAATAGTTGGGTATTTTTCACCCATTTTACTTCCTTTTAGAATGGCTTCTTTTGGGGACACAGAACAATTTGAGTGAACCTACTATACTGGACCACACATAGGAAATTATTAATGTCAAGTGTGACAGCCTATCTCTTGTCCATTTTGCTTTTTAATATTCGACAAGTGTAATCATTTCTCAAGATCCTATTCATAAGGAAGGTTTTTAGGTGGCTGGTGCCCTTGTCATTTTTATAGGCTAATGGATACTTCTCAATTTAATAACACCTTACATCTGAACTGGCTTTGCAGTCTCTAAAGTGCCATTCCTCCGAAGCATCTCATCTGCCTCTGGGACATTTCTGTGAAGTGGACAGACAGTTACCTCATGATACAACTGAGGTGATATACGTGCTTATGTGGATGGCGAGGGAACAGAGCCTCAACTCAAGCTCGGCCTTGAGAGTGATAACTCATTTGCCATCTCACACAGGGGACATTGGAAAGTGCAAGAGGGAACAGGTCGGTGAAAATGACATACAGAAGTAGATTTGTGTGCAACTCATGGTCTGCTCACACGAGGACACAAAAAAGCCACCTATCACTTGGGAGATGAGTTCATAAACATCCACTGTGGTGTTACCAGCATCATGGCCTCCACACAGAGAGGGGACAGTGCCTTCACGTCTGGAAACATACCTGGTTGTCACAGATCTGAAGGTTGCCAATGGCATCTACTAGGTATAGGATAGCGGTGCTGATCCATGATCTAGAACATTCAGCATGACTCTGTAATGAAAAATTTTCCATCCCTGTGACAAATCTCAGGCTTGCAGATTTACCAACCAGTCAAAAGGACCCAGAATGTCCTCTAGAATTGTCACATGGTTGGCTTGAGGGGAGTGTACATCTTCCTGTGTCAGGAGATCATGGATGGCAGTAGAGTCTCCACAAGCTTCAGTTTCAGAGTGGCCTGGCCCTTGCTGTAACAGACCTTTTCCTTTGTTCACTAGGGTCAACATGAAGGTGATGGGTTTCTGGCTGTGGTGACTCTGACTCTGGCTATGACCATTATAAAGCTCGAATGTGTTCATGTGCTGGGAGCCTTGTCTCTACTCTACCCAGACCTGTGAGAGCGGAGTACAATACCCAATGTAACAGATGAAGACACACTGGGAACGTTAAGAGATGAAGTCTAGCAGGATATTACAACAACATTGGCTATGCCCACTTACTCTGTCTTTCTGTCAGGCCATACGCCATGTTACTCTCGCATGATACTGAGGTGCCATTAGTCATAAAGTGATGGATTTAAGGGAGCTATGATGTTGGGGTATTTGGACTTTTATCCTCTCAGGTGGTATGGTGAATAAACCTGCTTTCTTTATAAGTATGTAGTTTCAGGTACACCCTTATAAGAACATAACGATCTACTACAACCACCCACCATGTGACAGAAATAAACTATTTTAAAACGATGGAATGCTGCATAAAACACGTTCCTTTTCAGTGCTTGACATGTTCTGTGAGTTTGCTTTTGAGTATTGATTGCCTCATTTGAGTTGATGCAATCCATGAACGGCTAACTAGCCTCGGGTCCAAGTTTCAGTTGCTCATTTGAAGATGGAAACTCTACTGGAGGGGAAGAGGAGATGGTTCTGTTGAGCCCCAGTATTGACATAAAGGACTCTCACGTCGACTTATACATATAACTCCAGCCCTGGGGCTGCAGAGACAGGTGGATCCCCACAAACTGGCAATCTCCAGGTTCAGAGAGAAGCTCTCTCAAAATTAAAGTGGAGAGTAATCAAGGAAGACAGTTGATGTATTTGACCTCCAGCATGCATGTGTATACATGCCTGCCTACATACATGTGCTCACACATGCATGTGCGTACACATACACATACATACATGCACACATGCACTGAAAGGAAGTATCGCTGGTATTGAAATGCACTTGAATATCCTGATTGAATGTCCAGCAGGATATCAGAGTATGAAAGCTGCCATCTGCTTGAAGGAATGACATGTCTTACATCTGATAGAACTGGCCTCCCTCCTACCTGGAAACAGCTCACATATCCCATAACTGACACCATTTCTAGACGCAGGATTTCACATTCTCTGTGGCACAGAAACACTTACATCTTGATTAGCATGTCAAATGTTCCTTTGTCCCCATGCCTGCAAAATCATGTTTTATGAGATCTTGTATCAGCTCTATCCCTTTTCTAGATTAACTTTCTAAATTCCTTTCCTAGATTCATCTCACAGTTAGGTGGAAATATAGAAGAGCACAGAGCCAGCCAGCTCTCAGACAGAATACTTTATTTGAATGGCTATAGGCTGTTAAATTGTAATACATCTCCCTCTTCTAATCTCTATGCATTGAACATGTCCGAAATATAGATAGTTATTGCTAGTGTTATTGCCCAGTTTGTACTGTTTCCAGTGGGGCATGACTTCTGTGGGTGAAAATAATCTCCTCCTTTCTCTCTGTATCTGGCCATTACCCACAAGAGCCCTGAAGGAGACTATAATCCTTACCTTCGGTGTTACCCTGGATTATTTTGCCTCAAGCTCAAGCCTTGCTTGCTAAACAGAAGAGAAGTTTACTGCAAATGAGGCACTTAGCAAACTCGAAAGAAGACAATCTCTAGGGGAAAGTGATCCTTTAGAAAAATATAAAAGCTAACCAACGCCTCCTAGGAAAGCAGATAAAAGGAATGGCATTAATGGGGTATGGGGCTCATCACCTGAGGTCCACACCATCCTCTCCTATGATAGCCACAAGTAATCTTATTGTTTTATAGGCACTCCACTGCCTAGATAGTCTCAGCTCAGCTTCTAATTCAAGTGCCCTTATTGTCAAAGCTACTGTCAGCTCTCCTGGGCTCAGGCAGAACAGTCCAAGGAGTGGGGTCATTTCCTATTTCTTAAGAGTGAGTTTTTCCAGCTCCCAGTTTAGCTTATTGGTTGTTCCAAAGAGTGGCAGGTAAACCATATGGCCCTGTAAAGTACAAGTGGAAAAAATGATCTCCTCCAGATGTTCTGGTACAGCACCTATCTTCAGAGACAAACTAGCTGAAAGACATGTGAAGAACAACACGAACCCTGTTAGCAAACATTGGTAATCCAGGTGGAGGAAAGGTCTCCCTCATTATAGGAAATGGGCCCCTAGTCTAACGTTCATAGCTAGTGTTATCTTCCTAGCTCACTTCCGTAGACTGATCAGCTCCATCTTTGCAGGTAAATGGCTCACAATAGCAGACAGGACAGCAAATCTTCGAGGCAGTATTTGTAGAGTGTCAGAACATCTATAGCAATGGTTCTCATATCAGATATCTATGTTATGATTCATAATAGTTACAAAATTGCAGTCATGAAGTAGCAATTAAATAATGACATGGTTGGGGCTCCCCACCACTTGAAGGGCTGCATTACAGGGTACAGCATTAGAAAGGTTGAGAAGCACTGGTCTATAATAAACAGTCTAGAGGCAGGGATGGGGATCAGCTAACTGAAATACTGGGAACAGAATAAGGTGTTATGTTCTAACAGACACCAAGTGTAAAGTGTTGACTTTGTAGGAAAATGAAAGGAGGGGCACATGTAACTAAGAACTCATATACCTGGCCAACAAGATAGCTCAGTGGCAAGGGCACTTGCTACAGCCAAGTCTTGTGACCCAAGTCTAATCCCTCAGACCCGTGTGATCAAAGGAAGAGAACAGACTCCTTCACATTATCCTTTGACCTTCACACATGCACCATGGCACATGTGCACGCTGTGCGTGTTCACATAAGCATGCATGCAGACAAAATTAATTAATTATTAATTAGTTAATTGGTTAATTAATTATTAATTAGTTGAGTTGTTAATCAATTATTAATTAATTGATTGGTTAATTAATTAATGTATTTTTTGGAAAAGACCCCCATATGCCTAGGGTTTGATTACTAAGTCTTTCACCTCTGGGTGTGAAATCCAAGAAAAATTGTTTAACTTATTACCTGTAAACTGGGGTATGCCCAGGGTCTGTTATTTGAGTTGTTAAGATGGACTTTAGACACCAGACCATCCACATCTGGGCTTGAGATGGTGATTCATTCAACAAGTATTTATCAAGCACCCACTAGAGTTCAGGCACAGTTCTCAGCATTTGGGGTTCAGCAATCGGCCCAAGAGACAACAATCATACAAAAATCAAAAAAGCTCACAAGGTTTGCAGTGTATATTGGACACTCAGCAACTAAGAGGAATTAGTAGTATATACAATACATCATTGGTGTTTTCTCTATGTCAGAAGAAGCACACATCCTAGAAAAGCCTAAGTCCTGGATACGTAGGTACACTGGCCAAAGGAGGTGACTAGTCCCTGAGAACCAACCTGATTTTCTGATGAATCTTTTCTTTCTTGAATTTTAAACACTTCTTAAAATATAGCTCTACTAGTGGTTAGGGAGCTGGGGCACTGAGTGGACCCAGTTAGGGGTTGAGATCCTGCATAAACTCTAATAACCCATGCAGCCCTTCTCTAGGCTCAGCTCTCTGGACAATGCATGCCTAGCCAGCAGAGTGATCCACCCCTAATTCCCAAAGCTCTGCTAGGTACAAGATGTTGGCTTCACTGTGACACTCAAGCAGCCCATCTGTCCTGATAAGCCAGAGCCCCTGTTGACCTTTCTGGTGCCTTTTCCATAGTGCAGTGTGTAGTGTCGTGTCTGAGGCAGTGAATAGAGGCAATGTTGATACTGGCTCATCTGACTCCTCTCTGGCTACTTCTGGCTAACCCCATTGTCTGGCTCAACAATCACAGAGCCAAGTCCTGTCAAAGCGACCCAACACAGTGTCCTCCCTCCTCCCATGGGTGCTGGGATGACCAAAGTGTCTGGCTGCTTTTCCAGAGCGTTTTGGCTCACTGTTGCTAATCTCCTTCACATTTAAGATTGCATGCACAGCTATGCTAATTAGCAGAGACTCATAAGCTCAGGATTTGAACGAAATTGAACGAATCTGAAGTGATACCATGGATGAAGTGAGAAACAAGAACTTGACTGCAGATGGAGGCCGTGTTTCCCAGGCGCTGCAGTTCTGACTACAGTTAGCAGAGCAAGGCTGTAAACTGCGGGCAAGCAGCCATGTTGGTTTTCAAGCTATCTGCAAGGTGCGTGCAATGACAACACACACAGCATGTCTACCTAATGTATAAAAATGTAAAGCATTTGTCTAGATAAGCACATGAAAACACTTGGGCATACTGATGTATTACATTACTGACTTGGGCTATAAGAATGCAGCCTATGTTAGTGTAGGTTTGTTAGAGATGGCTCAGTTGTTAAGAGCGCTGGCTGTTCTTCCATAGTTCTAGCACCAACGTGGCAGCTCTCTTATCTGTAACTAGTCCCAGGGTATCTGACTCCCTTTGCTGCCCTCCACCCTGTGTATACATGGTACACAGACATGCATGTGGGCAAAACACCATACACATAAATTAAAAACAAAATAAATGTTACATTATGTTATTTTATACAGTTAAAACAAATTCATTCTTACACAGTTTTTGAATGTGCAACACAGTGTATGTAGACCACTCTGAGCCCCACTTCCTGTCACCCATCCACCCCCTCTGCAGTTAGCTTTTGAGGATGATATCTCCGCGGTAACTTATACATGCGATAAGGAAAAAATACGACCCTGAGAGTTGCTGAGCAGAAATAATTAACAGTGTGCTTGATGCTTAGAATTATTTTTGTAGCCTAAATTCTTATGTTAAAATATTTTAGTTTGTTCATGGATTTGTCTTTGGTGTATTGAATAGATAAAATGTAAAAATGTATTTAAAATGGCTTATGAAGGATTAGGTTTCATGACAGTGTTTTGCAATCAAGTTTGTTCTTGTTATTTCCTCTCCCAGCCCCTTCCCTCCTCTCCATCTACTTTCAGTTATCTTTCAACTTTCCTGTCAGAAATGACCTTTGACCTACTTTCTCTACACCTGGGTTCCTCCTGTCATTTCCTATACAGTGTCACAGTCTAGATGCATTCACACAAGCTTTATTTATACACAGGTAAACTAACCTTTAGGATCAGCATATGACAGAAAACACATTGGGTTTTTGTCTCTGTAAGACTGGATCATCTCACTCAATAGAAAACTTTACAACAGAGGTTTTCAATCTGTAGGCCATGACCTCTTTGGGGATGAATGACCCTTTCCCATGGGGTCACTTAAGACCATCAGAAAATACAGACATTTATGTTATACTTCATAAGAGTAGCAAAATTACAGTTATGAAGTGGCAACGAGAATAATTTTATGGTTGGAGATCACCACAACATGAGGAACTGTATTTAAGGGCTGCACCATTAGGAAGGTTGAGAACCATTGCTTTACAATCTTATCCATTTTTTCTGGAAAATTCCGTAATCTTTCTTAACAACTGCACAGAATCCTGTTGTATAAGTGGGCCACATTGCCATCGTTCATTCTTGAGGAACTTTGGGACTGATCCATTTTCTAACTATTGTGAATACTGTAACAATGAATGTGAGTGTGTGAGTACCTGGATTAAGGTTTTAAAGTATGTTATTTAGTAACATACTTTAGTAACAAAAAGTAACATTTTGTTACATTTAGTAACAAAAGTAATGGTTTAGGATTGGGCTCTAAAACACTGGAGTTGCCATTTCCCGGTGAACCAATACCACACGTGCAGCTACCTCTAGCAGATGCAGTTCTCTTCCCTCTGATATTTTACCAAATTAACTCTAAATTATAACTTGGAGTCACTTGATTTTTCATCTGACTTATCAGACTATAACCATGAAGAGGAAATGGAGGGGTTAATGTAATACATAGATTGGGTCAGAAGCTTCCAAATAGCTGTGACTTAAATGCTTGTGAGTTTCCTGTCTCCAAAGTCAGCCAGTACAGGGGGCACTGCACAGAACATGTGCACAGAATCATCTCTGCAAAGCTCAGGCACTTCTGAGCTTGGGCTTTCCTTGTGTTCTTTTCTGAAGAAAGCAGGTGCTATATTAAGATCTCAGTTTTTAAGTTTCACCATACAGCCAATGGGATGATGGCTCAGAGATTAAAGGTATTGACTGTCAAGCTGGAAGACTTGAGTGCAATCCTGAGGAGTGATATGCTAGAAAGAGAAAACTGTCTGTGTAAACATACATGCACACATATACTCACATACACAGAGAGACATACATGCACAGAGACACACACAGAGACACAGACACACATGTACATACATACATACATACATACATACATACATACATACAAGCACATGCATACAACCAGAGAAACACACACAAAATAATGTAATAAATGTCACTCTAAGTCACATTGAGACAGCGATCTGTCTGGAAAAGGGGATTCTGGGGAGAGTTTAAGCCCTTTGCTGTGCTGCTTCTATCTGCAAAAACAAGTCTGAGAAAATGACGATTTTTGTTTCCATTGCTTTCAAAAGCCTTGCTAAATAAAAGTGACCTAGCCGCTGCTTTAAAATATTGCAGTCTTTTAAAAAAGTAAACCTAACACTTCCTTTTGAAAAACAGTATTTTCCAGCAAGAAGCAGACATTAATGTTGTTTACTTTTTATGCATTTGCCTCTTAATTCTCAAAGTGAGATAGTGACAGAGTCATTAAAATAAAGGTTTAAAAAGAGCCAGCAACGACAATTGAACTAATGCTCTCGGCAGCCCAACCCAGGTTAATGGATCTTTTCTGCACGCGCCGTTGAAAGCTATGAAACATTTCATTTATAAATCTCATGTTCCTTTTTTTTTTTTTTATGAGCTTAGCTCGGATTGTAACAACTCTGCTCACTGGTATTTTCAAGATCCTTACTGCTGGACGTGGGGTTGTGAATGGAGCAGAATTTCAGGGTACTGGCTCATCCCCTCACTATCCAGGAAGTAGCAGAGAAGGAGAGTGGACACTGTGCAGAAGGGACAGTGTACTTATTAACACAGTCATGGTCCAAGGTCCTCTCGTCCTGTACACCTCAGCATGGCGCTTGCACACAGGCCCCGGGCTCATCTGCATCAATCCAAAGTCAGGCAGCCATTACTGTTCAATTGGTCTGAGAAGTGTGTTTCTCTCCACCGTAGATCTCTGTCCTCAAATACTCAGACTCCCCACTTGCCTTCAGCCCTGCCTGTTCCTAACTAGCATCCTGCATAGGAAAAAGACATGCATATGAAGATGCTTATCCCATCCATAACCTTGTGTCAGGTAGGTAGTACTGGTGAATGATACAGGGCTACATCCATCAACACAGCTCTTTGGACTTCATCTCTCAACTCCTCATGAGAACAGGAAGAAAACACTCTCGACTTAGGAGAAAACCTCTAGGGGAGCAAATAGTATGGCAGCTGCAAGGTAGATAGTAAGGAAGGCTGGCAGAGATGGTCGTGGTGCTAACTGTGCCAGAACGCACGCTTCTGCTCACTTCAAATACATCTAGGGTGGGGTGGTGGTGGTGGTGGTGGTGGTGGTGGTGGTTTTGTCCATTTTTCTCTTGTGGTCTGGGGGTGGAACCCAGGGCCTCATACACACCAAACAAGCTCTCCGTCACTGAACTATTCCCCACCCTCCTTTGACTTTAACTTCAAGACAAGGTCACACTGAGCTGTCCAAGCTGACCTTGAACTCACCCTGGATCCCACATAGGGCTTAACCAAAATTCAGTCCTCCTGCCTCAGCCTCTAAAAGAGCTGATATTATAGACCTTGGCAACCAGGCCTGGCTATGAATGATTTCTCAAAAAAGATGTGTTTTTAACAATCAGTGCTGGGGGGGGGGGCGGGGCTGGGAGGTGCAGGTCGACAATAGAACCTGGGGTTCCATGGCAGGGCACACACAAACAGAAAGTCCCCTTCTGCAAAATAAAACTTGGGGGTGTGTTTGAGGGGGACTGGCTAGGACAGGAATCAGATGATGACAGCTTCTAAATGAATGGATCTCTTGCTTGCCAATAGAATAGTTAGGTCCTAATAGTATCTTATGCAGTTATAAAAGAATCCTCACAAGACAATTTTAAGAGCACAATGCCACCTACCTATGTGAGAGGCAAAAAGAAGGATTCGAGTCACAGCACATTTTACGAGACTGTAAGGAAAGTGAAGGTTCCACCCTCTCCTCTCAGGAAAGGACTGGAAGCCCATCTTCCCAAGTGTAAGCAGATCTTACCTGTGTGCTGACTGAGGGCTCTGTCGCAGCTTCCAGGCAAAAAAGGATTACATCTTAAAAGCTTACTATTCTCCTTTACTTATTTCCTATTAACTTGGTATCTAAAAACATCTAAGGCTTGCAATGGTCTTCTTTTCTCCATCAGATCAGGGAATTAAACTGTAGCACTGACCAACTATCATAAGCCCACGAATTAATGTCTGTCTTTAAGTGTGTGTCCCTGAGTTTCTAGGGATTATGTCCCACTATGGGCCCCTGTTTTTGTGCTGTCTAAAGCTCTTGAGCCTGACATTGCCTGCAGGCCTAGGTAGGGCTGGATGTGGAAGGACTCAGTACTTTCTACTCTGGGATCCCAAGAAGAGAGTCCCTGTGCCTGTGTGGATAGCAGTTCTCTGCTGCTGACCTGCAAAGTGGAAGAACCTGTAGGCTAATTCTCCACAGATTCAATTAGTGGATGAAATTTCACACAGCAAACAGAAAGACCTGTTATTCCTTCTGCAAACCAGGTGGAATCTTGAAATAACAGAGTACAGCGCCCTCTGGGGAAGGTACAGTGCATAGCAGGAACAGCCACATTGTGACCAGAAGCAGCTGGAAGCTCCTAGAAAGATCTCTGACCCCACTCCTAGTAAACAGAGCCCTCATCCCACAAGCCCTCCTGACCTTACCCCTCCCTTTCGTGCTGTGCGACTTCACAATCTTTTTCTTTTTCTCGTTCTTTTCTCTCGATCTCCCTTGGAAGTTCTCTTGTTTATAAGTGTGGCAGAGAGAACTAAGGATGTAATTTAACCACCAGAAATTAGGAAAACACTTTGGAATTCCTTTCTGAAATCTTTGCCCCAGGGTTATCACCGATTCTTGGTATAAACCACCTCTCTCCTCTGCCCCCTTTCGACCTGCTATAATTTCATAAAATGAATAATATATGTTTTGTGCTTTTTTTTCCCTCTATGGGTCCACATTTCATCCACGTGCACAATGAAGAAAAATAATCAGGAACGTACTTGATGGTGGACTGGGGACCAGAGGGCAACCAGGTGCCCCGATCATGAGATCATGACACACTTTATCACTCAGCATGCCTTTTTTTTTTTTCAAGTAGAAGCTAAGAGGGACTGGGTGTTGAGGCAAGTATGTGGATGCTGTAGGCAGTGGATTTGAATTCAATGCCCCCTACTTCTTGGGGGTAGCCTTGCACAAGGTTTTGCTTTGCATGGGGCTTTGCTTGTCGAGGACTATGCAATGTCTTCCTGCACAGCTAAAACACTGCCAAGCTCATCAGCAATCAATGACGAAGTGGGATCAGCTCTAACAGGAAAATGGCTGAGTTGACATTTTCAGAACGTTACTTCCAGTTTTTGTTATCCTTTATATATTATGGCACTGGTGCAGCACCCAAGGGCCTGGGGTTGATGGGGAAGCGGCCTCCACGCCTACTCTCAGCCCTCAGATAACATCTAGGAAATTTTTTTAGTGTTCGACTCTACTAGTTAGAAGAAAGGTTTATTATTTTATCACAGGAATCTGCATATCACAGCGTAGATAAACACAAAAAGAAGTCTGTGTCATCCAAAGAGGCCATGAGCCTGGGAGAGCAGCATAGTTTTGGGCTGTCAGAAATGGTTGTGGTAAAAAACAAACAAACAAACAAACAAACAAACAAAGCAAAACCACAGCCACCTTTGCAGCCTGACCTGGAACTAGAAGTGTTTGAAGTTTAAATTGATTTAATTAAAATGATCTAATTTGTTAAATGTAAATAATTTAATTGATTGATTATGAAGTTTTAACTAATCACTTTAATTTGAAATAAGTCACGAGTAAAAACATCAAACAACTAATGTTTTTGATAATAAAATTCTGTGTTCTTTATCCCGTCTAGAACAAACCAGAATTTTGATCAGGTGGCTTGGTCTAAGGATTGCCTATTAACTGACAACTCCTTACTCTTCAAAGCATCTCAGCTGAAAATGAAATAGAGTTAGAAGCAGACACTGAAATCTGGAAGCGTAAAGTGGGATGGTGCTGGCCTAGGGGGCATCAGTGGTTTAAGCCAGCGGGGATACACTAAGCATGGTGAAAGGCTGCTTGAGTAGGAGGGCCTCGGGTTGTAATTGACACAGAGCTAGAGGAAAGCCTGGGGAGCCCCACCCACCTGCCCTATCCACCCAGTGACAAACACAATGAAACTAATGGCTGACTCATGAGAGAGAGACCATGTGTGTGAAACATGTGCATGGGACAGGCACATGTGCGTGGGCTTGTGCTTATATACAGGGCTGGAAGAGGAAGACGGTGTCCTGCATCAGTCTCTGTCTTGTTTCTTTGAGGCAGGGTCTCTTACTGAACTGGAGCCTGCATTTTCTAGTGTGGCTGGCAGCCAGCAAGCCCCAGGGATCCCCTGTCTACACCCCTCGGAGCTAGAGTTACTAGCGTGTTCATGACTACACTTAGCTTTTCTGCAGGTACAGGGACCTGAATTCAGTACCTCCTCTTGACTACCGAGCCATCTCTCCAGGACTGCCTGCCTTGGTTTGTTTCAGTTTTAGTCACTGAAAAATAACTTACAATTGGATGAAAGTTTGGAAACGTAGGGTTGTTCTGGTTTTGCCTTGCAGTGGGAAAACGAAAGCAAATAAGAGTTGGAGGTTGCAGAATAGTCTGCATGGACACAGAATGAATGGGCACAGGAGAGATCCAGCAGTCACTCCACAGGGCACAACTTGATCTCAGGGCTCTGGTGTTGTCTTAACTCTATGGGAACACAGCCTCAGTTTTCTGCTGAGAGGCAGCCACTGGAGTAGCCAACTGGGTGCTCCCTGTGTGACCTGCACTAGGCCAGGTGCCCTCTATTTAAAGGCTCCTCTAAGCCTCATGGCCACTCAAAGACATGGTTCGGGTTTCATCCCAGTTTAGAAAGGGATACTCTGTTGTGGGAGATATTTAAGTCTCCAACTCAAATAGGACCGGTCAATGTAGACACAACTCAGTAATTATGAATATATTCTGTAAGCCTAGATTGGGCAGATACCCCTACACTACTCTGTTCCCCAGCTATGAGACCCTTATAACTTGAGGGTTTTCCAGACCCCTTGTTTGTCCTTCTACCCCCTGCTTCCCAGTCGTCCTCCTCCATCATCTTCTCTCTCCTCTCTTCTCCCCAGTCATCCCCCTCTTTTCTCTCCTCAGTTGTCGTCATCTTCGTTGTCTCTGTCATCTCTGTCGTCTCTGTCCTCCATTGTCTTCCTCCAGTCATCCTCTCTCTCTCTTGTCTCCCAGCCTTTATTTCTCCACCTCCCCTCCCTCTGCCCAATAACTGGCTCCAGCCTTTATTTTACAAATTAAGATGGGCAGGAGGTTCACTAGAAATCGCCTGTGTAATGACTCACATCTCCTCTCTGCAGTCCTTCACGAGAAAGGCCAGAGCTATCCACAACAATATTCTGAGTGACAGTGGGCTAGGGAAAGTCCCTGAAGGAAAGTTATTGAAGGTATTGGGGATTTGAACTCATTTCTACAGAGAAATGTGGCCTTCTCTTCTAAGTCACACAGGGACTTTAGGGAGAACCACATAGATAAAAAGAAAAAAATAAAAAACGCCACACCAAGCATAAGCCACCTTTCCAGTATTTAGCGGCAGGCAGCTGATGAGATGCTAATTATATGCTAGCTGAAAACAATTAAAATCCTCTCAGAGAGTGGAAGGCATTATCGTTTAAATATGTTAATTCAAATATTTTCACACATTTTTAAGGCCCAAGGTAGCTCATTTAAATCAAATAAATAATTAACACTGTTAGAACTTGAAGGCTTACCGATGTGGATCAATTTCAAAACCATACAGTAGAGTGAGATAGAAGAGCAAGCTACAGAATTCAGATGCTCTACCATGGCTCAATTCTGAAACGTTCCCTTGGCTTGTGTTTTAGACACTTGTTCCCAGCTGACACACTCTTCTGGAGGCTGTGGAGCCTTTCGGAAAGATGGGACATAGGTAGGAGAAGTAGGTCACTGGGGACAGGTCTTTGAAGATGTTACCCAGTCCTGGTTCCTGAAACTCTTCCTCCTGTTCTACCATGATGTGAACAGCACCTGCATCCAACTTCGGCTGCCATGACCAAAGCTGCCCCTCCACACACCTTCACAGCCACAAATCTTTCCTCTCTTAGGCTGTTCTTTCCTCTCTTAGGTTGTCATGGTCACGGTGACTCAGAGGGAATGAATACACAATTGTTTATCATTTGTTCGAATCGTCAAACTACAGAGTCCTTCTGTGGATCATGTAAGAGTAAATGCACATTTAGAAGAGTCATGAAACCGTAGTTCATGTTATAATATGTTATCTGCTGGCTGCTCTGATGGGCCCGGATGTGCCAATGGCTCATATAATAAAGGATCATTTGTTCTCACGTTGAGGTTGCCTGCAGATATTTCCGGTTCCTGTGGTGATTCCAGGATCTCAGCCCTTTCTGTCTTATGGCTCTTGGTTTCCATCTCTTCAGATGGTGACTGGAAGAAGGACCAAGGGACAGAATCTGATCTGTGACAATTTTTAGGCAAAAAAAGTGAGTGTCACATACACCCCAGGCCACAAGGACACAACTATCAGGCCATATCAAACTGCACATTAGACTAGAAACTAGAAGCGTCATATTGAGCCCCAGAAGACAAAGTCCATCAGTGCTGGTAAGTCACCAGATGAGACAGACAGAGGAGCCCCTGGTAGCTACTCTGGGTACTCAGAAATAAAAAATAACCACAGTCATTGTGCAGATCTCATATTTTAAAAGTTGATCGGAGGGCACATAAGACATAACTAGGTCGCTCTCCATTTTCTCTCTGTTTAAAGGCTCTACAGCTTCACAAAGAAAGGAAGCATGGAGGCCAAAACTCGCTTTGTGCTGCCCGCTACCCTGTCTGTGATCTTTAACTAAAACTGGGCTGACAAACGAAGGCACCGTGAGTTCATAATGTTCTTTATGGTATTGCCTGTTTAACTGATAGTGAAAAAAGAGGTGGAGAGGAAGTGATGGAGACTGCAGATGGCCCCTGAAGCTTAAAATATTTATATCTGGCCCGTAGAAAAGGCTTGTCTGCCACTTTGCTCAAATTAAAGAAAACGTGGTTTGCTATCTGAAAACCATATGTCAGAACTCGCAAGATGGCAGGCGCTGTGCTCACATTGAATCCTCAAATGCGTTAGGGCTTCTGGGAGTGCCATTGAGTGAGTGGGATAGTAAATTGTGTCACAGAGAGGTGATGTGGTTGCTACCAGGTCACAAAGCTGTTGAGAAACTAGCAGTCTTATTCTAGAATTCACTCATTTAACTATAATCTTAGTTTGCTTCTCCATTGCTGTGATAAGCCATGCCCAAAGGAAACTGGAGCTGGGTGGGTCAGGGGTGGGTAAGGAGGATTCATTTCAGCTTAAAGGTTATTGTCCATAACCCAGGAAAGCCACTAGACAGGAATCTAGTGGCAGGAACCAAAGCAGAGGCCATGGAGGAGTGCTGCTCACTGGCTTGTTCTCCATGATTTGCTCAGCTTGCTTTCTTATACAACCCACATCCACCTACCCTGTAGATGGGCATTCAAACATTTAATCATTAATGAAGAAAAACGCCCCCATAGACATGCCCACAGGCACGTCTGATGGAGGCAATTTCTCAATTGAGGTTTACTTTTCCTAGATAACACTGGCTTGCATCAAGCTCACAAAATAACTAACTGGCATATCTATTTCCTTGTGTATTTCTTTCTCATTTACTTTTACTGTGAGAAGTATTTTCTGAAGGAAAGAATGCTCTCTGGATCGTGATAATGAACTGATGAAGTCACACTTCATATTCTATTGTTTGGTTTTTGAACCGGAACAAGAGACTGAGACCCATATTTTATATGTCAAAACAGACCTGATCTCCAGATTCTCCCAGCATTCCTCAGTCCCTACCTGGCATTACCTGCCCCCAACCTTGAACTTTCGGCTGCCCTTTCCCCAAATGCTTCTTCCTGTATAATCCATACATTTTGGTCTTTCCTCCTCCTCTTCCTCCTTCTCCTCCTCCTCCTCCTCCTCCTCCTCCTCCTCCTCCTCCTCCTCTTCCTCTTCTTCTTCCTCCTCCCCCTCTTCTTCCTCCCTCCTCCTCCTCCTCTTCTTCCTCTTCTTCCTCTTTTTTCTCCTTCTCTACTCCCTCCTCCTCTTCCTCTTCCTCCTCATCCTTCTTTTCTCTCTCTTTTTCTCTCTTCCCCTTTCCCCATTTTAACTTTTTTAACTTTTATTTTGAGACAAAATTTCACTAAGTTGCTCAGGTTGCCTTTGAACTTGCCCTGTGGCTCAGGCAGGCCTTGAGGTTTGTGCCAGCAGGCCTGGCTCACACTCAGTTTTATTTGGTATTTACATCTGCATACATCTGTGTATGCCCATGCAGGCACAGTTGCAGCTTTCAACAAATGAGATTTGTAGAAGGCAATGATACTGTCCACGAACTTCACTGCAGGTGAGGGAGCATGGAATGCCCACATAAACAAGGGGTCCTCACTGAGGACACTGTGGAGAAATGACATCCGTTGGCAATGTGAGGACCCAGGACAGAAAGGGGACATTGGTAGAACTTTGGTCAAAATTGTACAAAGTTAGTAGCTAGTCAGTGAGATTATGCCAATGTTCCTTTCCTAGTGTTGATAATAAGAGGGGCTAGGGAGATGACTCAGTTAGAGAAATGATTGCCGTACAAACATGATGACCTGAGTTTAAATGCTAGAGTCTAGGCAAAAGGCTGCTAACAAGTCCCTGTAATCCCAACACGGAAGCAGAAGCAGGATCCAGGGTTTGCCAGCTAGCCTGTTTAATTGGTAAGCTCGGGACTGAGTGAAAGACCCATTCTCAAAAAAAAAAAAATCCGATGCAGAGTGATCGAGGACACCTGCTGTCTTTCTCTGGCCTCCGCAGGCATGCCTCCTGCACATGCACACACACATACATGCACACACAGAAGAGACAATCATGCAAAGGCTGTAGAACATACTCCTGTGAAAAGCATCCCGGTGAGTGTGGAGTCCATGAAAGTTTGAGTAACTTTAAATCAGAAGTATTCGAAATTAAAAACATAGAGAAAGAATGCAATTGCCTCTGAATGACTTAACAAGAAGTCTGATGCTGTGGCTAGTGAGTGAGCACACACTCAAGGCAAGGGTGTGGCAGCTGGTACCACACCAACCTGCCAGCCATGGCCTATAGCCCAGGCTAAGTACAGTCCTACTGACAATGTTCCCTTGAGCAGAGGCTACTCTCTGGAGATAGGTCCTGTGCTCTACTGTTGAAGTCTGCAGAGGATGGAATATAGTCTGAAGACCTTCAGGATACCACAGCATTACAGCAGCTATGCAACAGTGTAGAAGGCCACTAGATAAAAGATGGAATATGGCCACTGGTGTGATCGGGGCATTTGGGAATGGGGACAGCGTGAGAACAGCCCTGAACAGGCAGAGGATGGAAGTCTGTCTGTTATAGATAGGGACAGAAGAGGAGACAACTCTTTTCACAAGCTTGGATAGAAGGAATCTGAAAAACTGGGTATTAGCTAGAACACTGTGGGAAATCTGAAGCCACATCCCACCACTGGCTCTCAGTAGGGGGCTTTGCCTTTGTACTGTTTGATCCTGACCTGGTTGGTGTCTAATCTAGACAAGATCTCAGTGCTCCTGACAAGGTCCTGGGCAGGCCAAACTGATGTGGTTCTTCATTTAGGGTAGCTTGAATCAGAGAGTAACCCTGTGAAAGGGACAAGACTTATATGTCCCAGAGGTAGGTACCTTTGGGCTGTCAGACAGATGGGACCCTGAGATTGACAGCTGCCTACCTACAATGCATCCTCATGGTTTCTTACTTGCCAGGGGACTGGGAAGACTGTTTTCCTTTGCATCGTATTGTGGCAAATGAAGAGGCATCAGGAGGAAGGCCCAGTGCTGAGGACCAAAAGGAACCAGCAACACTTGCAGGAGGGTGCTGCAGGAGCTCAGTTTTCAGAGACACTGACTTCTGTACATTGAAATTTCACGTTTCCTAATATGCAAGTGTCTGAGAGCAATGCAACCCATGCTAGACTAAGAATATTAAGCAACAGTGATAACCTGTGAACATACAGATAGGCATTTGTGTGAACTTCATCCTTGTCATTGTCCCCTATAATACAGTAGAAAACTATTGTGTGCCATGTACCTTGCCATAGGGATTACAGCAAACATAGTTCAAAGTATCAGGAAGGTGGGCATAGGCTTAATGGAAATGCCTCTTTTTTAGAAGGGTCCAAGAACTTGTGGATTGTGTGGCCAATAGGAGTCCCAGAACCAATCTTCCACAGACAACAAGGGATAGCTCTTCAATACAGACACATGTTTCTGTATCATGTGGAATAAACCACAGAGCAGATAGAGAAGGCACAGTGAGATAAATCATGGGACAAGCATCAGCAGAAACAAGACAGAATTATCTCAAGGTCACATAAGGGTCTCTGGGCTCTGGGAAGGTTCAGGAAGGGGCATTAGGAATTGGGCCTGTAACCTACTTCTCTCGGTCTTCAGAAGGGAATTTTATTTTTTCATTTCAGAATGACTCCAGTTGCTTTTTTATTAATGAGTTCCTTCATCATCTCAGACTTGTGTTTTAACAGCATTTTACCAATGACTCCAAGAGACAGCCGGGAGCATAAGGATACAGAATTTAGTGCTTAATAAAGGAAAAGCAGGCCCCGACACTGAGCGCGGCTTCCACCATCTTACTGCACTTCCACAGAATTACAAGCAATAAATTCCTACGACGCTACCAGATGATCCCATCTCGGAATGTGAGGTTTTAATGAAAGCTGGGCAAGCTCAAAGCACAAGGCCAGGGAAGCTGACGTCCATGGAGCGCACTAACTCCATTCAGGAAAGGCCTGGGCAGGCCGGTGAACCTATGACTCAACTTATAGATGAGAAAACCAGGCCGGAAGGTGAAAGAACATCCAGAGTCACATGGAGAGAGAGCTCCAGGCTGATGGCACTTCTTCTGTGTGACAACAGCAGCCTGGCAAGTCCTACAAATTCAAGTCAAATGCTTTCATTTCATTTTAAACATTTTTGTACCGTTCGACAGTTTCACATATTTAGAGAATGAATTTTAGCCATTTCACCCCACCCCCTCTCATACCCTACGATCTCTCTCATACCCTACGATCTCTCTCTCTCTCTCTCTCTCTCTCTCTCTCTCTCTCTCTCTCTC
>NW_021604590.1:5479849-5488943 GCF_004785775.1 Grammomys surdaster | reverse complement strand
TACCTCCTACCTCCTACCTCCTACCTCCTACCTCCTACCTCCTACCTCCTACCTCCTACCTCCTACCTCCTACCTCCTACCTCCTACCTCCTACCTCCTACCTCCTACCTCCTACCTCCTACCTCCTACCTCCTACCTCCTACCTCCTACCTCCTACCTCCATGTTTTCTTTGGTGACATCCACTGGCTTTCATTAGCATCTTGTACCCAAGTGTGGGTGGGATTTAAGAACAATTTATCGATTGCTACACCCCAGGAGAAAATGAGCACCATGCCTAACAAACATTGGAAATAATTCCTGGGAGAGGTATGTGGAGTCATGGTCCCTTCCTGGGGCCAGATGAGCACAGCAGCAGAGAGTTCTGGTGGGTGCTGACTGTATATGCGCTCTTGGTTAGCATCTGGTGAACACAGCCATTTTGCTAGTGTTCACATCAAATAGAAGGGACTTAGTAAGTTCGGAGCTTTGATATTGGTGCATTGGTGCAGAGTTGGTGCCTTATTTTGGTTTATTCTCAGGGGCCCTGTCTCACCCAGGGTAGAAGTCACAGAAGGCTCTGCTTTGCATGTGCCTGTTTCTGTATTTGACCACACATGAGTGCTTCTCTACAAATGGCTTGGGTACACAGGTCCAGTCATCTCAGGAAAGACGTAGGAAGAGGACCCTGCATTAGATGACAGTGGAGCCATCAGAGGTGTTTTCCACTGGCCATGCCTCATGTACATTTCATTCTATTATGTGACTTAGGAGGAAGAAATGATTAAGGGAAGGAAAGAGTTATCGTTTTAGAATGTGTGTCCATGTCCTTGGGCAGAATAACATGGCGGTGAGAGGCTGTGGTTGAGGACAGCTGCCCATATCACTGTTAACACAGCAGCTTCCTCGGAGAGAAAACTTTCCACCTTGAAGCACCTTAAGGCTCAGGATGTTCTACAAAGAAGGGAAACATCTTCTCCTGCAGGGAGAATCCTTAAGATTCAGGAAGTCTCTAAAAATCTACCACATTCACAAGGCTTCTCCTTCCTCAAGCCTATCTAAGCCAATGGCCGAAAGACACTCAGAAAAGCTGAGTGTTCTGGAAGAGGTTCAAATCAAATATACTGAAAACACAAAGCAAAACAAAACAAAACCCCCCAAAACCAACCAAACAAATGCAAACACAAAAACAAAAACAGACAAAAAGAAAACCCTACTTTCCTGCCTATTAAACTGTATGCGAATCTTATCATGTGCCCAAGGTTCCTAGCTTTCAGTGTTACCCATGCTGGGGTAGCTTTTGATAATGTGCTTGCCTTTGTGTTTTTTGTTACTGTAAATAACTTTCTACCCACATTCTGTAAATGACTCCAAGAAAACTCATTGGCCATCAAGGTGAACTTTGGCAGTCTCCATACTTTGGTCTGTCCTTGGTTCTCTATCTAGAAAGAGTATGGCATTGTGTATACCTTCCCATGAACAGTACCATACAATAGTCACCATGGACAGAAGAATGAAGACAGGAAGCAGCAGGGATATTGTATCCCCAAGGTCCTGATATCAGTAACCTACTTTCTACAGCCAAAGCTCTACTTCCCAGAGTCCACAGAACATCCTCACAGAGACACCAGCTGGGTGGCTGAAGACATGAGTTTACAGGGACATTCATAGTCTAACCACAGCAGCTCCTCAGAGGAAGAAACACTGAGGCTGAACCCCAAAGCCCTCAAAACCCAGCAGCACCAGGGTATCCATCATTTTCCAGACCATGCAGTAAGCCACCTGAGAGCCCCTGTTGACTGCATGAATTGGTTTCGATATGAAATGTCCTTCAAAGCCTTGTAGGTTGAAGTCTTGGACTTTGCCAAAAAGTGACACCCTTGAGATGCGATGGAAGTTGGAGAGCCTTGTTGGAAGGAATAGATCAGTGGAGACCTTACTTCTTCCTCTCTCTTGTTTGTTTTATCCTATCCAGTCACCATGAGGTAAACAACTTTGTTCCACCCACACTGCACTCTACCAATGTGCCCCTCATATGACCTGGTCATGTGTCTAGCCCAATGATCACCTTGGCTATCATCTCAGACTGACTTCTGTGAGCTTACCTTGCTTGCCAGTTGGGTTTGTTATCTCTCTTATGATTCTAGAGAACATCCTTATACACACAATTTTAAACATATAACTAAGATATTTTTATCAATGACAACTCCATGGTTAAATGACCCCAGAAATGGCCCATCCTTCCTTGAAAGCCCCCATTCCTGGCTTCACCAAATAATGCCTGTCTTAAGGTTTTACTGCTGTGAATAGATACCATGAACAAGGCACTTCTTAAAGGAACAATATTTAATTGTGGCTGGCTTACAGGTTCGGATGTTCAGTCCGTTATCATCAAGGTGGGAACATGGTAGCATCCAGGCATGGTGCAGGAGGAGCTGAGAGTTCTACCTCTTCATCTGAAGGCAGCTAGGAGAAGAGTGCTTCCAGGCAGATAGAATGAGGGGCTTAAAGCCCACTCCCACAGTGACACACTTCCTCCAACAAGACCACACCTACTCCAACAAGGCCACACTTCCAAATAGTGCAACTCCCTGGGCTAGGCATACTAAAGCACCACAATGCCATTGCCTGATGTAGCCTTATCTATCCGACTTAGTTCTTCAAGGACAGAAACTAACTCTTCAGATCCAAACTCTAAAGAAAACGTATGGTATGTAGTAGACCCTTTGCAAATGTTGTTCCTCATCTGTAATGTACATATACAAAAAAAAAAAAAACAAATGTATAACTCACATTTGTTGAAAACTATACCTATGGGAGAAATCCGGGATCTTGGGGATCTTTTGGCTTACTGCTTCAAAGATGCAAAACCTAAAACGTATTTGGTTTCGATCTTCAAACTTGGATTTTGATAACCGTTAAACAAATAACCAGGTCAGTCACCCAAGCCTGGATTAAACATTGTATAGGAAACATTAGAAGAACGGACCATGTTCCCCTCTAGAAGCTGTTTTCTCTTTATATTTTATTTTTAATGTGTTTATGAACTATGTTTAACAGCCAGAAAATACTATCTAAATACTTACGCAGTGTGCAGACAGCTAGAGTAACATCAAATGGAGACAGTATTGAACAAGAGAATTTCAAATCTGTTTCGTTTGGAGTCCAGTATTCCTGGAAATGACTTGGGGGTTATGATGAGATGTTGGGAAACTCAGGTTTCTGCAATGACACCAGGGAAGATTCTGCTGTGGGTTCCAAACATGTCAGGTCCCATAACACACTGTTATGGAAGTGGTAGGTTCTCACCCAAAGGATTCATGTAGACACAGGCCTTCGATGGGCTTTCTAAATAATTTATCCCAAAACAGATCTCTACCTGTGAGCGAGTCCCCTCACAGGGGACACGTGTTTCTTGCGCTATCTTCTCCAGCAGGGACTTCTGTATTCTTATATTATTGAAAGTAGTTTTTGCCAAGCTAATTTTCTGGTAGCCTGAAAGGCTTCTGGTACCTGTTGTGTGAAAGTTATAGGACTGGAGCTGGTTTAAAGCTGCCAATGGCCAAAGTGTGGAATCAACACTTCCCCACTGTGGTGGCTCAACGGGGAGCCTAGAGAAAGGTTGGGACCCCATTAAACATGCTCTGCCATGCATCATGTAGTGCGGAGACAGACAAGTGGGTCCTATGCAATTCAGCAAGTAGAAATTCAGTTACATTTAGTTTTCTTAAGCTTAACGCAAGTAAGTAGCTCGAAAGTTTGAATCGATGTTAAAACATGTAATTAGTGGCAAGTGTTTTTGCTCAGGGTCTCTCAACAGATCATTTGTGATTACCCCACTGACCCTGAAGCTTAGTTAAATAAAGCCCTTACAGACATGTCTCTTTAGACCAGACCCTTAGAAGCCTCTCACATGCAGACATGCACTAACAAACAAACACATATGCACAGAATGCACATGTTTTCCCACATACTCCTCCTAAAGACAGTGACCCATGTTGGAGAGGGCTGGACAGGAGTCACCTTCTAGTCTTCCAATGCTCAAATGCTTAACTCAGGTGATAGAAAAGCAGACTATTTTTCATTACGTTCCCTGTGGCTGCCAACTGAAGGGAGGGAAGAATGAACAAAGGAACCGAGGAACAAAGGAAGCAAAGAAAGAAAATAATAGGAAAAAGAAAAAAAATGTTAGAGTTTAAAAACACACTTCTACACTGAGAAAACCAAACTGTCGTTGTGTGATTATCTGTATCTTCTTCGCAGTCCTATACTTGATTGAATAAAAAATGTAAGGAAAGGAAAAACAACTTCTTGCCCTTATATGGATACCAAATAAGTTGATCTCAGAGAACTGAAGAGTAGAGCTCACCAGAGCTGGGAAGGAAGGGAAGGGCGAATGCTGGAGATGGTTGGCTACTGGACACAAGAACACCAGAGTTGTAATCACCCTCAACAATACATTATTGCATATTTCTTAACACTCAGAGGAAAGGGTTTGGGGCCTAAAGAGTGGATACGTGCTTGAGGTAACAGATGTTAGTTACCATGATTTGATTAGCACACCTTTTATACGCTATGCCAAAATATCACATCTCATTCCATAAATACATATGCAGTGGTTTGGAAAAGCAAAGTGCCTACATGAGGCTGGTGAGGAGTCCTGCTCTGGCTGTTTACCACCCACACATGTCAGGTCTCTGTTTGGCCTCTTCCTTGACCCAGTCCTTCACCCTTATCCCTAACTCTTGCTGGTCTCAGTTTCCCCAAAGCTGCACACTGCAGTCCTTTCCTGCCTTACTAAGATGATCATACCTCAAAGCCCAAGTATCATTTCCTAGAAGCCTGTCTTTTGTGCTTCATTTTTGACTCCTCTTCAAGTCCCCAATGAGATGAGGAACAAGCTTAACATGGGAATACATAGCCCCATTGGGGACGGTCAAAGAGGGATTAACCGGTTCTAGCTGAAAAGTACATTTCAATATTTATGAGACTAGAAAAATCAACTGAATTTTTCAACCTCAAATCTTAAGAAATGATAGAGACAAAGAAGAAAGACTGAACTCAGCCCCTCAAGGTCCTGGGGCCTCATGCATATATGCAGGGCCTCAGTGGAGAACAAATCTTGGCAGGAAGTGGCTACCTGTCACATTATCAGAGTGCAGGAGCAGACTGCACTTACCGGATGCTATAAAATTATTCCTACTGCACAAAAAAATATGTATTTTCTATCTTCCAAGTCTACTAAAGAATCTATGCGAGTTCTCGCATTGGGATTTCCTCTGTGCCTTTTGCATACGGTAAATCTTCCCATCTCTTTGCTGTCTGGCCCATTCTAATAAGAACTCCCCTTGGTCTTCCAGATGACTCTCATGGTGAGGGCTCACAGCATGGCTATTCATCTTCTGTCTTTACTGTGTCTTCCAGACACCAGGTTGCCTATAAAGAAGTATATGTCCTCCGTGTGTGTGTTCTTAACCAAAAGTAGCACCATGGACAGGCCTGAAAAATGCAATGAACATAATTTCAGTAGCTGGATGCTGAAGACTTTACGGTTCTCTGATGGGGCATGTATTCAAAATGAGTTGTGGCTAGGTAAAACTCTTCCTTGTCAGCTGACCGTTAAGTTTCCTGAACAGCATTCTAGGGCTAGGTGTCTCTGCTGGTTTGAATGCAAAGGACCTACATGGGCTCATATGTTCAAATGCTTGGGCCTTAGTGGAACTGTTTGGGAAGGATTAGAAGGTGTGGCCTTTCGGAGGAAGTGTGTCACTGGGGTTGGTGGTGAACTTTCAAGTTTCAAAAGATTATGTAGGCCTAGTCTCATTCTCTCTACTTGTTGATCAGATGTGAGTTCTCAGCAACTGCTCTAGCACCATGCCTTCCTACATTCTGCGATGCTCTCCACCATGATATTCATGGACTCACCCTCTGAAATGGTAAACAAGCCCCCAATTGAATTCTTTCCTTATAAGCTGCCTTGGTCATGGTGTCTCATCACAGCAATAGAAGAGAGATTAAGACAGTGCCTCTTTGTTCCTTCTTCTGCTCTGGATTTTCTTTCCCCCACAACCCTCATTTTCTTCCTTTGCTCCATCCCCACCAACCCTCTTTCTCCCTGCAACTCCCATTGTCCATCCACAACACCTGGAAGACCTGGTAAGTAAGGACCATGTCCTACAGGATTCACAGACACTATTAAGAATCTGCATGGAATCCTTCGTGTGGTGGGAACTGTGTGATGAGTGTTAGCTAGAGTGGGGGTCCCTATGCATCGTGCAAGGCTCCATGAAGGTACCAGTGAGCAAAGCTGCCATGTCCCTCATGGACTTCCACTCTAGTAAAGAAAGAAATTAATATACAATTTCACATGTGCACACACATAGATCACTACCACCACACACACAAACATGTACATACATGTAATTATAAATATGGTTGGTGCACAGGAAAGAGTCAAAAACTGCTGTATAATACCCAAACTGGAGAGTTGGGAAACAGATCAAGAAAATAATGAAGAGTTAATTGGGCAAAAAAGGGAACAGGGAAGAGCATCTCAGGGGTCCAAAAGGGAAAAGCATCTCAGGGGTCCAAAAGGGAATAGCATCTCAGGGGTCCAAAAGGAAAGAGACCACATTAGACCCTCAGAGCAATGGGAAGTACAGAAGGGCTGTGACTAGGAACAGGGTACTTGAATAGAAATTTGGGTTTTCTTAAATCTTTTAAATTGTACATATTTTTATTTTTATGTGTATGTGTATTTTGTGATGTGTATGTCTGTATACCACATTTGTTCCTGGCACCTGAGGAGGCTATAAGAGGTTAGGTCCCCAGGAACTGGAGTTACAGATGGTTGTAAGCTGCCATGTGGGTTTGAGAAACCAAATTCAGGTCCTTTGATAGAGCAGCCAGTTTAACCACCGACTAAGACATCTCTCTGGCCCCAAGATCTGCTGTGTTTTTAATTAAAATATAATAATACATCAATTCTCCCTTCTTCTCCTCTTTACAACCCTTCTCATGTTCCCTACAGATCCACACATGCTCCCTCTTGAATTCATAACCTCTTCCTATTTGTTACTGTTACAGTGTGTGTGTGTGTGTGTGTGTGTGAATAAATACTTAAATACAGTCTTCCAAGTCTATCTAGTGTTACTTGAATGTATTTGTTATATAGGCTTGACCTTTGGTATTAGATAGCCAGTTAAAGGGCTCATACCTTTTTCTATTTTCCTCTATTTTTAATTATGTGTGAAAGTCTGTGGACATATGTTCAAGTGCCCCTAAAAGGTAAAAGAAAGCTTAGTAACTCCTGAGGCTATAGTTAAAAACACCTGTGAGTTGCCCAACATGAATGCTGGGAACTGAATGTGGGTCCTCTGGACCCAAGCTCCCAGAGTGTATTGTAAAAAGAACCTTTACTACTATGTAGAGAACAGACAAATTCTTAGATAAATTCCCCACACACACCTTATCACATATATAATGTATGTATACATTAATATATTTAGATTTTATTTTAGAAATTCAAAAAATTACTAAGCTGGGAATGTGAGTGTACCTCTATCCTAGCACTAGAGCCTGACACAGATCCCAATAGATGTTAAGAAAAGTCATAAGCTATGTATACTTTCAAGGGATGAAGATGAAGCTTCTTAAAATGCTGGCCTTACTGAACAATGAGGGTAAACGTGTGTAACGTGACACCTAATGTAAAGACCTAATGTAAAGTAGATATATCATAGTGAGATTCTGAAAACATGTTCACATAATCCTCAGAAAAGGAAGAAAACTAAAAACAAGGACAATAAGATGTGGTCTAAACTGGTAAAATAATTAAATAATAATAGTTACCTATAAATAATTAACTTAAACACAAATCTGACTGGTCTAAACATAGTGACTAAAATGAAGCCTGGTGGGCTGGAAAAGCAGCTATGTGGTTGGGAGTGTGTACTGCTTTTACATAGGACCAGAATTTCGTTTTCTATACTCATGGCAGGCAGCTCCAGTCCCAGGGTTCCTACACTCTCATCTGGCATCCACAGGCACTTGCATACACACATATATACACACACACACATACATATACACATGCGCACACATACATACATACAAACACACACATATATACACACATACATACACATACATACATACATACATACATAAGCACACATACATACACACACATCTACACATGCACACACATACATACACACACATACATACACAGACACATAAACACACATACACACACACACTTTTAAAAATAAAAAATACATTGAAAAAACAAACAAGAAAAACAGTTTGATTTTTAAATAGATTGAACTGATATTTCTTTGAAAAAAAGACCTACAACTTGACAGAGGCAAGTAGGGAAAAATATCTCAACATCACTAATGACCAGGGAAATTCAAGTCAAAATTGCAGTATTAAAAGACCTGATTTTAAAAAGACTGCAAGTGTATTTTGAGACCTGGCAAAAAGTCACTACCGGCATATTCCTGGTGCTGAAGCAGGTTAGAGCAGCTGGACTGGAAAAATATTCAGAAGATCACTAAGAACTGAAAATAAATTATGTTAACCAGTAATCGCACATTGGAATGTATACCCAAAAAAGATAAAATCAGTCTATCAAATATGCAGGATATGCAAGTCTTTTCATGATGGAAACGTTATTTACAAGTACCAAAATAAATATGTGTTCAATCTATCCTGCCTTCGGTAAAGAAATAAGTAAAAACTGTGGTATTGCATGCATGATGGAACATAAGTAAGCCCATTACAATAATGGCATAAATGTTATGGGGGTAGACAACAGCCTTCTGATGGGATTTAATTCTCATTCCATAGAAGGAACTCACAGATGGCTCTGTATACCTGGCCAGTTACCCTAACTAACAAGGTCATATACCCTAGGAGAGAATCTGCTGTCCTTATTTTAAGTTGACATGGAGGTCTTATGCCCTAGGAGAGAACCTACTGTTGTTATTTTGTTAAGGAACATGGAGGTCACGTGCCCTAGGAGAGAACCTACTGTTGTTACTTTGTTAAAGGACATGGAGATCATGTGCCCTAGGAGAGAACCTACTGTTGTTACTTTGTTAAAGGACATGG
>NW_021604590.1:5466533-5479839 GCF_004785775.1 Grammomys surdaster | reverse complement strand
ATGGAGATCACGTGCCCTAGGAGAGAACCTACTGTTGTTACTTTGTTGATATCAAATTGTCTCCTAAGGGCCAGAGGTCAGGGAAGACTGGACAGAAAGTGTTCTCTGGACATGATGGCACCACTGCACTCATGACCTCACATCAGCTGGGGATGCCTGTAGGAGACCTGAACAGGATCAAGCCAGTCAGCCTTGCAGCAAGGATGAAGAGGGCCAAGGAAATCTCACTCGAACTGAGAGCTGCTGGCAGTAGCGGATGCTAGGGGCAGGAGAGTCAGGGTTCTTGTTGTCTGGTTGGGTTTTGTTTGTTTTCTCCTTCAGAAACATCATCTAGAACATATTTATATGCGTGCAATTTTTTAATGAAAAAATAATACATAGAAGAATTAGGGACATAAGGGTGGAGTACTTTTCCAACATGTGGAATCTCTGAGTTTGATGGCCAGAATCAGAAAAAAAATAAACAAAGGAATCAAATTATTAACAGTATCACAACTATACTATATTTTATACATCATAGTGTACGCTATATATTTGCTATTTTTACTTCTACATATGTTTGTATGTGTGTATTACATTATATGTTTCTATTTATTACTAGAAGATCCATAGACACTAAACAAACAGCAGAGGGAATCTGCACTTTGAATTTCAGCAGCTATAGTAAAGTAAGTTACCTCATTCAAAATCACAAGCTACCAATATTCACTCAACATGGAATAGATCAGATATTCTAATACCTACTAAAGAAGTATATCAAACTTACAGAAGGAAAACCCTTGGAAAGATGATGTATTAGGGGGTTTTGTTGTTGTTGTTTTTGTCTATTTTTGTTTGTTTGTTTGCTTGTTGTCAATTATCCAGGCTCTGGGTTCGCTTAGGGGACAAGCCTCCCGTGAGAGACTATGTACATCAGGTTGTCTTCTAGGCACATCCATAAGAGACTGAGTATCGGGTTATCTTCGGGCACACCCATGAGAGACTGTATGCATCAGGTTATCCTCTGAGCACACCTTTACCTAGATTAGGTTAACTAAGTGGAAGACCCTCCCTACAGAGGAGTGGCTGCTGAGCTGTCAGCCATCACTCTGCTTCCTGACCCAATATGGCTGGCGCTTCACAGCTCTGCTGCCTTGACATCTCCTCCAAAGTTAACTACACCCTTGAACTGGAGGCAAAAGTAAACTCGTTTGCCCTTAAATTGCTTTTGTCCTGAGAACTTTACCATAGCAGTAGAAAAGGAGCTAAGACAGGTGAACTCCCAGGAAACCTCTACCAAGACATTAATAATTAATATCTGTGAGTATAGCAGAACATCATTAAGAATCATTTCATTGACTTATTTTTTGCCAGTCAAGATTGGTTCTATCGTGGGTCTCTGGGCTATCCAGCCTCTGGTTCCTGGCCATCCAGGCAGTGTCAGGGATGAGCTTCCTCTTATGGCATGGGTCTCAAGCTGGACCAGTCATTGGTTGGCCACTCCCACAATTTCTGGTCCACCTCTACCTAGCACATCTTGAGGAGAGGAAGAAAAATAAGGCAGTGGACACAAGTTACAAGATAGAACAAAAGCTAATTGTTTTCTTTTTAAAAGAAGAATTAATATCAAACTTATATAATCCCTTCCCCAAAAAATTAGGAGACAAAAATTTCCAGCGTACGAGGCTGGTTTTGCTCTGATACTCAATTCTGAAAAAAAGTATCCAAGCCATAGGGTGGTATCTTCCACAAACACAGATCTGAACAGTCTTCAGCATAGTATTAGTCAACAGAATTTAACAATTCATAAAGGTTATAGACCACAATTGAGGGAGAGCTATTTCAGCATTCAAAAACCATTCTGTGTCACCTACTGTATTAGCAAGGAAACAGGTTGACAATATTCAGCACCCACTGTCTATGTTGATGACAGATGATCTACTGAAAATAAAGCAAAAGCAACGGAAAGTCTGGGATCAGCCTTTAGGTGTAGAAAGGCCATGGAAGACAGAATCAACAAATGAACTCCAATGTTTCCTGTGGAGTACAAGGTCCTTGGAAAGAGAACTATGATTCCACACGTGAGCAGTAAACACGGAAGGCTGAAATGAAAATGTCATCTGCAGTCACCATGGAAAGAGAAAGAAAGATTGGCTAGTGGGATGATTCGGTGGATGAACATGCTTGCAGCTAAGTCTAAAGACCTGAGTTCAGTCCCCAGGACTCACACGGTAGATTCAACATAGTGTCACTCTGGAAGGTCATTCAGCAGATTATCTCAAAACAATATGTACAAGCCATGAGGCTTCTGAACAATTTGTCTTAGAGAAGTGAAAATGTACATTCTCATAAAAACTATGTATAAAGATGTTCATAGCAGCTTCGTTTTTCAATAGCCCAGATCATGGAATAATCTAAATGTTTTCTAAAAAAACAGTAGCCCAACAAAATGATACAGCCCTATTATGGCATATTACGTAGCAATGAAAAGGAGTAAGTTTTAAAGGTAGCACCTCAGAGGGATCTTTATGTTGTTGAAGTCATTACAGTGATTGCACAAATTTATTCACATTAAAAAAATTCATCAAATTACTGTATTATGTGCATACACACACACACACACACATACACAAACACACACACAAGTCATGTGAAACAACAGATATCTAAGTAAGGTATGGGGGTTATATGAATGCTAACATCCTGGGCTAAATATTACATTATGATCATATTAGTATTGATGCTACCATCACAGGAGATGGGTGAAGGAGGTGTAAGACCTTTTCTGCAGTAGCTTCACAACTGCCTGTGCATTTAAGATTAATTCAAAATAGTAAAATAAATACAGAAAAGTGAAAATGAAACAGAAATTCTAGCCCTCTTTAATAGCCAGCCTTCAACATTATACTTTAGGATAGATTCACCTTCCTTTTCTTCTTGTGTGTAAGTATGAATGCATTTACTAAGAGGGCTTATGATATTCACAGTTCTGTTACCAGTTTGAAAATTCCATAATATATCACACAATTTTCCATGTTCTAAATATTCTCCTGTATAATGTCCTCTCGTGTCTTGTTAGTGATAATAAATGAAAAGCTCCCTGTGGTTTTCAAACTGTTTTAAGCAGCATACTTCTCTTTAAACCCTGGTGTGGGAGAACACAAATCTCTTCAGCACCAGGAACAGAAAGCACAGTTCTGTCTCAGTCATTCCCTGTGATGGCCATACCCTAACTCTGGGCCATACAAACCAAAAACTGTGCTGTTTTTTTTTTTGGGGGGGGGGGGGCGCCAAAGGGCCCAAATGCTGTGTGAAAAGCATCCAAAACGTGTTGTATTTGTTTATGTGTGTGTGGGTGAGGTGGGGTTGTATGTGTGGGTCCTCATGTGGCAGTCAGAAGACAATCTACAGAAGTCAGTTCTCTCCTTTCTCTGTGTGCTTTCCAGGGATCAAACTTGGCTCGTCAGGCTTGGATGAGCCATCTTTTGGCCCTGGTGCTAAACTGTTCCAAAGACTTAACTCCGGTTGGTTCCCCTTTACTGGCTGTGGTAGTCATGTTGACTTGGTGTGTGACGCCATAAAGATACTGAAGAAGGCCGCTTGCAGCAGTAGTTTCAGTGTTGAACAGAGTCTGGGAAGTGGACCCTTCAGATTCTTCAGGAATTACTTTTGTGCAAACCCATTTTGTGTAACATTCCTGCCTCCTCATCTCTCTCCTTGTGGGCCTGCGCCTTCTGATGCTGATCTCTATTTTGCAATCTGTCTCCATCCACAGGGCCTGAGTTTCAGTGTCACACTCTGAGCAACGAGAAACTTTTCTTACTAGCGTGGGAAATATGCCAATACCTCCAGAATCATTCTAGCAGCAATTAGCTAAAGTGTGACCTATGTGATTTCTGTTAACATATTTGTAAGTGTGGTGCTATTTCTTTAGTAGTTAAAACATTTACTAAAAATGTTGGCACTGAGGTATTGACCCTTGCTACATGCACAGGCGTTGCAAATTATATCTCAGCTGCATCTTCCTAAGAAAACAATTAATGCAGTGTCAAGTAACGCATTTTCTGCTAAAAGTGAAGGAAAAAGGCAATGTTTTCTCGGGGAGACCTGCCTTCGGCAGTTCATTTCATTTACAGAAGTCTCAGGTGCTGGATTCACCACTAATCAGGTTTTCTATCTCAGCTGACAGCTCAGGCGTGGTGACATGATTTTATTTTCTTGTTTGATTTAATGTGAGGGTTCAAACCTTAGAGAGAGGTGCAGCACCTCCTCGTGCTGCCCAGGAAAAAGTGACCTTAGGTTCCATTTCAATGCTCCCGTTGTGTTACCAATACAAGTATTAAAACCCGATCCCTATCACCAACCAAAGAACATATACAGGCTGGACCTAGACCTCCCCACATGTATGTAGCAGATGTGCAACTTGGTCTTCATGTGGGTTCTGAACAACTGGAGCAGGTGCTATCCCAAAAGCTGTTGCTTACATGTAGGATATGTTCTTCTAGCTGGGTTGCCTTGTCTGGCTTCAGTGGAAGAGGAAGTGCCTAGCCTCCTTGTAGAGACTTGAAGTACCAGAGTTGGGGGATATGGGTCCTCACCTGGTCAGAGCTGAAGGAGGGGGGCTTGTGGATTATGGGGGCAGAATGACTTGGAGTAGGGCAATGAGCCGGATGTAAAATGAATAAGTGAAAACAATAATTAAAATAATAAGAGACCCTTTCATAAGATATGAATATAAAAAAATAAATTACTATTAATATAAAAATCCATATCTATGATCTTTGGGATATCTATTACTCTAAGGGATCAATCCATATCTTCAGGGACTCATCACCAAAGACAGATTATCTTACAGGAGTAAGCATCTGTCCCAGGCCATTCATTGTGCAAAGCCCAGGTACCACTGTCCCTCGACTGTAGTATGGTTCCTGGGACCTGAGCATCCATGACAGATGCAGAGGCATCTCCACCTCATCAATGCTGCCCATGAGTTGCCATTCACCAGCCTCAGGTTCAAGGACTGTCACAAGTGCTTTCTGAGATGCATCCCAATTAAGTGACTCATAAACTGGAAGCATGTTCTCAGTATATTTCTTCAAAATAGCTGAAAGTAAGTAAGCCAGGAAAGGAAGGTGAGAGAAGGAACGCTGTCCGAGTGGGCACTTCTCCTCCTATGTGAAGATGCTGGGAAGCTGCATGAAGCCCCTCCACATAGGTCAGCGTATCCGTGGGATGTCTCAACTCTTAGGGGCTGGGAGCTTTCAGTTATCCAGAAAGCAGAAAAAATACTGATATTTTCATTAGTGAAGTTGGGGTTTCCTATAGTGCTCACCAGGGTCTAAATGTCCCCTACAGCTCTTGTATCTGGTGGTGAACTCAATCAGAGTTACTGATATGATGAAACACCTGACCCAACCTTTGGCTTACATTTCCACGTCACAGTCCATCACTGAAGGAAGTCAGGACAGGATCTCACACAGGACAGGAACCTGTAGGCAGTTGCTGATGCAGAGACCATGGAGGAGCATGGCTTACTGGCTTGCTCAGCCTGCTTTCTTTTGAACTCAGGACCACCAGCTCAGGGATGGCACTATGCACAATGGGCTAGGGCCTCTGCCATCAATCACTAATCAAAAAAAAAAAAAATGCCCCATAGGCATGCCTACAGCCTGATCTGAGGGAGGTTAGTGTCCCCATCCCTCAAGTGACTCTAGCCTATGTCAAATTGACATAAAACCAGCCAATGTGAGGTCTAGGGATAATCATCAGATTTTGGGGGGCATGTCCTTTCAGGGAACAATGTCATCCTATCCTTGAATTTGAACTTGTTCTTTTTGGCTCCTGAGATGGTTGCTTTGCTTTGCAATCCCAGCCACACTGCTCTGCCTTCCCACAGCCCCATCCAATGAGGCACCTTGACTGAGATGGGGACCTACAAAACTGTGTGCTAATGTGAACCCTTCCCTTTATAGGTTGCTGGCCTCTGGCATTTGTTCTAGTTGGGCTTGTCATGTTTAGTTTGAATCTTAAGCTGAGGTTGAAAGACCACATAGTACTTGCTCTTAGGAACACCAAGAGCAGACTGAAGAGGAGACACTGGGTGATTTGGACCCAGTTTAGATGCATTGACCACCGTGGCTGGGTTGTGCACGCTGGAGCTGGGCCATATATTACTTATTTGATTCCCAGGGTTGTCTCTTTCTACAACATATGGTTATCAATTTACAAGCTGGCACATCATGTATTCTGAGCAGCTCACACTGGCTGCAACACAAAGACCACACTTATTAGTGACATAAATCAAGAGTTTCTACACCTGAATAAAAATGAACCTGTAACCCACACCTAGGGCAGGGAGAATTGGAAAGCAGCGCTCCTTATCCCTGTAGCAAACAGTAATCACTCCCTTCCCTGAAATGCTGGCCCTAACTGCTTGCATCCTATTCCACAGGAAGAAAGAACAAACAGCCAAGGTCTGCCTGTGCCTTCAAATCAGGGAGCTCCTCTTTGGGCCCCAGACACAGGAGCTGGCTTCTTCTTAACTATGATACATTTTCGAAATGGAAAAGGCTGGCTCAGGAAGGAGTTGTGACTCGCATAAAAGATGTCACAGAGGCTCTTGCTCACAAATAAATGCCTTCTGACTGCAGGATCTTCTCTCTGGGGAGGGCTGATTGTCATTTGTCTCTCTAAGCCACAGGTGGGAAACCTTAGCTTGAGAAAAATGGTGCTCGCATTCATTAAAGGTGAAATGATTTTTAAAGCCAGAACGAGTCAACTTGAATCTCAATGCCAGATGTTCACCTACAGGAAGCAAATTAACACATCAGATGAGTGTGTGATCTTGCACTTGGTGGAGCCATTTTGTGAAATGGGGCAGGGGAGCCACCACTCTTGACACTGTCCTAGAGGGTCTGGTGTGGTGTATGCTAGGATAGCCCTCCGGATGATGGTTGGGGTGCAGCTGGCAGAGCTGTGGACTATTGTGCCCAGGGCGTGTCCATCCACAACTATAGGCCCAGTGCTGTGGGATGAAAAAGCCTATAGTAGCATTGGGTAGACAGATCCAGGCCAGGGGAACTCAGTGTCACAGATATTCCCAGTAGGAATGTACTGTGGTTTTTAAATCAGAATCAAAGCCCCTCCTCTTCACGGTAATAATCCATACACATAGAAAATGAAGTTATGTACAAGCAAAGGGGGAAAAAAAGATGCCTTTCCGGCCTTGTTTGACAGTAGATAAGGAAATTGTCTTTATTTGTAAGAGGAGGGCAAAGGACATGTCACAGTGACTGACACACAACAGTGGCTGGGTCAAAGGCATAAACTGACAGGATAAAGCCCCCCAGGCCCGGGATGTGATTCCCAAGGCTGTCATCTGTCAGGAATGTGAGAAGTGACACTGGTTAAGTGGAGTAATGCGCCTTGCACTGAGGAACTCCCGCAGGGTTAAGCCTTTCCTGTCAAAGCCAAATGTGGAGGAATCCATGGTCTCTGTGAGGTTTTTTTTCCTTTCTTCTCTTTTCTTTTTTTTTTCTTCCTGCCCCTTCTTTTACCTTTAAGATACTCTGGGAAGTAACTAACTTTCTCCTTATTGGCAGAGGCATTAAAATGTTTACTGTTAGCACATTTGCTGCTCTGTTCGCACTCGCACTCCCAAGACAGCAGAGAAGCTTACATAGAGCCCCACTCCCCTGCTTTATGGGGCAGTATTTATAGAGAAGCATTTCTCTCTCTCCATTTCTTTCTTTTACAATACCGTGCTGATATTTTAAAATGAGATGGGGGCTTCTCTTTCCTTTCTGTCTTCCACCCAGTGCAGACTAGGAAGGCCTACCTCATGAAAGAGCAGGCATCAGGAGAAAAGGCCATCAGTCTGGGAAACAGAGGCCTTTCCCAGCAGGTGCATGGTGACCAGTGAGCGCAGCCACGCCCTTCTCTAAGCTGTGTTACCCTGTCTTAGTTGGCTCCCCGGGGGAATGACAAAATATGAGATGGTGGATAACTCACAGGCAACAGAATCTGGCTCCTTACAGTTTTGGAAGCTGGGAAAGGAGTATCGGCATTACAGAACCAGTAGACAGTTCCACAGCTAAGGAGGGCCCAACTTGGGGATCATCAGTGATAGTCCCTCACCATGACTTCACCCTGGCAAAGACTAGTTAGTTCCGGATCTCTCATAATCCCATCCATGATTCCATCCATGAGGTGAGATGGCCCTGGCTTAATCACCTTCCACAGCGCCACTTCCTGTTTATTTTATACATATGTGTCTCCCTCCTTTGGGATGTTGTCCCTCGGGTATTTTCACGTTTATTTTTGAGATATAGTCTCTCACCTATCTGAAATTTGCCAACTAGGCTAGGCCGGCTGCCCAGTAAGCCCAGTAAGGCCCAGAGGTCTGCCTGTCTACTATTACTCACTGTTGGAATTACAAGTGTACCACCACGGATGGCTTTTATGGCCATGTTCTGGGAGTGAAGCTCAGGCAAGCGACTCTTCTGGCTGAGCAACCTTCCCAGTTCCTCCCACTTTCTAATGCTGTCCTAAAGGGAGATAGGGGTTGGCATAGGAATTTGGGGTCACAAACATACAGAAAGAAGTAGTGTCCGTGCATGTATCTGAGGCTAAACCCTCCTCCTGCGCCCCTGCTGCCTGCAAGCGGGCACTTCTCCATGTTGCTCCTTCTCCTGACAATCACGCTCTCAATGCGAACAAAGAGGAGGAGGAGGAGGAGGAGGAAGAGGAGGAGGAGGAGGAGGAGGAGGAGGAGGAGGAGGAGGAGGAGGAGGAGGAGGAGAAAGGGGAGGGGCTGGACTGGGAGAAGGAAGAGGAGGAGGAGAAAGAGGAGGGGCTGGACAGGGAGAAGGAAGAGGAGGAAGAGAAAGGGGAGGGGATGGACAGGGAGAAGGAAGTGGAGGAGGGTATCTTTCCTGGTCATATTCTGGGTTCATATTCACTTCCATGTTCCCTTTATAGTAAAGCATCCCCAAAGAGCAGCTGATGTTCTCTATGGCAAAGAGGCACACACCCAGGATTTCTTTTCTATCCCAAATTTTTTGTAAGCTAACAAATTTGACCACATTCTGAACATCTTCACTACAGTGAGTCTAATAGCATGTACCATACTTAGTCAACTCGGCCTGTGATGTCTTCTTCCCTCAAAGCCTGCTTCTACCAGTTTCCCTTGTACCTGTCCATGAAGACTCCAGCCTCCTGACTACTGAGACCCAAACCCACGATGTTACATTCACTTCTCTTTTCCTTGTCTCTCACTGCAATCTATCAGAAAACATTGCTACCTAAATCCCCCCTTGCACAATGCCTCGGCAAATGCAAACCTTCTGCTACAACAAGATTTCAGTGCACACAATAGCTTCTGGATACCATATATTCTCAATACAGATTTATTGGATGAAAATATATCTGCTTATGACATAATCAATTTAGTGATAAATTAATATATGTTCTACTTTTTACAAGAGAGATGATATTACACTATATTTCCATTATTAAGCTTGAAGGAAGATTAAAATTTATTGCCCAGTGTAAGCTGAGCCCTGGAGAATAAGATCCATTCCATTCTAGGGAGAAATTCAATGCCTTCCAACGGTGTCCATGAATTCCCGAGTAACCTGAAATCACCTTTGATCCTGGCTCCTCGTGGTTAAATCTATAAACTCTTTGTTGTTCTATGCCTTTTGACTCTTTTCTCCGACTTGAAAAGTAACATAGGTTTTATTTCCCATCCTCACAAATCCTTCTGAGTGCAGCCTAGTTCCCTGAACAGTCCTGCCTCATAGGAAGGGTGACATAAGGCCACAGGTGATTTCAGATTTTATGCTGCGTGCCATGCAGTCAGTCGCACTATACCCACTCAGCACTGGGCTTTTCGTATGGGCCTCTTCCCTCCATGGGTGTCCTCAACACTAAATCTATCTTTCCTGCCTTGGCCACCTCTCGCTTGTAGCTTTTTGCTACTCAGCCTTAGCTCCAGAAAATAGCCGAGGTACCATCCCCCACCCAGCTTCCCTTGAATCCACAGGAAGCCGGAAGTCCCGCCTATTTCTTCTGCCCAGCAATTGGCCTATGGCTTTCTTTACTGACAGATTAAGAACCAACTGGAGAACAAGACCTTAGCATCAGAACCTCCCCACAGCCTCCTTCACCTCCTTCTCACATTGCAACCTTGCTACCTCTGTTCTTGCTCTTCAGAGGAGCCCCAGCATCCCTTGTCATAAGAGATTTCTCTGTTTCTTTACTTTTAATTATTATTTTTTGTCTCATGAACGATTTTAAACATAAAAACATAAAGAATGGGACAATAGGCACCTCTGTCTTACAACACTGTGGTCTAATAACTGTTTATGTTTATTGTATTTAAGGTGACATATAAGATGACATTTTGGCTTGTCATAACCAGTTTCAAAAGCAAGGGCCTGCACTGACACAATGACACATCAACTTCTAGACTCACCTTAGACTCTTAGAGGTTAGTTTCAAATTCTCATGTGCCCCCAAACAAAATATCCTTCACATTTAAGATTGTATTTGCTTGCAGTGTGTATGTTGTATAGTGTGTGTGTGTGTGTGTGTGTGTGTGTGTGTGTGTGTGTGTTCAGGTAACCTTACCCACCGCTGAGCAAGTCAAGACAATATCTCTCATTGAAGCTAGACGTTACCATTTTGGTGAGACTAGCTGCCACCAGCCTGGGATCCGCCTGTCTCTGCCTCCCCAGCGCTCAGATTTCATGTGTGCACAGCTACGGCTGGCTTGTTCCTGGGAGCTGGGGACCAACTCATGCTTGTGTGCACCAAGCACTTTTACCTAATTGAGCCATTTTCCCAGCCTTGGTCTGTATTTAATCTAGCATCCTATTATAGGAAGCATCTTTAAGATTCCTAATGCTTTTCTTTAGACACAGTGGAGACAACATGCGAGGCCAAACGCTCTTTAATTACAAGTTGACATAAACGAGCGTCACCGAAGTAGAATTTCTTACGCAGATAGTCTAAGATGCCGGAGCTCATATGTATGGTAAATTGAGACACGTAAACAAGAACAAATGCGAGGAAAAACAACAGAAACGGCAAATCATGGAAACAGTCTCCAGATTACAGAGGCAAGGGCTTTAGTAGAAAATGTGTGCAGCCCTCAGCAAAGGCTTTCTGGGGTCCCCGTGGCTGTTACCTAGCAACAAGCCCATTACGCAGGGGCACACCGGAGTCCAGTTGAACAGGGAAGAATGTGCAGGTAACAGAACTAAATTTCTCCTTTTATACTATGTTAATAACACAGGTCTCCTGCAGTCTTTCAGGGGCGCATGTCTGAAGAAATCAGCCTTGTATAATGTTTCCCGGTGTTAAGCCCCAGAAGGAGGAAAATGGCTGGAGCTTAATTTACTCTGCACATATCAGCGCTTCTGCGTCTGCAGATCCGTGCGGTAAGAGTAAAGTGCGCCAGATGCAAATCACCCAAACTCAAATTAGTTTTGGTTCACGGTATAAGACTCCTCTACCCCGCCCATATCACCCCTAATAGCAAATGAAGTCTGGGTCGCAGGATGACTGTTATTATATGTTTTTTCTTTTTGCTCTAAACACCGCTTTTAAATACATTACCGCATCTTTTTTCAGACTGGTCCTTCCCTCCTCTCTTCGTTTGTCTGAGCTGAGGGATTGTTTCTGTCATCTGTTTTTTTTAAACCAGAAAAAGGTTGGTTTCATGGTACACTATTTTAATAATGTGATTGTACCACTGGTCTTTAGTAACGATACTACTTTTTAAATAAAATATCCAAATTCTTTCCCTAATTTTCCTTTGTGGTTAATCTTTTAACCCAAGCAGGCTAAGACAGAAGTTAGCTAGACTACAGGAATCCAAATTTCCAAACCCAGCCCTAACTTTTCATTGATAAAACTGTTTTGTTTTTTCAAATTAATTGAGGTGATGAGAATTCATCTGCCCCAGAATCACATCTCAAGCTCGAAAGTTCTACAGACCATGGGAGTGGGAATTAAATTTTATTTAAAGCACAACATTTGTTTACATGACTGTGGAGCTGTGCGTTACTTTAGAAAATAATTTCTGCTGATGTGGAGAAGTGTCCAGGCATCTGTAGCAACAGGAAGGTCATCTGGCTTATACAAACAAGACTAAGTGTTTGCTGGGGACTATTCTCAATCAATATTCTCCAAACAGTAAATTCAAAACAGAGGCAGGATAAGAACCTGGACAGCAATACCATACTCTCACCATGATCCCAACCTGAGTCATCACGCTGCTGCTTAGTCATCCAGTCCTTTATCATGGCATCTGTGCTATAGGCACTGGGGATTTGAGCATGAGAAAGGGAGACACGGCTGCCATAACCAAGGGCTCGTCACCATGTCTGAGGACTCAAGTGCCAGATACTACAATGACTGTTCCTGCTCTACATGACCTTGGTCATTACAGATCATTATGGGTGACAGGCACAGACTAGGCTTTCTGTCGGGGGACAGGACTCAGCCCATCTGTAGGTTCAGTTTTGTTTTGTTTTTCAAACATTTGTTAGAAATATTTTCTACGTGCCCTGGAATGTTGAGGATACAGGCATATTCCTAAACATGAGTGCACATGACAAGGACCAGCTTTAAAAATGAATGCTAGAAGGAGCTGAAGCTGTGTGATAGAGATTAGTGACAGGGTACTCACCTGGATGGGATACCAGTAACCATGAACAGGAAGATGTAACAGTATAAAATAAAACGAAGCTTAAAGAGATTGAAAGGCTCAACAATCCCAGCAATGGCTGGTTACGGAGGAGGGCTGCTCTCAGGATGGCCCCCTCCTTCTTCGGTCTGCCTGTGTAGGAATATATACACAATTTGCTTCTGACATTTTGCTTTTGTTTGTAAGATTCATAAGAAGTTTTGATAAGGATATCTTTTCCGAGCTAGGGAGATAGCTCAGTGGGTAAAGTGCTTTGTGTGTAGGATGAAGACTCAAGTTTGGATGTGCAACACTCACATAAAAAGTTGGGTGTAGTATCACACACTCATAGTCCCAGAGTTTTGTAGGTGGAGGAAAAATAAAAAAGATTCTTGAAGCTTGCTAGTCAGCCATTGCAGCCAATTGGTGAGTTGTATGTTCAGTGAAAGATCCTGTCTCAAAAACCAAGGTGAAGAGGGGAAGAACTAGGGAAGAAATGAAATATTTGCAATACACACACAAAGATACACACAAACACACAGACACACACACAGGGATATATGCACATAGACACACACAGAGATACATGCACAGAGATACACACACAATATACAAACACACCCACATAGACAC
>NW_021604590.1:5385216-5466523 GCF_004785775.1 Grammomys surdaster | reverse complement strand
TGCACAGAGATACACACACAATATACAAACACACCCACATAGACACACACACGCGCGCACACACACACACAAAGATACACACAAACACACACAGGGATATATGCACACACACACAGAGATATGCACAGAGATACACACACAATACACAAACATACACATAGACACAGACACACACACAAAGACACACACAAACACACACACACAGATATGCATAGAGATACACACACAAGACATAAACACACACATGCACACGCACATGCACAAATACTTTCACTCAAAACTTCCCTTTGAAGAATACTTTCACCACCTCCATGGATCACAAGCTACTCATTGATCCACCAACACAACTCCTGAACACCCTTCATAGCCATCACTAAAGAGTTATGTGCAGGGATGAGGTAGAGGTTAACAGGAGTCTGGAACAAGGAAATCAGCACCCCTTTCCTGTCTACCAGCACTACACTTCTAAAAGCACCCTCTGATATCCAGAGCAATATTGTCCATCTGTCTTAAAATACACGGCACCATGAAATACAAGATTCCTGCCATGGGGAGCTGATTGAACTCTCAGAAGTCGACCTGTGTGCTGGCCTTGGGATTTACACAGCATGGAGGAGCTCAGGCATCACTTTGGAAATGTGCTTGAAAATACATCCTTTCCTTGCTATCTTGCTCCATCTTTCAGCTGCTTTCCAAGGAAGTTACTTGTATCTCAGCCTTTGTTAGGAATTGTCCCTGGTCCAGTGTCCTGTTAGGGTCATTGTATTTAAGCCCTGATTGTCCACATAAACATCCCACATCTGTCTGTCTGCAAATGATTTTCATGCAAGAGGCTGCAAGCCACGTCATGCTTCCATCAAAGCCCAGAGTCCTCAGCAGGTGCATGTGCCCTTTAGAAGGTTTGGTTGTCGGTTACTCCCTGACTCTCAGTCGTTTGTTTAATCCATAGCTCATTTTATCATCCCCAGTGCATGACTTTTAGAGTCTAGCATTTGCTGCTTCTGTGGTTTGAATATACCTGTTGGAGATTTAATCTGTATTGTCACAGTCTAGAGACACAGCACCTTTAAGACATGAATGGGTCATAGAGGTACTGCCTTCTCCAGCGACTAGTGCATTATCACTGGAGTGGGCTGATTATTATGGGAGCAGGATCCTGATTATGGAATCAGTCATCAGATTACCAGGGATGCCCATGTCCTCAATATGACCATATCTTTATGATAAAGCAAATTCTATCAGAGTCAGGAATTGGTGTCGCAATAATACAGGTCACAAAGACACATCTTCTAGCCAGAATGGTGGTGGTGTAGTGCTGAGCTGAGCTGTGCAGGATTCTGAACACAGAAGGGACTAGAAGGTGGGCATGAGTAAAAGTACTTGAGAGTCAGAGAAGGCTGACAGGTATGGAAGGAGAGAAGTGAGCAGAACAGAAACCAAAAAGAAACAAAATTCACCAACTAGACACATGCTGACAGTTTTGCGTTCGGGGGAGCTCTGCTTAGAAACCAAAGCCAGGAGAGGAAACACCAGCAAACTGCTTCACAGCACCATGGACTGGCAGACACAGTTCCTTTCGGAACCTTCCCTTTCCTTCTGACAGTCCTTCCTGTGTTATAATGGCTGCATGTGGGATCTTTTTTCCCCTTCTCATTGATTTGTTCACACACTGAAAGTGTCAAAGGTAAAAGCTATGTAAATTCTGGATATATTAAGCGACCACTTGAAGTATCTTAGGAAAAAGGAGGTAGCTAACACAGGTATGTGGATCTTGTTCGCTGTTGCTTTATTTTCCATGGTTTGCTACTGTGAGCTGAGGTTCCCTGGAAAAGCCACACCCGCAGTAGAGATTCTGCAGGCCGCTTCAGCAGAAACTTCATGAATACAAAGAGTTACAATGTTGCAGATCTAGAACCAATCTGTCTCTGGCTATCCTTAGGCTGTTTAGCAGCCATTTACTACAAGACTTCTGCCTGCCTATCTTCTTACCAGGATCAGGGAAAACTTTAGCAAGCCATTAGCTTCCATCAACATCAAAGCAAAGACATCATCGTACAAAATCTGACATAAAGCACAGATCTTCGCCCCGCCCCCTTTTAGTAGCCTTCATGCTGTTCCCTGGGATTATCTAGGAGATAAGCCTATTTATTAATTTCTTATTCTTTGACCACAACAGCTTTCAGTAACCCATTACAGTGCAATTTGTCATTTGTGTGTCTTGAATCTATGTTCTAAGGCTTTGGTCCCTCATATCTGGCTTCCGATGAATCTCTTTTAGTCTCATTGGCACTTTGACTATACTGCCCTTCACCCCCCACAGACACCCCAGTGCCATAATGTGTTTTATTCCCTACTTGTCTGAATATTCATCAGGCAGAAAGTGAATTGCACCAGAGAGGCCTTTCCTGCCTGAAAATGTGAGGATTTTTCCACATCTCACCATGGAAGGAAGTCAACCTTGCTCACCCACCCATCCCCCTCAAATGACTCACTCTTCTATCTGACCATAGTTCCACAGGGATAGGTGGTCAGTTCTGCTGGCATCAACCCAGGACTGAAGACTGTAGTCTCCCCCACACAGGCCCACACCCATCATCCCAACAAAGTCACGGACATACAGAAATCTCTTGCTCTTCTGCTGCTAGAGCCCCTTCAGTCTGGGAGAGTTACAGTTGGCGGGCGGGCTTACAAACAACTCAGAGCCACTGCACATCTGTGTAAGGAACACATCTAACCAGAGCCCGGGATAAACTTTGCACTGTAGAAATCTCCGTGTCATATTAAATGTCCACAAAGAGCAGATGGGAAGCTGCTTCCCGGAGGTCTTGCTCTGAAGACCCCTCCACTCTCAGTGGCTGAGGGTCTGTCTGGAGTCCCGGCTAAGGAGGAAAGGCTGGTTTTGTTTCTGTTCCAGCCTAAGGTTTTGGCTTTGGCAACATTGACTCTTTGTAGGAATCTGGCAGAGCAGGAAGGCAAAGTCTCTATTTAGTATTGCCCTGCAGACCAGACTCTCTTCCTGTTGTATTCGAATGCCGACTTATCCAGACAGATCACATCAGGCCAACATAGTTCCATGAGAGAGAGGCCTATTGGGGGGAGCGGGGAGGAAGGCAAAGGGAGTGACAAAGAAGAAGGAAAGAGAACAAAGGTCAGGGGGCTCTGCCATTTATTTGAAATGTGACAACAGCACACACTTCGGAGTGTAGGTGAGGGCAGGTGAACGCTGGGAACGTAAGGCCATGGCAACAGATGCACAGGTCCCTGTCACCTATGGGCGACGTCATCACTGGACTCAGAGGCCTGCTTCTGATGCCAATACTTCCCGTCTGTGAATCGGGTGAGGATGCTGACCATAGAGTACGGTTGGAGATTTCGGTCCCATGCGGGGCTTTGGGTTGGTGAACTGAAGGCGTAACTTTGCTTGTTGTGTTCTTATTTCTTACTCACTTCTCAGTTCCCTGTTGCTCCTGCCTACACTTGCTGACCACACCTGCTATCCTCAGCATTCCCACCCAACCGGGCCTGGCTCCCTGGTGTCCTCGTTGGGTATGGCTTTGATCAGGTACTCAGGTATTGTTTCTTATGAATGAAATGAATACTTACAAAGAGTAACCTCTTCTCAATACTCTCTGTTTCAGAACGGAAGGCAAACCTTGTAGACCTTAAGTTCCTGGGTGAGATATACTATGTGTAAGGACCACAGGGACTGGGGAGAGGCGGGCAGCTCAGAGAGGTACAAAGCTGGGTGCCGGGTTGAGGTTGAAAATCTGCCCACCACTCTGAATCTCAGAGTTCAGGAGCTGATGAGGTGAAAGGCCCCTGCTTACTATTGCCTGTCATGCATGGCCCCCATAAAATACCTTTTTTACTATTATTCTCCATTTATAGGTTTATTGTATGGAGGCAGCCAAACCGCCCCTGAGTGCTGAGGGGATGGTGGCATTCATTGGCATTCTGTCCAATGGTGAGACAGGCAGAAGGTTTTTATCCTGCCTTGCAATAAACCCATTTGGTGGATGGTGAGGGACTTATTTCTCTCCTGGACTCCCAGATGAGTGCTTGATTGGAGGTGAATTTTAAGCATCAAAGAGAGTAGCATTTCCTCAAACATGTAAGGAGCTTTGATGTTACCTGAGGGAGGTAAGTGGGTCCATCTGTAACTTGGTGGTGGGGAGGAGACCCTCTGGCTCAGCCATGCCCACTTGGTGCGCTCCCCCCCCCCACCCCGAGCTGTGGAGGATCAGCAAAGAGAGAGAGTTACAAAGACCCATCCTGTGGGGCATCTGCTGTCCCTCAGTGCTACTGCTAGAGCCATAACCTGATAGGCAACAGCCCTAGATCAGGCCGATGCCAATCAGGTGGCTAGCTATGGGATGACAGATATACAGGGCTCCTAGTCAGAGTGTGTTGTGTTTATAGAGATAAAGAGAGAAGGAATATGTTTTTGTGGAGATGTGGTCAGATATGGGGCAAAGAGGTGCCTCCGAGGGCCCATGCTGAAGCATCCCTTCCCTGGAGGGACCACATGACAGTATAGGATAGAATAGAGTTTATTCAGGGCATGGGGAGGGGAGTTGGGAGGGTAGTCAAGACAGAGAAAGGCAGGGAGAGAGAGGAGAGAGAGAGAGAGAGAGAGAGAGAGAGAGAGAGAGAGAGAGAGGAAGAAGAAGGAGAGGAGGAGAAGGAGGAGGAAGAGGAGGAGGAGGGGCCAGCCATGAGCATGTGGAGAGAGGAATGGGGAGAGAAGGATGAAGGGGCAAGAGGGCAGAGTGGGAGCAGGAAGGCAAGAGCAAAAGAGATCGGAGCGGGTGAGCAGCCCCTTTTATAGTGAGTCAGGCGTGTCTGGCTATTGCCAGGTAACTGTGGGGCAGAGCTTAGAGAAAATGGTAACAAAGTGCAGGGGGTTAAGGTACAGGGCTCAAAGACTGGGCTCCTGAAGGGATTCTCGGTACTTGTTCTATGTTCATCATTTTAAAGAGGGGAATTTGGAGGACAAGAAACCTGTCCGGTACAGAAAAATCTCAACCTCCTAGCATCCTTAATGATAGACTATATAGAGTCAGGACAAGAGTCAAGATGGACGAGTGTGCATGTGCATGCATGCATGAGTGTGCGTGCATGAGTGTGAGTGTGCATGTGTGACAAGAGCAAGTTCCATCCCCAAACTGATCTGTGATGCCCTGTTTTGACACACGAAATCAATCTCTTCCTTGCATGTTTCTTTGACACCATAAGGTCACGAGGGTATCCCAAGAGCCAAGAAGGAGCTGGCTCCATGCCCTTGAACTTAGAAACTACAAGCAAATTAAACCTCTCCCTGAGTCAGCCTGCTTCTGGGATTTCATGATCGTACAGTACCTCCAGCCCGTTGTTTTTTAAACCCATTCTATACGGTTTTAGTCTATTCTATAGTCTTCAAAGTTTTCTCTCTTTTCCAGGCTTTTGTGGAACAGTTTCCCCCACTTATGCAAACCAGAAGCCTGGATACATCACCTCTCACTTCTGCATTGCAATTTACAGAACTCACTCTCAAAACTTCCTACTGCTCTTTCGAACAGTAAACACTCAGAACCCCATTCTCCCCTAACCTGGAGGACCCCACAGCAACCTTCTAAGTAGAATAACTGTTCCAAGCCTCAGTCCACCCACGTGGTGCAATAACAAACAGTATTTAAACATCATACCAGCCTTACCTGCTCTCTGTCATTTGCAGGAAAGGGCATCCTGATGCAGCCTTCAGATAACTCTGGTAAGCAGGATGTGAAAGAACCTCTGTGCAGTTTCTACTTGCTCTCCTCTGGAAGCCCTGAAGTCCCATCTATGCAGCTCTTGCAGCTGCCAGACCACTATCTCTCTCACCCTTTGCATGTGGACATGCTGTCTTTGCTTCTCTCTCTTCCAGAGCAATCACTCCCTGTGCCTGATTCTAACTCAGTGTTTAGATCTTGGCATAGATGCTACTTCTTTCAGAGATGGTTTTCTACCCAGAGATTGGATGCTATGCCCCTCCACACTGCCTCAGCTCCAAGGCCTCATACCACACAGTGCCATCCATAGTTACATGATGTCCTGTGAATGTCCATTGTGTGAAAGCTCCAGTTCCACCGAGGTCAGGTGCTCCCTCCCAAGGGGAGGTACTCCCTCCTGAGGTGAGAAAGGTTTAGGAAGGAGACAGACACAGGCCATGCTATTTTATGGAACTATGCATGAACCATTTTACACTTAATTCAAGAGCTTTCGACTATATTGTATATTCTTTTTAATCTTTCCTGGTTCTGTTTAAAGTCTGTCTTCTTGTTCAAAGACTGTACACCTGTACAAACACAGTTTCGTAGCCCATAGAAAAATAGCAGTTTACATTACACAGCTAGAAATAGGGTTAGGGTGCAAGGCCCAGTAGATTGACTATGAAGGCTGGCCTTTGAATCAATTAGGCATGTGTACTGGGTTGAAATTGGGCCAAATGAGATGTTATAAACATTTTCCCCTGGGGATTGTTTTCCAGTCAGAATGGTATTGTCTGGGGTTGTATAAGTAACTATCCACGAGAGACATTGGATTTGGGGGGAGTCTTTTCTTTGGGGAAATTTCCCTCTCCACCTGGGCCCAAAAAGCCAAGTAGGTCTCATGAACCAAGATTCCCCCAATGTGGGGCCGGCTATGGTGGGAAATGCTTGGCTTGGGGGGAGGCACTCTTTCTAGGTGCAGTCCTTTTTGTTGGCTTTATCCCTGCTGCAGGAGTACTGTGAATTTAATGAGCTTCAGTTGAGTATCAGAGTGAGAACAGAGGAAGGAATTAGCTCTGCTTACTGAGCACATTGTAGAGCCTCGAAAACTCTGCCGGAGTCACGCAGGATCCAGAGCACCAAGAAGACAGCTACAGTAACACAGTCAAAGGTCAGAAGGTATAAAACCAGTCTCCTGGCTGCCGCTGCCTTCACTGAAGCTCTGCGCATGTGGAGAGAGGCATTCGTGGGTACTACAAGATAGAGCCTCACCACTCACTACTCACCACGCATGCATAGTTTCTACAGGGACGGATGGGATGTCCTGCTGTTTGCTGTAGAGCAGAAAGCCTTCTCAGGGATATCCTGACTCCCACTACCTACTAGAGAACAGATTACTTCTCTCCCTTTCCTCCACCCCCCTCCTGCCCTTCTTCAGTCCTCAGACACAAAAGGGTAAAACAGCATGGCTGCCTACAGAGTGGGTGCTACAATCTCTTGCCAGTACCCAAGCTTGAGACTCCTGTACTTCACACAAGACAACTCTGAACGCTTCGGAGAGAAACAAAGGACTATCATCAATGCTTCAACATTGTACTCAGGGTGTTAGGCTGAAATAGATAGAAATCGGTGTGTTAATTCCTGTCACTTTTCATGCCAAAGTTTTGGGCCTGTTTTTCCTCCAGGACAAGATGGCTTCCAGATGAGGCAGCTGGTGTGTAGGCTCACAGGAGCATATGTGTTTACTATGTTCACAGAAGTCAACATTTTACTGTGCACCCTCCCTGTGTCCAGAGCTGGACTGAATCAGATCCAGGGGCTTAGCTTTGGCAGTATGTGTATTTGCCTCCAGTCTCATGACAGCTGACCAACAGAGGGCAAGAGGATCTCCTCTAGTGGATATGCTGTGTCCACTAACAAAGCCGCTTCTTCCAGAGATGTTTCTTTCAGATCTTATTCTCCCACCGCACTCACCCCTGCCTTCTGTTGGTTAGCCAAGGGAGGCTAACAGACTGTGCAAAGGGCAGCTGGGGGTGGTTCAGAAAGAGGGGTCCCTTAGATCATGCCTGGCAGAAATGACTTACTTACTTTTAAATTATTCAGCCCTCCCATTTGCCTTACAAGTGAACGGAGACACCAAGTAGTTAAATGAAGGGAGTGAGGTTGCACAGGTGTGGATTCTATCTGACCCAAGGCACAGGGCTAATTTATCAGCTAATATTTATCAATTGATGATTTTTGCATTAAAAAAAAATCTGGATTTGTAGAGTTTCCTTAAAAAACAAGTCGAATAACATGGGGGCATCCAGACAAGCAGAACTGTGCTGGAAAACTTAAACATGTACAGTCGTAAGAAGCCAGGTGACCATGTCAGCCTTTCTGAGAAGGCTGTGCTCTCCTTTCCAAGGGCACCCGGGAAAACAGTGTTTATAAAAGGTTTCCCTGATATGAAAGCGAGACCAGGGTTTGTATTCAAGTCCCTTCTGGAGGAATCACGTGATATTATCATCCTATAGGTAGTGAATCAAAGGGCTAAATCCAAAAGTTCCAAATCCAAAGCATTCCCTGCAGGTGCTGAGCCACTGGAACCTGGAAATGTTTGGTCTGCAGACATTGCTGGCTGAGGGGCATAGAGGGAGGACAGCCTCTCTTCTTGATTCCGGTGTGCTTCTCCTTAGGTTTTGGTAATATGTGGTTTCTCTGGCATTTGGCATTGGTAGCACACGTAGCTGGCATTTTTCAGAAGCCAGAACATGTGCCTCAGTTACAGACCGAGGACAGTGTGAGAATACTCACTCTCCTTAGGATTATTAATGGGTCATTCAAAGCCAGTTCAGATAGCAATATTTAAAATGTTTGCAAATGACGACTTCTGGTCAGGGGCCTTCTAAGTGGAAATCAACATCCCTGAAGGGTGGGTTTCTAATTTGAAGATTACTTCAAAGGTTAACTGATTGTGTCTAGGGCATAGCTTAAAATTTCAAGAAATTTAATGAAGACTTAAATGTTCCAATTGGGGTATCACGGTCTAGTTCACTGTTGTCCCTACCACTCCCTAAATTTGCCCCCAGAGTAGAATCCATTGCTTTTTGTCATTGCCTTCGCCCTGTCATCTTTCTAGTGGGTGTGTAAAGAGAAAAACACAATAAATAGTTGCTCTGTCTCTATCAAAAAAAAAGAAAAAAAAAGAGTTAGGAAAGAAGGCAGTGGTGGACTTTACACATAATCCTTGTAAGGGGTATGTCATTGCTACTACTATACAAAGCAAAGAGAATTCACTTAGAAAACTTAGCCCAGTGCACTGTGTGCTGTGAACCGTGGTGTCCTCTTCAGCTCCACCCCATGTGCTCCTCTGTGAAGTGACCAGCCATCTCTTGAGAACAGGGACACAGAGAGGAAACAGAGGTGGTGAGCTTTTCTGGAAGCCAGCAGCTCACCTGTCTGGATCTATTTCTTCTGGCTCTTGGCGAAGGGCCCCCAGCACAGAAAGCTGAGCAGGGGGGGCCTTGCAAGCAGATCAACTTCCTGAAGTCCGAGTGGGCATGGTGGAACTTACAGGGTGGAAGAGTGGCGGATAAGCAAGTTCAGATAAAGCAGATGAGAACTGAGCTTCAGATAAGGAAGCCAGGCAGAGAGGATATAGAAAGAAACATGGACGCTTGACTCCGTACTGCCCTTTGACCTGCTGGATCAATAACATAGACAAGCAGATTCTAGGGATTTGAGTTCATTAGAGCCATGTTGTCCATAAGAGATCATACGAAGCCTTTGCAACCTTTACGACCTGGGCAAACCGAGACAGATCTACCGTGACTATCTTCAGTTTTGCCCATTTCTTATCTGTCTTGGCCATCACCAGTGTTCACGGAGAGTAAACATCTGCTTAGAGAACATCCCCACCCCTGAAGAAGAAGAAAAACCACTTGAGCTTTCCTAGAAGGCGTCTGAGCCCCTGCTCCCCAAAATGTGTGAAATTCATACCTAAGAATGCTCAAAAATATATTTTACCTCAATGATTTGAATTACTTCACATCTCTAAAAGATTTTTAAGAGGAGATAAACGGTGGTGGCTTCACTTTCCGAATGTCTAAGGGGCACAATGGCCTCAGCATGATGGGGCCCTGGTGGGAGACTCCAGGTGTCTGCCTGTTGTTGCCACCCAAGGACCCAGTGTGAACCATCAGGAGCCAGCACCCATCTCTCATCCCCATGCCTCTCTGGTATCACCAGTTCCCTTTCTGACTCCCCACATCCCTGCATTTGATGCTATCTTCATCTCCGGTCTGTCCTTTTCAATCCTTTTCTGGTTTGATTTGTCTTTTCCTCTCCCCTGTGTCTGGGGACACAGGCAGACTCCATGAGCCCTATTTTTTTCACACTAGGAGTCAGAGGAACCAGGCCTAGGGAGTTTCCTTTAGCCACTTCCTTTTGATCAGGGAGAAAGATGTGGTCCGACTCCCCAATTTTGCTGGTTTCCAAGCCCTGGCTGCCACATCTGCCTGGGCACTATGTTGCTTGATGTGTTTTTCTCTCCCCAGCAGCAACAGGCTGCTTGTGTGCCTGACTAACTGATCTTTCCCATGCTTGGATAGTGATGGAGTCCCACCACAAATGGATTCTATGCTTCTTTTCTCCATATATCATTTGATCTTTGTCCCTTGGGGGATTTCAGAAATCCCCGTAAATACATATACATGCTCTCGCACACACACACACACACACACACACACAACTCCACACTTCTTACAATTTTGACATTTTCAAAGCAGCAATTGCTTCATACACCATTTAGCTAGATTCCACTTTAATGGGGCAGGAACACATAATAACTGTTTTTAGTAACTCAACAAAACATCTGAGTTCAAGTACCGCCTTTACCAAGACCCTAATCCATTGTTCCAAACAATTAAATAGCATTCCTATCAGACAAGGCCATCTTTTTCCTGCCAGGGGCCAGTAGACTCTACTTCGGGGAGAGACATATACAAACCGGAAGCCCCGCCTCTTCCTCTTCCTCCACCTGGTCTATTTGCCAAGACACCTCCGGAAAAGCTGTTCTCCTGTCCGGCTGCACTCAGCACAGAGCTGCCTGGTCACTTAAGGGCTGGCCTCGGCTCACTGAGAGCCTGCCCCCAGCTCCCCTGGGTTGTTTATCTCATTCCTCTTCCTGAGACCCAACAGAGCCATTCCAGGCTCAAAACACTATCAGAATGGGACATTTTCCCCTGTAGATATGCATGGGAACAACTTTGGAATATAAAGACTTTAAACAATGAACATTGTTTGAGATAGAATTAGCGCTAAAGTCCTGTACAAACAGCTGGATGAAATACGTCTTTATCTGCCACTGTCTCTGATTTTAAACAATACATAAGATGTTTGTTCAAGACTTGGCATAGCCAGATGTGCCTCTCATTATGAGTTGTACCCAGCCCCTCCTGGCAGCAGCTGGGAGAAAATGTCATTTTTCTCTAAGACCCACTTCTTGCTCTTCTGCATCCACTCCCCTCCCAGGATAGCATCAGGAGGTTTTCTGAGATCTGCTGCTGCATCCTGCTCCTGTAGCCTGGCAACAGTGACCAGGTACCCCTGCTGGAACATGCTACTTCTTCTCAGGAGGAAGGTGGCAGGAGACACTGGGCAGTTATCACCTACTTGCTCAGTTTTTCCTCATCTGTGACTCAGGAGCTAAGTTGCAGGGCTAAGTCTGGAGTTAGGGAGATGTGGGTCTCCGAGAGTCTGAAACATTTGGGCCTCCTCTGATATCATCTTCTCTGTGCTTAAAGCTCTTGTCCTTGCCTCTTGGAGAAGTAAAGAGAAGGTAGACCATGTTACATGTAAGCATGTGTTCACCTGTGGTCCACCTCTCTAGCTGGGGGTATGTTTCTCTAGAGAAGGATTTTTGATAGCCATTGTTGATAGCCATTGTGTTCATACACACACACACACACACACACACACACAAACATGCACACACATGCACATGCATAAAAAAGCACACACATGTGCACACAACACACACATACACATATGCACACTCGATTGCACACATGTACACTTACATATGCACATGCACACAAACACACATGCATTTACACATGTACATATATGCCCTCCCCCATGCATGCACACACATATACACAGGAACAGACACACACCTCAGGGAACCTGCACCTCAAGGCATTCTGGAAAGCTAACGAGGCAAAAAGAAATATAAAAAAATGAGACAGACCCATGAGAGAAAGGGCCTGGAGGCTTTCTGGAGGCTTTTTCCCCCATTGCCAGCAGAGGTTTCATGTCTACATCTTCTCAAGTGTCAGTATGTGGGGAGTTTTGACAAGTGTACCCAGGGAGCTTCATCCTAGAACATGAAAGTTTTGTTAACTTCCCAGACAGAGAAATATTTTAGGAAGATCGGCTATGGCCAGCGGGACCAGGTATAATATGTAATAAGTAAAGTACTAGATGATTCCAGTCGTAGGTGTCCTCAAAAGCTAAGCAGTTCACTGTGTCTGCTGGCCATTCACTTTCCTGTTGTGGTGACAGGATTGAGTTAAGGGGGAGGCCTTGTATGGAGTATCAGTTGATAGGAACTGGGCTGGCTCTACACAAGTGGTCGTATGGTAGAAATATTCCTATTCTGTGCAGCCAGCACCCTGTAAAGCATTGTGCTGCTAATTATAAACACAGGCCCTCCAAATCCCAGCTTCCTCCCATTCTTCTTACATCCTCCAGATGGCCAACTTTTGGGACTGGTCACTCACAGGCCCCTGCAATGATAGCAGGTGGCCTGCTAAGTCAGTGTCTGGGGCTCAGGCTGGAGGATGGACTATAAGGCTGAGATTCTCTGAAGAAAAGTGTCTGTTCCTCCTTGAAGAAGCCGTGAACAGCCAATAGCACCTCAGCTAAGAGGCAGGGCCGTGTGAGCTCCTCCTCCATCCACACTGGAGTTGTCCAGAGCTTGATCTCCTGCAGGTCTTGTGCAGGTGGTACCAGTTTCTGACAGTGGCAGAAAGACAATGGACATTGTGTCACCTGTGTGTTAGAACCCTTTGTCCTTCCTGAATGCGGGGTATTGTGCAGGCCCCCTAACTTCTGGGCGTCAGCAACAACTACCTATGAAACTAGATCATGATCAGGGAATTCCAGCAGTCCTATTGGAAGACATCACTGGACAGTTTTGCTTGACACCTCCCATCTTAGGCATGAAGTGTATCTTCAAAGCAGTGTACAGAGTCTACCCTAGAGGGGGTCACACTGCAGAGCTAGGTACGGATAACACTGACAGCAAAGAGCTCCATCCTACCACAGGGCAAATACAGAGATCCCCACCCTGTGCTCCTCAGGGAAGAATTTGTATATAGTTGCCTCCTCCCCTCTTGGCAGCTTGTGCTTGGTGACTCAGTCAGGCCATAAGCACAGTCACCCAACTGCTTCATTCCTGTTTCACTCATGTGAACTCTGGGAGAGATATTTGCCCAGGGGGCAAGAATTACTCCTAAGTGTTTCCTGACATCATAGGGCCTTGAAGAGTCTAAACCACACTTAATGTTCTGCCCTCTCTGGCTTCATTTTACTGCAGATACAGCTAAAGATAATTATATACACCATTTATTTATACTCTATGTAACATGTACCTGAACTTGACTGTGATGTTGCATGAAGTCAGGTGAAATCTGGAACATGTTGGATATTAAACAATTCCCTCTTAAGAGTATCCTTCTCCAGAGCACAGGGCCTCCTTCAGTCACAATAACCCTACACTGGCAAACACAGGGGTGCAGCTGCTCCTGCCCCCCTGCAGCTGTGAGACTCAGCCCTGGAGTTATCTACTCCTCCAGGGTGTGAAAGGACAGACTGGCATTGCTAACACACACACACATTCTTTCCCATCTCAGGCTTCTGGGGCAGGGTCCACTGCCAATGCACAGTCTCCCAGAGGCCGCTAACATCCATAACAGCTTCAAGACAACAGTCTTAATGCTTGTGCCAAAATCATCCTTTATGCCCCATAAAACAAATGGCTCTAAAGCCATCTTTCAGCAGCTTTATTTTGTGTTTACTAAATTACTTATTTTACAATAAACCTGATGAGAGCTATGCCTCATTATTCTCCAGTCCTACCCTAGCAGAAATGAAATAATTGTAGACTCAAGCGCCTCTGGGTTGCTTGCAGGTCTCATTCATCTTCAAATCCTCTCCCTCCCATCTGGCTTCTCTATGGATATAGGCTCCGTTGTCCTGTAGTGAATGGGGTCTCCACCAAACCCATGGTTTTAATACTCTGAAAGGTGACCATTGTGTTGGGGAATGAGTTTTGTTGTAATTGGTAGCATCTGTGCCCACCATAAAGCATGTTAAAAGTCAAGCTTCAGTTAGAATGGAATGCTACATATAACATGGGTGTCTAATGTAGACACGTGTGGCTGATACATATTTTGGGTTTGAATTTCAAAACCCAAGTCAATGCTTTAAAATTTTGTCCACGGGCCCACATGATCCTCAGGAACTTCATGGTACAAGGAAAGAACTAACTTGAGCAAATTGCCATTGCACACATGGGCCTACACTTACACACCACAAATCAATCAATCAATCAATCAATCAATCAATCAATATCTGTAATAAAATAAAGTGTCCATGAAGGTGTATCTCCTACCCCAAAGGCACTGAAACAGCCATGGGTTTTAAAGTTATTGTTCAAAATGTATTACCATCACTGATGACTACCCTGTCCAGTCACAGCATAAAGGAGCAAAAGAAAGTTCCGGGCTGAGGATGTAGCTCAGATCTCACCTAGTATACAAAAACAAAAACAAAAAACAAAAAAACAAAAAAACAGGTTTTGTTTAAACAAAAGCTTAGCTTTCATCTCAAGAGAATAGGGGATAGTTTACTGTGGGGTGACCAGAGCCTGGGGACTCAGTTTCTGGTGACCCCAGTGAGCATGGTCCAATGTGTAAGGGTTGAATTAAGTTTTTGCAGTAGCAGAACGAATAAAATGGAAACCAAGGTGTCTTTAAAATATATTTTTAAATATATTGGTGGGAACATCTGGTAGTCAGGTTATACCATTATCCTAGTGTCGGTGTCCTATCCTAGTGTCCTCAGGTGTCACTGGGCTATGTGTGTAGCCTTCGGGCTGGAAGAAGCTAAGAGCTCTGTCTGTATAGCCCACAACTGATTTGACTTGATCCTATGAGCGTGTTTGGTCATCTACAGAGGTCAGCCATAAATGGCTATTAAGAAAGCTGATAACCACCCCAAATAGTTTATCTACAGACCTACTGCACTCCAGCTCTCCACCACCACAAAGCCTCTGTCAGTCAGGCAGCCTTGCAGAGTCTTACACATGTGCAGCTTTTCTCTGTGAATATCACTTTGATTCCCAGAACCACATAAGCCAATATAGTGAAAGGTAAGAGGCAGGAAGAGCAGATTTTCAAGGCCATCCTGGTTACACAGTGAGTTCAAGACCATCCTGGTTACATGGTGAGTTCAAAGCAGCCTGGACTACATAAAACCTGACTAATTTTTAAAAATTTATAACATTATTAATCCAGTTTAAGTGCCTCCTTCTGTTTCTATGTTTCATTTCCCATTAGCTGTGAGCCTAGCCCTTAATAGTTGAGCAAATCCCTTCAGTGTATCTGTCTTAGGGTTTTGCTGCTGTGAACAGACACCATGACCAAGGCAACTCTTATTAAAAACATTTAATTGGGGCTGGCTTACAGGTTCAGAAGTTCAGTCCAGTATCATCAGGGTGGGAACATGGCAGCATCCAGGCAGGCATGGTGCAGGAGGAACTGAGAGTTCTACATCTTCATCTGAAGGCTGCTAGTGGAAGACTGACTTCCAGGGAGCTAGGGTGAGGGTCTAAAGCCCACACCCACAGTGACATACCTACTCCAACAAGGTCACAGCTTCTAATAGTGTCACTCCCTGGCCTGGGAGGAGTATACACAAACCATCACACCATCCTTTTCCATTTTGGAAAACACACTGGACACCTTATAAAATAACTGACAATCAACCCCCTTTATCAACTAACAACATTTCTCTTTTCTTCAAAATTCTTCACCAATAATATGCTTTATTTTTATTTATATACATTTACTGTAGATACTTTTTTCATTTAATATATCCTCTCTAAATTCTTTTAAATGGTGTACGTTGATGAGTGGATGGGGGAGGTGTGCGGGGAGGGGCGTAGGTCCTCTGCTGTTTCTGGTTCAGAGCTGAGGAGGAAAGGAACATTCTCTAAGATGAGTCATTATCGATACAGACCTCACCACAGGCTGAGCAAGCAGAGGCGCTCCTCAAAACCGGAGCAAGGCGGGAAGATGGAGACTGAATTTGAAGCTGGCTATAACGGGCTGGCTCTAAATCAGTGTGGCTTATTTGACGTCTACATCTACTCAGTCGAGTCTGGTTACCTCTGGTTCAGGAGAGGTCAGATTTTTAGACTACAGATTCTAGATGTCAGAGTTTCTGCCTCTGGTGGTGACCACAGGCTCCTCATTTGACGTGGCTCAGAGTACCCTCTCTACACCTGGGACCAGAGACTTGACATGTCCTTTCAGGGAGTGTCATTTAGGGTACAGGACTTATATGATATAGATGAAGTGATCTTCCAGAACAGCAGCTACCCACATTTAGCTCTTCAGAATAATTTTGAGACCAGGCACCTGTCCTATATGCTCCATCACTGCCTGTCCCCTTGCTTTTATCTTGCTCTGTAAATGGGAAGGGAAGAGAAAGCAAGGAGGACACCTGAGGAATATGTCTTGTGTGGTCGGGAGGGGGATAGTATCATGAGGGCTACATCCACTTCTCAGACCTAAGCATATCCTATGCCTAGCTGCAGAGTATGATGGGACTTGAGTTTTGTTAAGTGTAGGGTTAGTAAGTTGGACCAAGCTAAGTGTGGGCCAGTCCCCAAGGTCCTCAGCATTGAGGGAAACATTTTCCATCACTTGTAGTTACATCTGTAGTGATCCAGAGCAACTTCCAAGGTCAATTATGTGCAAAGGAATAAAGCATGATGCTCAGGAAACATAGAACCATAGCGGTTATCCAGCCCAACTCTATTAGTTGGGAATGGAAAGTGGGGACCGAGCAGCATCCTCAAATTCACAGTAACTTAAGATGCAGTGTTTGGAGTCAGGCATGTAGCTCGTTGACAGAGTGTTGCCTAACATGTACAGGTATCCCTAGAAGCATGTGTATGCAAACAGACACCACATAGGTACACACACACAGAGAGAGAGAGAGAGAGAGAGAGAGAGAGAGAGAGAGAGAGAGAGAGATGCCCAAAACTCAAAGATTGGTGAAAACTCATGTCTCCCATCCCTATGGAGACAGAGTAAAGTGACTCACAAAGACCTGACAACACCGGATTTTCAGTTGTTACCCATACTGCTTCCGGTTTTATATGGATCTTCCCCTACCCCCGCCAGAAAACCCCACCTTAAGCATGCTCCGGGGTTCACTTTTCATCTACCCAGTGCCCTGTCTTCCTCCATAGACCACTTTCTCTCTCCTCCTATGACTTCTGGTAGGATTGCCCCTCCTGAAGTCAATACAAACGCAAGGGCTTTTTGTGTTTTAAAGCAGTATGTATCAGCTTCAATAGCATAATCAACTAAGAGGAGATGGGCTGGAAGCGGCTTCCCTTTCACCTTCTACCAAGGAGTAAGTCCACGCTTGGGGAAAGAAGGCCGAGAATGGTGGGTGATGAGGAGAAAGCTAAGAAAGCCACAAACAGCTCCACATAGAGAGAAGCTCGGCATTAGGATTGGCTGTGGAAGAGACTGCCTCCCATCCAATCTACCTTGGCCACCAATTCTAGAGGCCAATGAAGTCCCAGCTGAAGCCACGCTGTCCTATTTTAGAGCAGGTTTGAGTTGAGTTTCCTTCATTTATTAACGGAAAGAGTGTGAGGAGACTATTCCTAATCCACAGAATTCTAGAGAAAGAACACGTTGGCACCCAGAGAGCAGAGCAAACTGGGGCTTTGTTGTTAGGAGAGAGAACAGCTAAGGAACAGGAGACAAAATGAAGGAAACAGGAAGGGTCTACCTCTGTGTGTAGGAGCCAGGGTTGGAGTGGGTCTGAGATTCTCTATGGAGCCTGAAACTTTTCAGAGATCAGGGGCTGAAGGGCTCACCTTGAAAACTGTTCACGGATAAACGAGGGAGCCCAGCATGGGGACAGCTGCTTCCTGTGCCATTTGCTGGCAGATTTGTAATATAGGTTAAGACTTTTCGGTAGAAGATACATCTCCACATTGCATTAATCTTAATTTGGTTTTCATTCTGATTTTTATAGTTCATTAAAAAAAAAAAAACTCCCAGGGTGCTCTGCTTTGAAGACGGGTTGTGATCTCCATATTGTCTAGCCTCTCGAAGATGCTTGGGTGGGAGGGAGCCAAGACTTGCTCGAGTGTAAACAAGACTCCTAGGAAGAACAATAAGGGGAAGAGAGGAAATGAGGAAAATGACTGTGTGTTCGCTATCAGCTCTGCTCCATTCCAGCTTCCTGAATACACAGGAAGTTTCATCCTATAAAATCCTGGAAAGATGTCTGTGAACAGTGGCTGGGGCTGAAACAGTGTGAACAGACGGATACACTTACTCCAGCCTGCCTCGAAGCTGGGATAGAGCTATCTGTCTGATCCCTAAGCATATGCGGTTTTCATAGCACAATGTTGCTGGCCAAAGACGGCTTCCTCTTAGCTCCATCCCTATGTATGAGATCCTGAAGTTCTAAGTTCCAAACTTAAACGATAAAGGCTTGAATTTGTGTTCAAAAGCAAAACTCACATTTAGAGTGAGAAAAAAAAAAGTCTACACGTCAGGCAAGCCTGTGCTCCTGGTGACAGATTCATTTTTTCATAACTCTATGACTAGTGACACCAAGTCATGAGGCCAAGGGCCAGACCCACTGCTGCCAGAGCGGGGCACAGCAAGAACTGCTGTGGAACTTAGCAGCCCCACTGGAGGGAAGCAGAGGACCGAATACAGATGGGATGGAGGGTGATCCGGGGTGAAGAGTGCATCAGAGCCAATTAAGAAGTAACCTAACAGCCCGGAAGCAAGCAACGCAAAAGGAAAAATATTTTGCAAGTTTGGTATTTCAGAAGCTATTTCTTCTCTTAAAAGTTTGCATCGTAATAGAAGCAGATGACACCTGGGGCAAACTGAACACAGGTGGGTGTCATTCAGGAAAGTGGATGCAGGAAATGAATTAAGTGAAAGGTCACATGACGGAATACTATAAGGTAGTAAAAAGAGATGACCTAGACCTGTAAGAGGCCAGATGCATTTTGGGAGGATCTGTTAGGTTGAACAAAGAATAGATATTTTACCATATATGTAAACTTTCAAAAAAAAAAAAAGCATGTAAGTACTTTAGTCCTCTGTATTCGTAAGACGTCTAGGCAAAGGCAACATGAACATAAAATCACGCGAGAGATCAGTGAATCCCAGACCTAAGGTCGTGGTTATCGCCAATTGGTCAGAGAACTCAATTGGATTATTGAGTGGGCATGGTTTCCGTTGATTGTGATATTCATTGCTTAAACTAGGAAGAGGCAAATAAGTGTTTACCAAATTATCTTCAGCACTTTAAATTGAAACACTGAGAATTTTTATACTACATTTGAAATATTCTCTAGCAAACATGAAGTGATGGCCCTAGAGATCAAACCATCGATCTAGTGAATGAACGGGGGTGGGGGGGGTGGGGGCAGGTCCTAAGAGTGGCGCCCTCAGGACCAAGCATGGTGGACAGCACGCTTGCCCAACAGAAAGTGTTCAAGGACAACATTGATGATGCGTTTAGCAGCTGTAGGAAACCGCCACCATCTTAGGGCTCCCTCCATGCAAACTGTGCTGCTGACCCACTCAGCACAGGTCTGCTAGGAGCCACAGTCAGAAAATGATGTCTTCTTTCCTGGTCTTTTCAAGTCTGCTAAATTGTACCTTCCATGTCAAGGAGGAGAAAGAAGCCTTCCACAGGCTGCCCTTTGTAGAGCGTAGCTGACTCAGCAACAGAAGGCAGCGCGCAGGGTCAGAAGGATGTTGAAGTCACTGGCTGCCATCCTTCCTCCATCCACATTTACAAGGTGAAAACTGTGAACGACAAATGACAAGAGACAAGCTTCCCACTCGCATCTCTGGATTTGCTGCTGGATAAAATGTTATAATAGCCTTTCACACACACACACACACACACACACACACACACACACACACACACAAAGCTTCCATAAACCTAAAGGGAAAAAAAAGCCTTAAATCCGACCCAGGACATTTTATAAGGTATAGATGTCCATACCTATGTCTAAAAGTTCATGTTTATGATTGTCAAAGATGTGCAGTGGGAAAGCACGGCTTGTTTCCATGCATTACCCAGCAAACTGCAAAATAGTTGGAAACCTTTAGAAGCATGTCACATCCACCACAAGGTTCATGTGTCCCATGCTATAATGAACTCCTCTCTTAAGACAAGAACGGGTCCCGCAGATGAAAGGAAATAGCTCCATCTCTCTTCTACATAGCATGAATTGAAATGTATTAGAAAATCAACTCATAATTTCTCCAAATTCACCCAACACAAGTAACTAAACTCCCTCACTTGTATGCTCTTTAGATAAGATGTTCAAGGAAATTATTAAAATACAGCCCGTGGCATCTACTTAGTCACCACCAGCTATTCCCTGTTCCACCCAAATGCTCATCAGATTAGCTGCTAACAAACTGGGCTGCTTCTGCTTTTTCTAATTTGGTGTAGACTTTAAGACTGAAGCAGCAGAGACTCAATCTATATACCCCAGGCTATGACAGACAGGTATGCTACATACATGCAGTGCAGCATTGTAGATCTATATACACCAGGCTATGACAGACAGGTATGTTACATACATGCAGTGCAATATTGCAGATCTATATAAACCAGGCTATGACAGACAGGTATGTTACATACATGCAGTGCAGCATTGCAGATCTATGACAGACAGATATGTTACATACATGCAGTGCAACATTGCAGATCTATGTACACCAGGCTATGACAGACAGGTATGCTACATACATGCAGTGTAGCATTGCAGATCTATATACACCAGGCTATGACAGACAGGTATGTTACATACATGCAGTGCAGCATTGCAGATCTATATACACCAGGCTACGATAGACATGTATGTTACATACATGCAGTGCAACATTGCAGAAACATATAGACTCAGGACGCACACAACTAGGAAGGGACTGAAATCCAGAAAGAAGCCTCAGTTGATGGTCATGGTACATAGCTCAGTGTAGACCAGATTCTAACACTAGCATGGCCAGTATCCCAAGAGTAACACGGCCCATTTCACTAGATTGGACATTAGCCATTAAGAGCAAAAGCCAACTTGTAACTTCAAAGTGTTTATTACCGAGTAAGGGCAAGGGTGGGATGGAAAGAGCTGGAGGTAAGGAAAGGGGCAGGACAGAAGGGAATAAGGAAGGTAGGGGATTCTAGGGCCTGGCTCCTGATTTCTCAGGCAATAGTGAGGCAAGAGATATGAATGGCAATGGGAACCAGGGGCACGGGGGATGCTGGGCTTACCATGTCTGCAGTAGCATGGGTGTCTCCCTCTGTAGCTTGGGCTTCCTACCATGGGAGAGTAGAGTAGAGCTCTCGAATAGAGCTTTCAATACTGAGTCCTTCGGGGGAAGTAAAACAACTAAACCATAGCCACGGCAGGAGGCTTGCCGGTAGATGCAGGCCAGGGCCTGTCTTCTCAGGGATCACAATGGTCACTTGTCATGCAGTGCTGAAGTTCACAGGAGCAGCATCCAGAGCATTCCCTGTGGCTGCCACAATGCCTAAATCACTTTTTTTCTTTTCCTTCCTTTCTTTTCTTTTCTTTCTTTCTTTCTTTCTTTTTTTTTTGCAAGCACAGGTGTAAAGAGATTGGCCTGATTAGCTTTAAGATAAGCCTGTGTCTCTATAGATTTATAAAAGCATGACTTCATACAAAAAAACAAACAAAAAACAAAACAAAAAAAATGTGAGGCTCACAACCTTAATGATGTCTGAGACATAAACAGGCCAGAAGAAATTATCCAGGGACACAATAGCTCCTGAATACATTTTTTTTGGGGGGTGGTGGTGGTTCAAGACAGGGTTTCTCTGTGTAGCCCTGGCTGTCCTGAAACTCACTCTATAGATCAGGCTGGCCTTGAACTCAGAAATCTGCCTGCCTCTGCCTCCCAAGTGCTGGGATTAAAGGTGTGTGCCACCACTGCCTGGCTCCTGAATACATTTTTAAACTAAGCAGAGCCCTAATAAATGGCCCTAGTACAGAACAGCCATGGAACTACTTACTAACCTCTCACTATGACACAGATGGAGACCGTTACCCTCACCTTCTGACCCACTGACATATTAGCACCTCTGCCCACCCTAGAGAGTTCGGGGCTCATTTCCAATTTCTTCATGTTGTTGTGAATCTGTGACTCTGGAATCTTTCAAGCAGCATTCTGACTGTGTCATGATGAGGAGACTTCTGGGAGCTAGCCTGGGAATTCAAATGTACCTGAAGCTATTTGTAGCTATTTTGATTCAGTATAGCTCAATAATGAAGAGTGCGGGTTGTAAATGTTCAATGTCCTACAGTTAGCTTCCAGGTTCTGATGTTTACTAAGGGTCTAACCTTGGACACTCAATGCCCTTTGCCTTAGCTTTCTCATCTGTAAAATGAAAACCATGATTGTCATCAACCTTAGACATATATCTAACTCCTATGAGATAGTTTTTAATCTTATTATATTGTGTTATATTTTTATTATTATCTCTTATAAAACATGCTTTTGTTTTCTAGTCAGAGACAGATAGGGAGAGGATCTGGGTGGGAGGGGAGGTGGGAAGACTTGGGAGGAGTAGAGGAAGGGAAAACCACAATCAAGATATATTATGTGACGAAACACTATATTTTCAATAAGAGAAAAAATATTATTTTTGAAATAAAAAAATATTATGGATCGGACTGTGGTCCCCTTCCCAGTTCATGCTTAGAAGTCTTAGGAGTTCAGAATGTGACAGCCTTTGAAAACAAGGCCTTGAGGCAGGAGACTGGAGCCAGGCATGGTGGCTTGAACTTGTAATCCCAGCACTAGGGAGGCTGCAGCTTGAGATTGGCAAGTCTGAGACAAGGCTGAGCTACAATGGCAAGTATTGACCAACCTCAGGACAGCACATAGTGAGGTCAGAGAGTCAGGGCAGGCTCAGGGTAGGTCCTGCAGTATGCCCACCATCCTTATTAGGAGGCATTATTGGACTGAACAGACAACACGCATGCGCACACGCAGATTGTGTTTAACTCTCAATTCTGAACATACTTTCTTGTGTGGTACTACTAGTCACATAAGAGTATCCTGTGTGAGGCCTCTTCTAAGCAACATTCATGGATCCTTCAATGGCTCCTGCAAGGAGTCCTGTCTCAATGTGTCAGGGACTGAACAACCGAAATACCGGAAATGATGTCTATGAATTTATTTCTTCTGGGATCCCTATCACTGACCCACAGATGGACAACTCTCTTCTTCTATGTCATCCGTGTGTGTGTGTGTGTGTGTGTGTGTGTGTACATGTGCATGTGTGTGCCTATACACATGTGCACATGTGTGTACCAGAAGAAGCACGTGTACCTGTTCACATTACAATTGCCCTTTGAAGCTCTTTACCTAAGACATTCATTTGTCCCTTCATTTGTACCAGAAGGCGTGTGTTCATTTTGAGCCAAACTTCTTGGTGCCAGTCAAACAATATGAATACAATATGGGTTAGAGTGCTTTTATTTTTATCCCTGGTATTGGGATATGGTCTCACATAGGAGCTTAGTTAGCACAATTAGAGTGGCAGGGTAGAGGCTGAAAGAAGAGGCTGGAGGCCCAGGTATAGAACAGAGCAGTAAGGTACCAATGTACCTGCAAAGCAGATAGATGAGGGATAAGCTAGCCTAGCCTGTGCATATGAGCTTTCTACAGAGGCTGCCTTGACCGTGCCTTCCTGGGGCAGCCAGAGAAGGATGGCCCTAGCAGATCAAATGGTCATACCTGTGGATGAGAGGTTGTGAACATTAGCTCTGGCAGTGAAATTACAGTCAGGGCTCCAGGGGTTGATGAATGTGTGGTCTAACTGAAAATGCCAACACAGACACTGCCTGGCTGCTTTCTAGCAGAAGGGCTGCTTGCATAGTTGTGTCAGAGTTCTTTAAAACAGCAGGAGCAGCCATTGCTATTGCTTTTGTTTCTATGTGGAGCTAGAGAGTATCTCTCACAGGCGTGCCCAGAGCCTTGCTGTGTTTAGCTGATTCCAGATCCAGTAAAATTGAGAATCAAGACTAAACGAACCGTCACAGGCAGATTGTCTGGCAGGAAAATGCCCACCTTTTTAAGGAAGTCCAAACTGATTTCTGAGGTGAGTTCTATTGATTTATATTCAAAACCAGCAGCAAAATAAGATTTCTGATTCTCATTGCCCGTGTGATGTGACCAGCCTTTTGAAGAGTACCTGTTTAGATGAGTCTGTACTTGTACATTGGCTCATGCTTACGGTTCTCTAATGAGTAATGCTGAAATGTTTACATCTTTAGTATAGGTGATTTTAAAAATATATTTAGACTTTTTTACTATATTTTTTGAGTCTGGGTCTCTCTATTTTATGTAGCTCTAGCTTTTCTAGAACTCTCCATGTAGACCACGCTGGCCTCAAACTCACAGAAATCTACCTGCTACTGTCTTCAGAGTGCTGGGATTAAAGGTGTGCACCCCATGGCCAGCTATTAGAAGTCTTTCATCAGGCTTTACAAATATTTTCTAATGATTGTCCTTTTATTTTCTACACTATGGAGTATGAAGGAAAAGGTTTCTAACATTTTAATAAAATCATGTTGGGGCTGGAGGGATAGTTCAGTGGTTAAGAGCATTGGATCTTTCTTCCAGAGGTTCCGAGTTCAATTCTCAGTCGCCACATGATGGTTCACAGTCATCTGTAATGGGATTCGATGCCCTCTTCTGGTATGTCTGAAGAGAGTAACAGTGTGCTCACATACATAAAAATAATAAATAAATAAATAAATAAATAAATAAATAAATATTTTAAAAATAGGGGTTGGAGAGATGGCTCCGTGGTTAAGAACACTGGCTGCTCTTCCAGAGGATCCAGGTTCAGTTCCTAGCACCCACATGGTAGCTTACAACTGTCTGTAACGCCAGTTACAGGTGCTCTGACTCCTTTACTCCAATCCACATAAAAATAAATAAAAATAGATAGATAGATAGATAGATAGATAGATAGATAGATAGATAGATAAATTCATGTGCACCATGTATTAATGTCACAGCAAGGAAATCTTTGCCTCACGTAGTTTACAGGAGTTTCCCCTGTCCTTTGTATTAGAGGTTGGATGGCTCTAGGTTCCACATGATCAATTAAAGTTTTGTTTTAGTTTTTAAGATTCATTTTTAAAAATTATTTTTAGGCATGTGTAGGTGTGTGTCTACATGCAGGTTTGCGCATGTGAGTACAGGTACCAGAGACATCAGACCCCCTGGAGATGCAGTTATAGATAGTTGTGAGCTATCCTGTGGCTACTAGGGATTGAATCCTGGTCCTCTGGAAGGCCTGCTGGTGGTCTTAACCACAGAGCCATGTTCTTATTTTGTGACAAGGTCTCATGTATCCCAGGCTGCCCTTAAACTCCCTATGTAGCTGAAGCCAACCTTCAACTTCTGCTCTTCCTGCATCCATCTATTGCATGCTGGGACTGCAGCCTTGTGCCACCATGCCCAGTTTACAAAAAGCAGGTACTCTTAACTCAGAGCCTCCCAAAGGCTAGGAAGCACTCTGCCCCCTCAACTATACCTCTCTACCCACCTGGTTTTAATTCACATCGCTGGCTGAGTTTATAATTGAAGACTTTGATATTGTCTCTGATTTTACCTACCTGTCCTGTCTGTCACTGAAAGAAGACCCTGAAGTCTTTGACTATAATTGTGTATTGGTTTGTCTTCCCTGTATTTCTGCCTGTCACTTCTTCTGAAGCCCTGTCATTAGGTACACGTTGAAGCTTGCTCTACCTTACAGATGAAATGACCCCGTTATCATTATAAAATGACCTTCCTCATCCCCGTCAATATTGGCACTGAAATCCACCGTATTTGAAAGTTATAAAGTCCCTCGGATTTCTCTGTATTCATCTGATGGATGGTGTGATACATCCCACGTTTATTTTTAATCTAGGTCTTAATATTTAATTTGTTGTTATAAACAGCATGTAGATGTCTTGCTTTATCCACTCCGACAGTTCTAACTCCTTAGTTGAGATATTAAATAATCAATATTTACTGTGAATACAGATAGCCATATTTACATGTAAATCTACTGACTTCCTCTTGTGTCCTTTTCTTTGTTTTTGTTTCTTCTGAGCCTTCATCCTAATAACTAAGGACTCCTCACTGCTCACCTTGTGTGCAATGCTGCTTCTTAGCTATAATTCTTTACTCTTCAGGCAGATGGCTCCTTTGGTCTTACATTATGCATGAGTGCCTTACCCCAGTGAACCTTCCAGCAAGCTCACACTGCCTTCGTGCACTCCACAGTGAGAACAAAGTTGATCCCTGAACATCTCTATGCCACTGCTGCCCACAGTGTATCTTCACATGTTACAAACCCCAGAGTCCTACCTTATTACTGGTAAAAATGGCTTCTAATCCCGACCCACATTCTAATGATGAGGAATCTGTCCTGTCACTAGTGTGAGTTTTTCAGGCACTCTTTGTTTCTTTTTGGAGGTCCAGGTTGTATCTGGCAGCATCCTTCCGTCTGAAGGACACAACTTCCACTTCTTATGAATCTGCTGGGGTGACAAGTTCTCACAACTCTCATACTTCCAAAACCTTCCTTGTATATCTGCATGCACATGTACATGTGAGAGGGAATTCACATGTATATGTGAGAGGGCTTGCACATATATATGTGAGAGTCCATGCATGTACACACACACACACACACACACACACACACACATATATATATATATGTGTGTGTGTGTGTGTGTGTACATGCATGTGTATATGTGAGAATGTGTGCACATGTATATGTGAGAGTGTATGCACATGTATATGTGAGCATTGTGCACATGAATATTTGAGAGTATATGTATATATGAGTGAATGAACATGTATATGTGAGATCGCATGTACATATGTGAAAGTGCATGCACATGTATATGTGAGAGTGAATGCACATGTATATGTGAAAGTATATGCACAAGTATATGTGAGAGTGTGTGCACATATATATGTGAGATTGCATGCACATGTATATGAGTGAATGCATGTGTATACGTCAGTGCATGCACATGTATGTATGTATAAATGTGTGTGAGAGAGTACATGCACATGTATATGTGAGAGTAGATGCAAGTGTATATGTGAGTGTGCATGCAAATGCATATGTGAGCACACATGCACATGCATATGTGAGCATACGTGCACATGTATATTTGAGAGTGTGTGCATGTATGCATGTAGACATAAGTACATACATGTGTATATGTGAGAGTGGATGCATGTCAGTGCATGCACATGTATGTATGTATGTGTGTGTGAGAATGCACAAATGTGAGAGTGGATGCATGTGTATATGTGATCATGCATGCACATGCATATGTGAGCATGTATGCACATGCATATGTGAACACACATACACATGTATATGTGAGCATATGTGCACATGTATATTTGAGAGTATATCCATGTAGATATGAGTACATGCACGTATATGTGAGAGTGTGTACACATGTATATGTGAGAGTGTATGCACATGTGTATGTGAGAGTGTGTACACATGTATATGTGAAAGAGGATGCATGTGTATATGTCAGAGTGAATGCACATGTATGTATATATGTGTGTGTAAGAGACAGTACATGCACATGTATATGTAAGAGTGGGTGCATGTGTATATGTGAGAGTGCATGTACATGTGTATGTGAGTTAGTGAGAGAGTGCATGCACATGTATATGTATGATAAAGCCTTTATGCAAGAGAGAGAATCATCACATGGTAATATGGGAATCAAGAGGTTCAAGTGCCAAGCTTCATCTTTAATAGAAGTAAGCAAGATTCTACAAGAATTAGGATAATCTCTTCTGAGGGAATGCCCCAACGTGCTAATTGTATTACACTAGGTCCCACATCTTAAAGGTTCACCACCCCCACCTTACCGCAGTGGGAACCAAACTTGCAGCACATGACCTTCTTTAGTGTGGGGCCCCTCAAACTATACCTGAGCCATAACACTTTTCTTTCTCCCTTTGTATGAGAGACTCTAGCTGTAGGACACAAAGAATCTTCCATCCATCATCACTGACGAGCACAAAGTGCTCACCAATCAGCCATCAGCCTCTTGTCAGGTGTGTGCGTCCTCTGGAGACTTCTGGCTTTCATGACCCTCATAGACAGTTGCTTAGAGATGGGTCATGGTCCAAAAATGATCTTTCCACATCAAAAATGATGATTCCTACCACTGAGGCATCTATGCTTATTTAAGACATCTTCTTAAAAGATCCTTAAGCACAATACCATATTGTATCAGACATCGTTAGCTTTTTGGAATTCACAAGGACTCTTTGAGACACTTTAAATAATTTACTATACAAGGCCATCTCCTGTCCGGGGAGGTTTTCATGTTGAATTCTATTAGTGGCTTCTGTCTTCTGTATAATGCATATATTAACAATTAAAAGCCATTTAAAATAATTGAGTCAATTCGCTAAAGCCAACAAATTAATTAACTAATGCATAATTAATTGGAGCAGCAAGGCATCAATTCTTTGGGGACCAGATAGGGGAGCTGTGATTTGTGTGTTCACAAATGGAGCAGAGAGCAGTCAGCTGTGCTCTTGAACTACATACTGATACAATCAGGGTCACAACTTAAGAGTCCGAGGCCATTTACCCGCAGAAGGAATGCTCAGCCTTGGCAGCTCTCCTCAACTCAAGGAAACCTTGCATTATTGATTCACCAGCTTGTTCTGCCATAGCAAAGTGGGAGATCCCTGGCAGTGTGGCTAGAAAGACACCTTTATCCTACACACCTCTGGAGGTTGTATGGTCTGGCAGTAAGATACCTGCATTGAAGTCCTGATTCTGGCTACTTTCCTAACTTCTTTCTGAATGTCTGAGAGAATGTCTGTGCTCTCTTCCTATTCTATGAAAAATACAAATCTCATCATAGGCTTTCTTGGACAATCACTATACAAATCCCAGCATATTCAGATGTGACCCTAGGAAGGCAGTAGTCTTCAGTCTGCTTCTGGTTCATGAGGAGATGGATACAGAAGCTGAGAGTCAGAAGTAGCAGTTTGACATCATGATTTATTTGACTGTTGAATATAATATTTAAATAGTAGGCCTAGATTTATCCCTTTCAGTCATTTTTCTTGTAACTCATATACAGTGGCTTATAAACTATAAAACCATAGTAGAGCAAACTGGTTTTTATTATAGATATTTCTACAAGGTACTACCTTGAAATATTCCAGAAATCTTTAAGTTCAAATCTTACAAAATATTCCCTTGGCACAAGTATGTTCTAGAGGCAAAACATCAGCCTCTACCCTCTGTTTGTACCTAGTTAGAAAAGGGGGTTTGAGCCTCCTTGAGTTTGTGTCTGGAGGTGCCACTGTGCTTGACAGAGTAGCAATGAGGTGAACAAATACACATCAAAGCCACTTGTGGGGTATCTACCAGAGAAGACCACTCCAACACAGGCTCAGTCAAAAGAAAGCCTATTAGCCCCCTGGCCTAACACTATACAGGGTGTTCTGGACCCAAGTGCTGTCCTGAACCTTTCTCAGGATGGGTTTTTAAGCAAAAAAATATTGCATCCTGTGATGGCAAACTTCATCAAGAACAGTTAACCAGAAGCAGAACTATTGAAGTCAAAAATCAAAGTTAGTACATTTAGGGATTTGGCTGAACTTTGGACTTTGATGGATTGGTTGCTCTCGCTTTTTGCCCAGTAGTGCTGCCTGTGTACTGGGTTCCCAGGCCTGAATGGTACATCTATCCTGGTGTCAGTTGTGCTAAGATCTAGGAGCCTGTTACAGCCATTCAGGCTGTGACTAAAAGAGCTTCCTTGATGCTTCCTTTGGATATGTGCCTACTGAGAGGGCATAAGTTAATTGTTAAAAGTCATGTTATACAATAACCAGCTGCTAGTATGCATTAGAGCAGTGGTCTTCAACCTGTGAGCCGTGACTCCTTTGGGGAAATCAAACGACCCTTTCACAGGGGTGATGCATCAGATATCCTGCATGTCAGATATTTACATTATGATGCATAACAGTAGCGAAATTGCAGTTATGAAATGGCAATGAAATAATTGTATGGTTGGAAGGTGCCTCCACACCATGAGGAACGGTATCAAAGGGTCACAATGTTAGGAAGGTTGAGAACCACTGCATTAGATTCACAGCAAGTGAATTAATGTTGAGCTCAGAGGACTAGAGTGGCAGGGTTAGGGTTAGGTTAGGGTTAGGGCAGGGACTGAGGACTGACACTCCAGGCCTTTAGTAGGAAAGCTTTTTCGTGTCAGAAAGGAAACCTGAGCCTTATTACAGAGTTAGTGACTGCTGACAAACAGGTGAGAGTCAAGGTAGCAGTTTAGTCCATTTGCTGTTGCTGATACAGCAGACTGCAGACCGGAGAAATTATAGAGGCTTACTTCTGCTCACGGTTCTAGTCCAAGGTCAAAAGGTGACTGATGGCCTTTTTGCTGGAGTCCCAGTGTGATACAGGGAATCATGTGGGAAGAGATGGGGAAAGCGTGAGATTGAGACAGACTGGCTTTCACGGCAGACTCATGCTGGAAATGACCCATTATCCCAGTAAGGCATTAATCACATGAATGGGTTTGTGCATTTGCAAGGGCAGGGCCCCAGCATCCAGACTCCATCTCTTAATACATCACGATGAGATGAAGTCCAAGCGTGAATGTTGGAGGAGAGGAACCATATTCAAACCAAAGGTATTTCCTGTACCCAGCGTTTCACTGACAAAAAAGGTAACAGGGGAGGTGATGGATCTCAGTGGCAGGGAATATGCCTAACACTCATGAGGCCCTGTATTTTATCCTCTCCCTCAAAAGTTGGTGATGATGGAGCTGTGCTGTGACTTCACACAGACTATGCTAACAAGAATGCCTGCTAGTAAATTTCCCTAATGCCTTTTCTTGTGCCGTTGTGGGGATAAGAGCATCTGTGGGATGCCAGGTGGGCCTGTCACGGTGATGGATGGGTTATTGTATATGCGTAGATGGACCATAGGAGATGACTCCCTATGGCTGTCTAACACATCCCGTCGCTTGATTGTGCTATGTACAAGAGCTTTGACTTACGAGAGAAGTATCCCTATGGTTTGGCTTTTGTGCATGAGTAATCTGTGAGAGATGGTGGTAAGGTTTAAAAGACGAAACCAGTACTCTGGAAATGAACAACTGACACATTGCCTTATTAGAGGAGAAGGTGGAAGAGATGAGCAAGAACATCCCTCACTGGAGTGTGTGCCTGGCAACCACGTAGCTGTATGAATGGAGACAAATCTGAGCGAACAGACGACTTGATTTAACATGCACAGAGCTTTCGTAGCCACACGGAGGCTAACATAACTAACCTCCATGCTTCTTAGCATGTGACAGTGATCTTCCTTTGACCTTAGACTGTCACCAGGTTTATAATACAGAGAAGTGACACCTGAAAAGCCGGTGAGCAGCTCACAACTGTGCTGACACCTTAATGTAGATTCAGGCTCCAACCCACAATGCTATTAAGAGATGGTAGAATGTTCAGGAACTGGGCACATGAGGAAGGAAGTTGGGTCATTGGGGACACGCACTTGTAGAGAAATTGAGGTGTAGCATCTCTCTACCTCTTCTGGCATCCCGGCTTCCAGGAGTTGAGTAGCTTCCCACCATGTGTTTCCACCATTAGGTCCTCCTTCACCACAGGCTTAAACAGATGGGAACCTCTGAAGCCATCACCCAGTCTCCCCTCCTCATTACAATCAGCCCCACTATGACAGGTACACATTACTGTGATGGAAGCTGGCTACCACATGAACACTCATAGAATGCTTTCTTTAGACTGCTCCTTGTGTTAAATACTTAAATGTTTTTTCTCCACTTGGCTTTGTTGAAACTTTAAGATTATATGCTGTGATAACCAGATACCCAGATTCAAACTCAGCCATTTCAGCTTTAGAAAGTCCATACAGCCTTCAGCACCGAGAACACTGTAATAAATGGAGTCACAATCTATATGTTACTACTGAACTGCACTCTGGTGGGATAGTCAGTGACTCTTTCTCTAAAAGAACAGGACTTGTCATAGTCTTCAGGCCCAGGCCCAGACACAAGTTAAAAAAGAAAAATAGGTTTACCTCTGGGACAAGTTTTAGACAGGGGATTATTCACAAATACCCCTAACATGTGCCCTAGGGGGATGGATGCTGCATAAAATATATTCCAGAGGATCCATTCATTGTCTTTCATTCTGCTAGGACAGTAACAAAGCTCAAATATGCACATCCCTAGTGGTCCATGAAAGCATGCATTCATTTCAAACCAACAGCATGTGAGACTATCAGATCTTCATAGCTATGTCAGAAGACATTTCAAATACAGAGAGGCAATGGCCTCCCTGTGTGGGTCAGAAGATGCTACTAAAATACAAAGGGTATTGAGGGTAATTGGAGGGCATTTCAGCTTCATCTCTGGTTGGTACAATCTATCTTCACCTATCCACACATAGATTCACGTCATGAGTAAAGGAAAGAAGCTTCCAGAAAAAGCATTCTGTGCCTCAGTACACCTCTGTGAGTACTATGCTTGATACTTTGCCATACCGTGCCATCTCCTGGAGCTGGTATCCTAGAATTATACATTGATATTGAGTCCTTTCTATGTTTCTCCTCTTCAACTTTTATTACATATGCTTAGTAGTCATCCAAAGCAAGCTGTTCCGGTTCAAATTCCCCTTCCACTCGGCACAGCTGCCTATCTTTGGGGAGAAATAATGAATCTCTATGATCAAGGAGCTCAAAGGACCAGCAAGGGTTGCATGAAATATTCTCACTTGGGCCCAGCAGGTGGTCAGCCATGAGATATTGTGATTCTCCAAAGTCCATACCAGCCTCCAAATCATTAGGCAAATCTAAGCAAAGTGTCTGAGATTTTATGCGATGAAAAACATAACAGAAAGTAGAGCTGCCCTATGTTCTCAGTATCCACTTGACTCCATCCAGGAGAAGCCAAAGGCTGTACCAAGAAGCATGAGAGGCCCAACCTCAGATGGAAGCACACTGGTGGAGCCCCTTCCTCAGCTGTAATATCAGAAGTGAGGATGTCTTTCAGGGAAGAATGTGTGCTATTCCCACTGCAACACCATCCTTTCTCTCCAGGCTGATGTCCTTCAGAACAGCAGCCTCTAGGTGGTAGCTACAACTCTGACCATGGGCGTCCACCACTGACAATGTCCACAGGGACTCAGGCCATGCTGTTCTTTCTGTGCTAATCGCTTTGGTCTTCTCTGTCCCAATATTCTCCAACTACTGAAAGTGTAGCATCTCAGCAAAGGTTTAAACCATGTAAAGAGCTGTCCACGCAGATTATAATTTCAAGCTGTGCCAGCTCTATGTAACCACCTTCAAGGTTGGCAGGTGACTCATTCTCTGTGACCCCTGGCCAGTTGCTTGCCTTCTTTACTGTGTGATGATCTATTCCTTGTAACAGGACCCTCGGGATTATGATTCTTCAAAGAAGTCCGATGCTAAAGGGGAGGATAAGCCAACCATGGGAACCGTGAGCCAGAAGGTCTCCCTCCCTGAGAAAGGATATCTACACATGCACCTGTTTTCTCTTCTCCACAAGTGATGGAGCTATGAGAAAGGCATAGACCAGTGAAGAGCTTCCCCGAGTTCTGATCAAAATTAGAAGCAAAAGCATTGTTTTGTATCTATATGGACTGTGTCATTTTGATTTAGACAGATGTCCAGACCCAGAGCTGGATCTTTGTTCTGGTAGGATGCCTGCACATTCTCCGGTACACATTAAATCATCCCTGGTTGACTTCCAGAGCTCCTTCATCCATGACTCTCCCTGGGTGCCTATCAGGACTGCAGAGCTCATGTCAAATGAGACTTCATGGCTTCTGTAAACTGTGACCTTCCCTTACCATGAACATCACCGAGCTCAGCCTCACCCTACTAATCTTTCTCAGTGTCTCCCTCCTGTTCTTTCATATGACAAGATCGGGGGAGGGGGCAGGAGCAGTTTCTCAAACTGCTCTGAACTACACATCAGCGGCAGCTACCTGACAACAAAGCTCATAGAAAGTAGTAAACACAGTTTATGCAGAAAAAAAAAATCTCACTGGAGAAGCCTGGGGAAGCATGGTCAGATACTGGATGAGAGTCCTCTCAGCATCTACCACATGCTCAGAAGAGAAAAGAAAAATCCCTTGGAGACATTGAGTTCAATGTTCTTGTTCAAGAGGAATGTACAATTTTTGTAAACAGAGATAATTACTGCTGTATAAGATTAAAGAGCTCAGTTCCCTCTGACCTTCTCAGTGCCTCCTGTACACTGGAGAGTCCTCGGGAGGTTCACTCCAAGGATGCATGGTATATAAATCTATGATGCGGTGGAGGTAGAAGGGGAAAGAGAAGAACATTCCTGAGGAGAGGCATGGAAGGGAAGTCAGAGGGGCCCATGTGCAGAGATGAGTCCATAAGGTAAGTGACCGATCCTGAGCAAGGCTTACAAATGTAGGCTGGGCTCTTAGAAAGTCTTTTTTTTTTTTTTTTGGTTTTTTCGAGACAGGGTTTCTCTGTGTAGCCCTGGCTGTCCTGGAACTCACTCTGTAGACCAGGCTGGCCTCGAACTCAGAGATCCGCCTGCCTCTGCCTCCCAAGTGCTGGGATTAAAGGCTCTTAGAAAGTCTTAAACTCTAACCTCTATACCCAAATCAATAGAAAGCATGGAAAGTTGCAGTAGAGAATGGCACATGGGAACAGTTTGGAAGTAGAAGGCATGGGCGTCTGTACTGAGAATGGATAATACCACTCAGAGGAGATCAGGGTCCTCCCAGGGATGGGATGATAAAGGAGTCAAAGACAGGATGACACATCTTGCATGTCCTTCCCCCTACCTGTGTCCCATCCTGGTTTGTACCCAATTTTCTTGTCTCATAATTAATGCTTTGTCCACTCTGCAAGAGCATCAGAGTGGGACAACCATCCCAAACTGTCCCTTGGTATCCTCAAAGTATTTATTCCTGTATCACACCACTGTGGATATCCTAACCAAGGATGCTCAAGTGCCACAGAAAAAGCAGTATAGCCTTTAAAGATGTCTATTTGAAGATAATCACACACATGGTCGGTCCCACGTAAGTCAGAGCACGTGTTAAATGCTTGCCTAATACATTCAGAATGCCTTGTAAATAGTTTACAGACTTTTGCTTAGGGAATTGTGTTGGTTACTTTTTTGTCAACTTGACAGAAGCTATTATCATCTGAGAAGAGGAATCCTCAATTGAAACAATGTTCCAATCAAATTGGCCTTTAGGTGAGCCTGTGGGGGCATTTGCTCTATTGGTGATTGCTGTAAAAGTGTTTAGCTCACTGTGGAGTGTACCACCCCTGAGTAAGGGGTCCCGGGATGTATGAGAAAAACTAAGCAAATGTGGGAAAGCAAAGGCAGTCAGCAAAAGCTCTCCATGGCCTGTGTTCTGCTCCTAGTTGAGTCCCCTGCATGAGTTCCTGCCTTGACTTCCTCTGTGGATGGACTGTGACCTGGAAGCCAAATAAACCCTTTCTTCTCCAAGTAGCCTCTGGTCACAGTGTTTCATCAGCACAGTGACAGGAAGCAGGTTGAGATAGGAACAATGGCTAGAAACACATGGTCACAATATTTACTTTATATACTTTCTGTTTGTGGTTGCTTTGACCTGTGGGCTTGGAAACCAAGAGACAAAGAAACTGTTAAATGTGACCGCCTCAGCCAAAGTGCTACTGCCCTGACCCAGAGGAAGCAGATTTGGGTCGGGGACTCTGGCTGTGGAGATGCTGTACTTGAAGTAATGTTGCACTGCTAAGTGGGAAAACCGTGACAAGAACAAGCAGAATAACCAATACCCGTCCAGCATTTACTCTGCGTCAAGCAGAGTTTGGTCTCCTCCACTCCACCCTGAGGAGTTCAGCTCAGTCATTATTCTTGCTTTCCACATCACGTGAGTTTTAAACAGAATTTCAGGCTTTCCTTCACAGAAAGAATCCAAAACAGACATAAGGATCGGCGAATCATTGAAAAGAGAGTAATGGAGAGAGGTTTGGGTGTGCTGTTTAATAGGCAGGCAAAGGCTGAGAGTATGAGAGGAAAGTGGAAACAGCAGGAGGAAGGGGTCTAAGAAGAAAAGGGGGCATCCAGTTGCCATGGGGAGGCCTGAGCATCAGCATCCTGAGATGCATGCAAGACTGGAGTAAGCTTGTACAGGGAGGCTTCTGTTCGCAGTAGAAACGAACTGAGGGTACTTGCTGAGAACCTAGTGTGCTACAGGACAGTAGTATGCATGTGTCTGCTAGAGTCAAATGTCACCTTCCTGAAAACACTGGCCCTTCAAAAATATGGTGTAAACTGTATGACAAATCATTTTTTCTCTAGTTCAGTTTCTATTCTTGCCTTTACTACCTCCCTCTATGAGGAGTTAGGTCAGTAGAAATAGGGAGAGAGAGAGAGAGAGAGAGAGAGAGAGAGAGAGAGAGAGAAAGAGCGTGTGTGCAATGTGCATGTGTATTGGACCAGGAGGCAGGCTGGTAGCCAGTGAGACCAAACAATTGGACCGTGTCTGTGTCTACAGTACTGGAGACTATAGGCATAACTGTACTCTGTCCCATTCAACAACTGAAGCATGTGCCAGGCATGTAAACTCATGTCCCCATAACTGTAAAGCAGCCACTCTTACTCCATGATCTGTATCCTCATCCCAAACATGTTTTCCTAAACTCAAGAGAGAAACAAGGGTTCCTCATCTTAATACCCTTAATACTGATACTTGAGGCTGGAAAATTGAATGCTATGGTTTGTCCTCCATGTGGTAAGAATATACAGTAGCCACTCTGCCTTCTATCTGTTAAGTTCAGTTAAGTTCAAAGGGCATGTTCTTTTCCTCAGTTTGATGATGATGATGATGATGATGAATATCTCCAAAATTTTCCTGATGCCTCCAGACAGCAAAATTTCTCCCATTCAAAAATCACCATGATAAACCCATTCATATTCCGATATCAGTGATATAATGCTATCTCTTCAACAACCATTGCCCTTGTAGGAGAGGCCAAGCACGCATGCAGAAATGGCCATTTCTCTCTCTTTCTGCAGCCAGACAATTCTCAAAGATTCCATACAGCAGATGCACACACTATGGAACAGCTGAGCCAGTCCCTTTTAGGATGTTTTTGAGCAGTTTGACCCAAGATTTTGTTTCTTTCCCTGACTCCTGCACTGTTGGCTGTATCATGGGAGAATTAATCGAAGCTTTTCCTCTTTTCCTTTCCCACTGCTCTCACCCCTGGCTGCCACAGAGCCCTAGTAGTACCCTAGTGCAGCAGATGTGAAAGGATTCTTTTTTCTCCTCCTTCTGACTCTTCGGAACTCTGGAGGAGAGAAAAGAAACTCTTGAGCTTAAAAGCCAAGAATTTGCTGTCTTTGTTCTCTGGCTCTGCCATGGGACTTCCCAAAGACAGTGATGTATCGCTACTAGTGGCTGGGCTGCAGGAAGGCCCTGGGGGCCGGGGAAGAAATCGACTGGAAAGAGAACACATGGCTTAATATCGCTCTGTCCTCCTCCCTCAGCACCCCTGCAGGTACCAGGCCTAGAGCTGAATACAGAACAGGCTTCTCTAGGTAGGTACTGCCTCCTCAAACTACAGGATGCTCAAGGGGCAGTAGGGGGTGGGGGAGGGTGACACATTCTGTGAATTCTACCAGGTTTTCAGATGGGTGACCAGAGTGAGAATCTAGCAGATCCATTTCTCATTGTCATTTGTCAAAACACCACAGGAACACACATTTCCATTGTCTCCTGAATACCTCCTCAGACCTGCGGTAGCCATGGGAGTCTGGAAAGATGTCAGTCTAAAGATGGATGTTACTCTACGTGTGTGTTTGACCTATGGAGAGCCCTCCATCCCTCTGTCCAAGATGTACTGTCTCTTCGCTGGCCTGCTCCTTAAACATTCCTGGCATGCTCCTGTCTCAGAACATTTGTACTTTCAGTTTCCCCTGCTAGCCAGTACTGTCTTTGGGCTCACAGCATCTCACTTGAAACCTCTACTCCAAGCTCACCTATTCAACTCAGCTACTGGAAGCGGCCCCGGAACTGTAACCCTGCTGACTGTGGAAACAGTAGCTTCAGCTCCGAGTGCATACCCCTCGCTGGCATGGCTCAGAGAGGGCACCTGCTCCATCACAGGCTTCACAGGGAATGCTAAGCCACATAGAGCTTCTGGTCTAATGCTCCATGAAGGAGACGAGGACCCCTTGGTGACAGAGAGTCCAGTGTTAGCAGCAGACGTTGGTAGAATAGCCTAACTTTAAACAGATTCATAGTTCATTTCCCCCACATCCATGGGCACTGGTGATGTCATAACTTAGTTGAACAGGGGCAGTCAGTGCAGAGAAAAGCAGCAGGGGGTTCATTTTCACAGCTGGTGATAGCTTGGGATGCAGGCTATGGAGGTGCAGACTGTGGAGGTGCAGGCTACAGAAGTGCTACTGGAAGCTGATCTGACTCTCTCAGTTCGAGGGAAGATGCCAGGCTCACATGTCCAGAGCTTCTCCATGACCTGCTTTATAAGGGCAAATGACTGCCACTGCGCCATGCTAAGCCCGGCACTGTAGGAGACTCCATCTGCACACATCTCACAGTGCAACCTTCTGAGCTGCTTGGACTTCATAAAATTAAGAGACCGATTAGAAGAAAGGGCGCTTTCTGATTCTGTCTTCTTCACCCACCAGCTAATGACACTCACAAAGTAGATTTGACAGGGAGAGTGTAATGGCTATTCCTGGTTGTCGACTTGACTATATCTGGAATGAACTACAATACAGAATTGGAGGGCTCACCTGGGATCCAGACCTTGAGGCTGGAAGACACAAGTTTCTGACCTGAATGTTGGCATGGAGATCTTGAGGCATAATGTTCATGAGAAGCTTAGACCCAGGCAAGGTAGACTACGCCTTTAATCCCAGGAGGCTAAGGTAAGCAGATCTCTGAGTTCAAGGTCAGCCTGGGACAAAACAAGTTCCAGATCCAGGTATGGTGGTACACACCTTTAATCTGGGCCATACCTTCTGCTGGAGATCTATATAAGGACACTGGAAGAAAGAAGATTCTCTCTTCTTTGCCTGCTTATGCTTACTTGCCAGCACATCTGTTGGAACCTACTTCTTCAGGATTCCAGCTTATACAGAAGACCAGCTGAAACAACTAGCCTTATGGGACTGAACAACTTCTAGATTCTTGGACTTCCCATTTACAGCTGATCATTGTTGGGGAGTTGGACTACAGACTGTAAGTCATCACAATAAATTCCCTCCATATACAGAGACATTCCATAAGTTCTGTGACTCTAGAAAACCTTAACTAATACAGAAAGCAATGAGAAAGGGCAAAGTCACCCCCACACAAAGGGCTAAGAAAGCAAGACTTTTCCAGTGGCCTTTTCTTATGTTTGACTCTATCTCTTAAAGAGAATTGAGCAAATAACAGGTTTGCTTTAAAATACCCCAGACCCCCCAAACACAAGTGTATGTGTGGTTTGGAAACAGATGAAGCAATTAGACAATTTGACAAAACAATGATTTTGAACCTAGGTAGCACAGAGACTATATGTATAATTAATCGTGTATTTCATCATCAAAAGTAAAGACACAACAGGGTTTGGCTAAAGGAGTATTTACCATATAGTTCTCATGATCATAACTTACAGATCCTATGTGTCTTAGACACATAGGAACAGTTAAATCAAAGATGACACACCTGATCTACCCAACTATGTCTACAGGGACCTAGATGAAATATAAGAGAAACACATACATAATGCTCTAACTACAAAAATACAATTGCTGGGCTGGGTGATAGCCCAGTGGTAGAGCACTTACCTTGAAGAGAGAGTGTGAGAGCTACTTGGTGGCAATATCTGTCACCCCATTGTTCCCTTCCTCTATCACTGTACCTGAAGCTGTGTAAAGATTGAAGAGGGCTACCTTCCAACAATAGAGGATAGTGCTTTGGCCAAGGCTAAATAAGAAGCTATGTTCCTGCTAGAATCTTCAAATGAGCTTGCAAGTTTAGAGGTTGAGTGTTCTTAACATGATCCATGTACTTCGGGCTGATGGTGCTTTAGATTTTAGATTCTGGAATATTCATATACATGTAATAAAATATCTTTGGAATAACTCTAAGTCTAAAGATGAAGCTTATTCATGCTCAGTATAAATAAATATATATGTATGATGTATCACATATGACATTTTGACATATGACACAGCATATAATATATGATATTCACATAACATTATATATTATATGTAATGTATTCAATAGCTGATTTTTTTATATTTTTAATGAATGTGCATTTTAACTGTAACTGATCACATGAGGTCAGGAGTGGCATTTTCTACCTGTAGGGGCTGAGACCTCTCAGAATTTGAACTATTCTGGATTTCAGACTTTCACACCAGGGATGCTAACCTGTCCTGAAATTTTCATTTCATTTTGTTCCTTTGAATTTGTATTTCTACTGCTATACTTGGAACAATACCTGTGCATAAAAATTCTGGAAAGAGGCTGCTTTCTCTAGATACTTCGGTTTGTGTACTCAAACAGTAAGCATGCTTTCAAAGGAAGGACACAGTGCTAATGTAGCTCTAGCATATGATACATTTAAAAAGCAGATTCCAGGAAAACAGGCCTCAACATATCCAAGCTGGACGTGCACACGGAGAGGGATCCTCTCCCTCCTGGAGACTGAAAGTGGACTTGTAGCTCAGCGCAATGCTTGAGTCAGGGGGCACTTACTAAATTAAAAATGCTTCCAGCGATTCTGCTCAAGGAGTTTGTGTTCCCTGTTAGAAAAGAAAAGAAAAGAAACGTGATATCCAGAATGTGAACTTGTGACAGAAGATTTTCTTCCCGGGGAGGGAAGGGAGCTGGTGGTGATCTTTCACTCCAAGGAGAGGCCTGGGATAAATGCGCAACTGCATCCGAGTGCTGCACGCACTCAGGGGGACTATAATTATAGACATAATCACAGCAGCAGATCCTCGGTGTCCAACTAAATGGAAAATCTGTAATTCAGACCATGAAGGAGGCAACTGGGTTTGTTGCTTTAGATAACATAAATCTCAGGCCAGAAGCCTTACCCTGGATATGCTGCCGTGCGAGTCTCCCAAGCGGATCCTTTCGCCATCAGTCGGGAAGATAAGTTAACCCATCAATGCCATACTAATGGGACTCTACGGGTCCCATTACTCAAGTGTCTCGGATCAATTAGAGGCTTTAACTTAGTCATTCCAACATAAATATCCGTTAATACCAATTAGGCTGCTGTTAGTCACCATGATGGCTTGATCATGCTTTGCAGGGGATTTTCTGAAGTTTGAACAAGGGGGAAGACAGACTCGGAGGCTCCTTGACCCACTGCTGTGAAGCAGTTAAGGGTCACCTGGTACTGTAGCTGCTCTGTGCTCTAATGTCACTGAGCTGGGTGGGGGTAGAAGATAGTCGCCGAAATGTTTTTCAAAAACCTTATTCTGAGCAGAGGACTTTGCTAGACCAGAGGTTTTATTTGCTAATGAATACTAAATGCATCTGTGTTAGACTTCTCAAAGCAAACAGTATCTGTAAGTATCTAAATGAAAAACAAAAGCTGATTGGTTACAAGTTCTGATTTAGGATTGGATTGTCCTTTGACAGGAGGGAACCAGTTTTAGAATCATGCCCCATCTCTTCCACTTTCTTCCCTGTATGGAAACCTGAGGCAGGAGATTTTTCTCTTCCAATAGCCCTCATGATGTCACACTCCTGCTAACATCAACTATCATAATATAAATGGCCTGAAGACTAGCAGGCTATCAAACACCTTGAATCATACCAGGCCATAATAAACACTCAGAAAGTCCCCACTATCACCTATTGAGCTGTGGTTCCTTCTCTCCCCTGGAGTGTGCTGTGTGCAGTTTCAGAAGGATCTTAGGATGCCAGTACTCATGTGAGGACACCGGGTTAGAGTTGATCTGAAGGCTGAGTGACTGCCATTTGTCCACATACCCAGCCAGCACCTGCCCATCCACCCACCCACTTGCTTATCTGAGGAATCTGTAAGTTATCCATCTTAGGAAGAAGAAAAGGTCTGACAAATCACAACTGATATTCAGCGTGTTCTAATTATTCATTACTCCCCTGAGAAGTTATATACAACACAGATGCTTTACATAAATATTAGAGCAACACTTTAAAGGTATTTGTACTCTCTACTTCATCAGCAGTGAATTTAATCCTCAACCATTCTAAACGTATCTACCTATTTGCATGTGTGTATGCCGCTCACATGCTAAACACCACATGTAAGCCACAATATATACATACAATAACAAAAAAAAAATCAAGGAACCACATTAAACCATAGCCTATCCTAGAATTCTCTCCCTCTATCCTAATGACAACTTTGTATATCTTCATTAGGAGATCTTATAAACATGAAGTTTGAGGCTGCTGCCTACTGCCCACTACATGAGTGAAATCCCCACTTCTGTGCTTCAGGAGATAGACTATGTGAGCCAAGCTTCCTCGTGGGCTATCTTTGGGGTGTGAAGAGGTAAGATTTTGTCTTAGTTAGGGTTTTATTGTTGTGAATGGACACCATGATCAAGTCAAGGCTTATAAAGGACAACACTTAATTGAGGCTGGCTTACAGGTTCAGAGGTTCAGTCCATTATCATCAAGGTAGGATCATGGTAGCACTAGGCAGGCACAGTGCACGCAGAGCTGAGAGGTCTACATCTTCATCTGAAGGCTGCTTGTGGAAGACTGTCTTCCAGGCAGCTAGGGTGAGGGTCTTAAGCCCACATCCACAGTGACACACCTACTCCAACAAGGCCACACCTCCTAATAGTGCTACTCCCTGGCCCAAGCATATACAAACCGTCACAGATTTCCTTTGTGCTTTTCCATGAGCAGTCAGTGTGCTCTTGAAATGTCTGGGTAACAGGGTCTAAGCAGCAGACCTTTGATGAACAGATCTTCAGGGACATTTTTCCATTAAACCTCAGAGCTAACAGGGATACACTAAGGCGGTCAAGAAGAGTTTGTTGAGGGAATCCACTGATGGAGATGAAGAAACCCTGGAACCCTTGCCATTGGGATGATGGAGGGATAAAGAATGCTAGAAAAACTATAAAAAGAAGCAAATCCCATCCCTTCTGCTGCCTGTTTGCTTAGGCAGCCTCGGTGGCTCTTTCCTGGAGGACAATGCCAAAGGTACCAGAATGGCCTCACAGAAGTATCCATCTAGCAGCACCAGGCTAAACAAACCCATGAATCCTGGCCCAGTGAATTCACCACCACTGCTGTAACCACAAACAGCAGGCTGCCTTGCTTCTGTAAGAAGCTTTGAATACAAAATGATCTGATTATATCTAAATATCTTTTATCCAATTTGACCTTAGTAACACGAGTGGGAGAAACATTGGTGAATGCTAAAAAAGACATAGGAAATGGTCTATTTAAAGAGCCAGTAATCATTCCCTCTCTCTCTGGAGATTGTATTCTCTTTCCATTTTTGGGTGTAGATCAACGTGGGTTTTTGCAGCTGTGGAGGGATTGATTTGATACCCTTGTATGCCAGTTTCAATGCCAGTGGTGATTTTTTTCTCTTTTATGAGCACTTGGGTTTGTGTCTCAGCTTCTTTCTCTTTCACCACTGTATTTCATGCTTTCAGGGTGTGATAGACGTGGAGAATGTTGTGGACTGCTAAGCGGTCTTGGGTCCTGGCAGGGCAGCGACCAGCATACTGTACTTCTCTGTTACTCTGTTTTACGTGTATTATGAGGCTGGAGACTTAGGGACAGAAGCTTCAGCTCACAAGTTTAGATGTTGAATGAGCACACAGCACAGTGCTGGCTCTGCCAAGGGTCACTGTACAAGTGTTACATCATGGCTGCTTGCATGATAGAAGTGTATGCAATAGTAAAACATTACAGAAGAAGACAGGAAGCCAAGGAGAAACTAGGGTCTCCTGGATAGATACTAATCCCTTCTGAGGAAAGTGACCTACCCACCTCCTGCCAATCCCTAACTCTTAAAGACACCACTACCGTTTTAACACTACCCTGGAGGAGACAAAACTTGAAACACACAACTCTTTAGGGAGACATTTAAACTATATTTATACTATAGCTTGCCTAAACAGCAAAGACCAGAGCCTTTCTCAAGTGCATGTCTGTAACCCAAATACCTTTGCCCAGAGAAAGACTTCCACAGACTTGGGAAGATCTGGGATTACCACTTCCTGATGTCCATGTCACATGAAGTCCTAGAAGACTCCATTCCGACAGTCATCCCCACGCGGGCCCTTCATTCTCAGCACTCACTGCTACATTCCTAATGACATCACTCCTGAAGGACAGGTGTAAATCGATAGCACAGGAAGTCACAGAATGATCCATTGTTGTTGTTGCATATTGGGAACAAGGGCATGGACATAAAGAGATCATGTTAATATGGACCCTGAACAAGTCACAGCCTCTTTAAACCTCTGTGTCTTCATCTGTTGCTAAAAAGAAGACCTATTCTCTGGGTTAGTCAGCCAGACCAGCCTTTTCCAAGGGGATACTACTTATAGGTCAGTAGGGACCAGAATGCTCATCACAACCCACTCCGTGCAGGGCAGATGTCCCGAGATTTGCCTGGGCAGAAAGTGTAGCTCATGGGCTGGCCAGCATCAATGTAGAGGAAGATCAGCTACAGAATGATGTTGCTGAGTCTCAGTGACCCAGGGCAGATCACTGCCCAGAACTGATGCTCCGCCCAAGTCAGCTGATAAAGCTGGGCTTAGGCTTGTATAGGAGCCTGGTACATACACACACACACACACACACACACACACACACACACACATACACACACACATAACACACACTACACACACACACACACATACACATACACACACACAACACACACTACACACACACCACACACATTACACATACTACACACACACACCACACACACACATATATACACACACACACACATAACACACACTACACACACACCACACACACATTACACATACTACACACACTACACACACACACTACACACACTACACACTACACACACACCACACACATTACACACACACCACACACATTACACACACTACACACACACACACACCACACACACACCACATGCTCGCACATATATATACATATACATGCACACACAACACACACTACACACACACACCACACACACACCACACACACACACATATATACACACACACATAACACACACCACACACACACCACATGCACGCACATATATATACATATACATGCACACACACCACACACTATACACACACACACCATACACACACACACACATATATATATATATATACATACATGCATATATATACATACACAACACACAACGTACCACACATATACACACACACATATGCATATATACACACACACTACACAACACACAACTCATCACACCACACACACACACACACACCACACAGACCATTGTAGTTACTTGACTCTGACACTAAAGTGGAGGTCCTGAGACTCAAGTGTCCTAAAACCACTATTAGGACTCATTTCCAGGAACTTTCAATATTCTTTTCCTCTTTGTTTCTTCTAGCCAGGAGAAAGGTGGGTGAGGAAAAGGAGGGGAAGAGAGCGCAGTCTGGTAGCCTGGTGTTGCATTTCTCTAAACTTGATATCACTGAGGGATCAGCACCCTGGATGCTGATGCTGGCCCCTCTTGCAGCCAAAGGAACTCTTATTACAATGATTCAGACCAGCCGTGTCCAGCCAAACGTTACCACCCTTCTTTCTCACCAGCTCCCATCCTGCATGCAATTTATTCAGTCATTTATTAAAGTCATGTATCCCCATCGCACAGGACATTCCTTATTGTTTGCTTGGTGTTTTTCCTTCTCAGGAGGGTAGATTCCTTCATCCTGTCCACCCACGTAGTCTACCCATAAAAACATTACTACTACTTAGTAGATACTCAATAAAGTCTGTTGTTCTTCCCCAAATACACATATCTGTGGGCAGAGCATTCTGCCCTGTGCCCTGTTTATTTCTTTCCTATCCTGAAGGCTTTTCACAAGGTTGATTTAGCCATTAATAAGTATTCATTGAAAATGAATAAAACTCTTGGCCATGGGGCTATAAAATATTTTCATTATATGTATCAGTTGCAGTTGGTATTTCTCTGGCTCTAAGGCTCTGATTTCTTTTGATTCCAATAGGAATTTCCCAGCCCGGCCCATCTTTGAGAAGATTCTAGAATCCCTCCTATTCCTACGAGATCTTTTTCTTCCTGGAATCCCAGACTCCTTTGCAGGGTCACCGTTAGCCAAGAAGATTCTAGTGACACTTACCCTTGGCTGCCTCCCTCTTGGTCGAGCAGTTCCTCCCTCTCAGGCCCTTGCTCAGACTAAGAAGAGGGAGTGAGCAGAGGTTTGGCTGCATTTTAGGAACAATGCTGTGTTTTTTGTTTTTTTGTTTTTTTTTTCAGTCTGGTTCAGGACCAAGATTGCTTCCACCTCCTTGAGAACTTGCCTTCAGTGGAAGGACTGAAGCCATTTATGGGTAACATGCCTGGGGCTTGGCTTAACTAACTCTTTAGCAGCATGGTTCATTTTCTTCTTTGTCATACCAAAGTCCCAGTGCCTGGGTGTATTCATCTGTCATGATTCTGGGGAATCAGAGGCTGCTCGTCCCATGCTCAGACTCTGGGAAGAATCTTCCTTCAAGCTGTAAACTGTCCTCTCTCTCTCTGAGCACCCTCATAACCCAGAAGATGACACAGAAGAGCTCTCTTTGGGGTCACCCTTTCTTCCTTTTTTATATAAATGTAAACATTTAAACATTGTGTGTGTGTGTGTGTGTGTGTGTGTATTTTTATATGTGTGTGAGCACACACATGCTACAATGTACACTGTGGTTTCCAGAGGTGGAACTCAAATTGGCAGGCAGTAAGGCCCTTTACTTACAGAGCCATATTGTGGGCCCTTAATTCTTAGGGCAGGACACTAATCGCCTGCCGGGGCTTCAGTCTCATGACCTAGTCATACCCCAAAGGCCTCACCTCCTATTTTTGTTATTTGTTTTGTTTTGGGTTTTTTTTTTTTTGTAGAGATTGTAAGAACTCTAGCTCACATATTTGGTGTATATAAACATTCAATGCAAAATTATCAAATAAAATCAAAACCAAGATTCCAGATGAAACTGTCAGGAATACACCAGGCACTAATAATCTTGGTCAAGGTCCTGCATGCTTCTGCACTTAGTCCCCTGGGATGGAACAGAGCCCCTCTCTGAAGGGGAGGAGATGGCCAGGCCCACTCTTGAAGCAGCTCCTCCTGGGAGGCAGCAAGAGGGAGAAACAGTAATAGGAGTCCTTCCATGGAGTCCCAGGGCAGCCAACAGTGGGCCACTCACGGAGTGACAGCAATGTAGTTGAAATAAGAAATGGCACAATTCACCAGGCAGAACCACCATCTACTGGCCATATAAATTTTCTAAGGATTATGTGTTATGTGTGCTCAGGGAAGCACAGCAACCATGAGGCCGTCAGTATTTCCAGAGAGTGAGTGTAATGAGTTGGGCATCCCAGAAGGATGTAGTCAATGATTTTTAACTGCAAGAGACTTTGACTAGTAGAAAACTCAATTAGCACTTGTTCCCCTCCCTGTACCAGCCAGGAAGCACATAGAGGTTCTTCCTGGAGAATCACTGAGACAATTCTGGATTCTCTCTCATGGCTAGGCACTTTATCACTTCATAGCTAAGGTGTCCAGAAAGAGATTCCAGAAAATTCTTTGAAGCTTCTATAGAGATCTTTTTTGTGACAGGGTCTCATATAGCCTGGGCTAGCTTTGAGCTCACTATGTAGCCAAGGATAACCTTGAACTCCTGACCCTCTTGTCTGCACACTCCTCTCCTGGGATTACAGGTAAAGACCAACCAACCAGGCTCGTGTGATTGATGCTGGTGATCAAAACTAGGACTTCCTTTAGGCTTGGCAAATCCTCTGCCAACTGAGCTACATCCCCAGTCCTAGGTGTTCCACTGGAGATGTAAAAGTAGAGAAGGTAAATAAAGCTAAGAAGAACTGAAGAGTGTTCCGGGCTAGCAATGACTCCATCTTCTGATATCATCTTCTCTTGCTTTCTTCAGTATCATAAATTTTTTTGTCATACATGCCTTTCACTTGCTTGGTTAAAGTTACCTCAAGATATTTTATGTTTTTGAGGCTATGGTGAAAGATGTGCTTTCCCTGGTTTCTTTCTCAGTCCATTTGTTATTTGTATATAGGAAGGTTACTGATTTGAGAATTAATTTTTGTGTCCTGCACTGCTGAAAATGTTTATCAGTTGTATGAGTTTCCCAGTGGGAGTTTTAGGGTCACCTAGGTATACTAACATATCATCTTCAAATAAAGACACTTGGAATACTTCCTTTCCAGTTAGTATTCCCTCCATCTCCTCCTACTGCTTTATCCCTCTTGCTATGACTTATTTGTCTTAGTTACCTTCCACAATGGGCTATGCCTTCCTCCATTAATCACTAATTAAAGAATGTCCTACAGCCGGATCTTATGGAGGCATTTTCTCAATTGAAGTTCCTTCCTTTCATACAGCTCTAATTTGTTGTTGAGTTCATATCAGATTAGTCAGCCCAACTGACCCCTTGTCCACTGGACACATAAACACATCACTATTAAGCCATGCCTTTTCTTTCTCATTCATCCCCAAGATCTCAAATTAAAGACATAGACAACTTTAAAAGCCCCCTAGACTTTACGAATTCAAACACATTTAAGTTTCAGTCTCTTTAAAGTATCCAATCTCACAGAAAAAAAAATCTAAAATCTCTTTTTAAAGTTAAATATCTTTCAACTATGGGCTCCTGTAAATCATATTTAAGTTATATACTTTCTTACTTCAAGAGAGAAGAACTGGGGCACAGTCACAGTCTCAACAAAGCAAAACCAGATGCTAACAGTGTCAACAACTCAATGTCCAGCCTCAGGCATCTACTCACAATTTTCTGGGTTCCTCCAAAGGCTTAGATCACTTCTCCAGCTCCCCACTCAGCTTGTCTTCTAAGCTCAGGCAGGCTCTATTCCCCAGCTTCCCTTCTCAATGTTCATCCCATGGTACTGGCATCTCCAAATCTGTTGTGATTTCTTCCTGCACCTGAGATGCACATTCACCATCAGTCTCTCCTGGGCTTTCTTCAGGGACTTTGACCCTGCTACACAGTACTCAGCTGCTCTTCATAAGACCCATTCATACCTTCAAAACCAGCATCCCCTGGCCGACTCTTACACTACCAAGTTCATCTGCCAACAGGAGTACAATCTTGGTCTTCTCTGGAATACAGCTTCTGTGCTCAGGAAACATTTCCCAAATTTCACCTCAAAGACATCCGTCTCTTCTTAATCACCACTAATGTCTCAATTCCAGCCAACCAGCATCGACTATCCCAGCGAAACAAGGGTTTTATTTTACTAGTTCCGGTATCTTGTAATCCAAAGCTGATTCTTCAGCTCCAGCTAACCATAACCACAGAATCTCAATTCAAAAAAATAACAAATGGACTCCATAGAGTCCTCAAACGTCCCTCTGAAACTTCACAAGTCAGGCCTCCATCTTCTACATTGCCCTCAACATTCTTATCTTCTAAGCTCCTACAGAACAGCTCATCGATGGCTTTTCTTGTGAAAAGTTCCAAAGTCCTTCACAATCCTCCTTAGAATGTAGCCAGGTCTATCACAACAACCCCACTATGCTTGTACCAACTTGTTTCAGTTGGAGTTACTATTTCTATGACAAAACACCATGACCAGAAAAACAAGCTTAGGAGAAGTGTATTTGGCTTATACCTCCATATTGTTCTTCATCACTGAAGGAAATCAGAACAGGAACTCAAACAGGGGAGGAACCCTGAGGCAGGAGCTGATGAAAAAGCCACACATGGATGCTGGTTACTGGCTTGCTCTCCATTGCTTGCGCAGCCTGCCTTTTTACAGAACCCAGGACCAGCAGCCCAGGGATGGCACCACCCACCATGGGCTGGGTTCTCTTACATCAATCACTAATTAAGAAAATGTCCCACAGCTGGATCTTATGGAGTAATTTTCTAAGTGAGGTTCCCTCCTTTCAGCTTGTGTCAGGTTAACACAAAATCCACCAATATGTCCACAAAATTGGAAAATATAGAAGAGATGGATTATTTTCTTGATACATACCACTTGCCAAAGTTAAATCAAGACTAGGTAAGCAATTTTAATAGACCTATGATCTGTAGAGAAATTGAAGCAGTCATTAAAACTCTCTCAACACAAAAAGCCCAGGGTTAGATGGTTTTGGTGCAGAATTCTACCAGATTTTCAAAAGAGAGTTAATGCTAATATTCCTGAAAGCATCACACAAAATAGAAACAGAAGAACACTGCCCATTTTGTTTCACAAAGCCAAAGTCATCCTGATACGCTAGCCATATAAAGATTCAAAAGAAATAAAATTACTGACCAATTTCCCTTATGAACATAGATGTAAAAATTCTCAGTAAAATATTTGCAAACTGAATCCAAGAACAAGAAAAAGATCACCATCCCTAATCAAATAGGTTTCATCCCAGAGATGCAGGGATGTTTCTGCATATATAAATCAATAAATGTAATTCACCAAATAATCAAAATGAAAGAAAAACATGATCATCTCATTAGATGCAGACAAGGCTTTTGACAAAATTCACCACCCCTCCATGATAGAAGTACTAGAGAAATTAGGGATACAAGGTGTCTTAGTTAGGGTATCCATTGCTGTGAAGAGACACCATAACCAACGCAACTCTTATAAAGGAAAACATTTATTTGGGCTGGCTTACAGTTTCAGAAGTTCAGGCTGGAAGCATGGCATCGTGTAGGCAGATACAGGCAATAGAAAGGGTCTGTCCTCTGCAGGAGGGTCAAATTCCACCCTGGGTGGAGCTTAAGCATAGGAGACCTCAAAGCCCACCCCCACAGTGCCACACCTCCTCCAGCAAAGCCACTCTTACTCCAAGGCCACATCTCCTAATAGTGCCATTCCCTGTGGGCCACGCATTTAAACACATGAGTCTATGGGGCCAAACCAATTCAAATCATCACACAAGGGACATATACCTCAACAAAATAAAGACAGTTTACAGCAAGCCCACAGCCAACATCAACTTAAATGGGGAGAAACTCAGAGGAATTTCATGAAAATCAGTGCCAAGACAATGTCGCTCACTCTATCCATACCCATTCAATATTGTGCTGGGTCATCTGATATCAACTTGACACACAAACTATCATTATCTGAAAGGAGGGAACCTCAAATGAGAAAATATCTCCAAAAATATCTGGCTGTAAGGCATTAATCTTAATTAGTGATTTTTGGGGAGGGCCCAGCCCATTGTAGGTGGTTCCATTGCTGGCCTGGTTGTCCTAGATTCTATAAGAAATCAAGCTGAGAAACCCATGAGGAGCAAGCCAGTAAGTAGCACCTCTCCACGGCCTCAGCAACAGACTTCCTTCTCTGATAAATTATGATGTGGAAGGGTAAGCCAAATAAACCATTTCCTCCCCAACTTGCTTCTTGGTCATAGTGTTTCAACATAGCAATAGTAACCTTAACTAAGACAGTGGGATATAGGATTTTATAAATGTGTCCTTATGGATATCTGGATTCCCCCATCTCTGTTGTTATGTCCCCATTCTATTTATAATTTTATTAAACTCGATATTCCACATCTGCCTTTTAGTTAATTTGGATAAGAGTTTGTTAGTTACTGATTTTTCTCAAGGAAACAACTCCTTGTTTTGATTCTTCATATTGCTTTTTTTTGTTTTGTTTGTTTCTGTTTTATTGATTTCAGCCCTGAGATTCTTTCTCAACATCTGCTCCTTTTGGCTGTGATTTTTTTCATCTTTTTACCTGGAGATGATGGCTATCCTTGATGTTGAAGTGTGTTTCTTGGGTGCAGCAGAAGGATGGATCCTGTTCCTTAGCTCATTCTGTTAGTCTGTGTCTTTTTTATTGGGGAATTGAGTCTATTGATGTTGAGATATCAATGAGCAGTGTTTATTGATTCCTATTGTTTTGTGGTGCTACTGCTGCTGCTGGTGGTGGTTATGTATGTGCTTGTGTGTGTGTGTGTGTGTGTGTGTGTGTGCGCGCGCGCGCGCGCGCATGTTTCCTCTATTTTGATTTGCTGACCTGGGGTTATTTATTCCCTGTGTTTTCTTGGATTTGTTTAACTTCTTTAGATTGGAGTTTTCTTTATAGCACATTCTGTGGAGCTGGGTTTATAGAAAGATATTGCTTAAATTTGGTCTTATCTTGGAATTTATAATTTTCTCCAACTATTGTAACTGAATCTTGCTGAGTATTGTAGTCCAAACTGGCATCTAGAGTCTAATCTTAGAGTTTGTCAAATATCTATGTAGACCCTTCTGACTTTTAAAGTCTCCATTGAAACGTCAGGTGTAATTTAATGAGGTCTGCTTTTATAAGCTAGTTGGTCTTTTTACTTTTCAGCTTTTGGTATTCTTTCTTTGTTCTGTACATTTAGTGTTTTGATGATTATGTGTCAAGGGGTCCTTTTCTGGTTCAGTCTATCTGGTGTTCTGTATGCTTCCTATTTCCTGGATGTTTTGTGTCAGGAGTTTTTAGATTTAACATTTTCCTTGACCGAGGTATCCATTTGGTTTCTGAGATTTTCTTCCATCTCTTGTATTCTGCTTGTGAGGTTTGCCTCTGAGGTTCCTGTTCGAGTTTCTACATTTTTTATCTCCAGATTTCCCTCAGTTTTGGGTTTTCTTTATTGATTCCATTTCCACTTTCAGGTCTTGAACTGTTTTGTTCATTTCCTTCCACTATTTGTGTTTGCATAGATGTCTGAGGAATTTGTTCATTTCCTCCTTAAGGACCTCTGTTGAAACTCACCACAGCCTGCTGTGGTAGGCTGTTAGGCTCTAGTGGAGACTTATTGTCCTGGCTGCTATTGACTGTTTTAACGCTGGTGTCCAGGCATTTGGGCTTGGAAAAATTCTAACTTTGGGTACTTATATTTGCTCTCATTTTTATTGGGTATATGTTTTTTCCTTGGTTTCTGTTGTCCTCTTTTATTCTTAGGAAAGAGTGGTGGCTGTGTGTTGCTTGGTACAGAATTCTTCTGGGATCTTGATAGGTATGATCACTAGGGGTTCTGGTAAAGTGTGTTTCTGGCATCCTCAGGCACTGTACACATATAGTACACAAACACGAATGCAGGCAAATGCTCTCACGTATAAAAGCATTTAAGATGTGTTTGATCTAGTAGAAAGTAAATAAAAGTAGAACTCAACTTTATTCATGTGGCTCCAAAGGCAGAATCTCTTTCCAGAATGTGGGGGCAGTTCTCTGTGGGATGGGAGGGGTGCAGCTAAGCAGCCACTACCTCTCCTCACACTTGTAACAGCTAGCCTTGCTGCCTCTTGACTGACGGTGGGGTATTAACATTCTCAAGACAGAGATGGTAGCATAGGCCTATATATAAGCCAACACTAGGGAAGTAGGGGATCAGGTACTCAAGGTCACCACCAGCTAGCTCCATTGTGGATTTGAGGATACCTTGTATAGGCATAAGTTTTTTCCAACCTACTCTTGATAAACATTCAACCTCTCTGCTTGCCCACCACCCACCAGAGACAGAGGAAGACAAAAGTTCATAGGATATGGGGGAACTGGACCTGTTTAGAAATAGTTCTTTGGGAACAAGCTCAACCTTTGTCAGTAATTCAGTCCCATAGCAAACACCAAACACAAATCAGCAGCTACAGTCCAGTTCTCTCACCAGGCAGATACCACACATGAACCAGTGGCTGTAGTTCAATCCTGAAGAAACCCCAAGGCTTGCCATCTGGTTCAAGGTCACTGAAGCTACAGGAACCTCACAAGCAGTTCTTTGTCGAGTTACTCTCAATGATGGTGTTATCACAAGTGGAGCTCAACAAGGCTAGTATGAGGAAACAATACGTGTGTGTAGTTAGTGAAAAAGAGAAGAATAGCAAATTGAGCAAACCAAACCAATGCTCAGTGCTCATCTCCCACTGTCTGTTGGGTCATATTTATACTCCTTCATCAAGAGTCCTTTCATGTGTCTGCTATAGCAAAACATTCTTTCACTTGTGGCTGCTTCAGGAAAACATTCTTTCAAGTGTCTGCTTTAGCAAGACATCCTTTCACCTGTGTGCCCCAGAACAACATCATATGACATAACCGTCTTTCCAAAGAAACTAGAAGTTTCCACTTCAAGCTTGAGCTATGTGAGACCTTTTCACAAAGAAAGAAAGAAATGAACATCCTTCCCTCTAATGGAAAGAGTAGGGTAAAGGCTAGACCTCTTTTGGCCCTGATTATAAATAAGAGAGATCAGTGGTTTAACATGATGCAGAGTGTCTAGAGGACAGACAGACTTGGAGGGTCATGGGGTACACTTGGCAAAAGGGGTGATTATCCTGGTGCTACAGCCACCCTGTTGTTAAAGTTCCCACTTTTTAGCCTCCTTGCCACAGACAGCCTGAGAGCTGGAAGTTAACAGGGGAATTCAGTGGTTACAGGATAGCCCCACGGAAAGCACTGAGGAGTGTTCTACATTAACTTCCCATCTCCAGTAGCTCAGGACAATAAGTACTTCACAGAACACCCAATTAGCCTGTGAGCAGGAAATCCTGGTGCTGGTGGGGTCTTCCTCTCCAGAGTGACACCTTCCTCTCCTCTTCCTCAAAAGTCATCAGGTCCTGGAGCAAAGCTTTACTTTATCTCTAGACAAACATAGCGGACTCCCTCCTACCAACTCCTTTCTCTGTGAGAACTCTGTTAAAAGATTAGAGGAAAAAAAATCTTAGAATGGAAAGACAAAAAAAATAATAGCTTTCGTGATCAATGGTTATACTTTTATGACCTAAAATTGTGGACCTCAAAAGTTAGAAGGAAATAATTAACGTGGTCTAGGAATATGAAGGAAGCTCAGGGGTTAGGGGTGCTTCCTGCTCTTCTGGAAGACCAGAATCTGGTCCCAGCACCCACACAAGGTGGATCACAACTGTCTCTCTCTCTTGCTCCAGAGGATCTAATGTCCTCTCCAACCTCTGTGGACACCCATACACATGTGGCAATCAAGCATGCAGATACACATTCGTACACATAAGATTAAAAAATGTCCTTACAGACATCTGGATATAAAGACTCTTGGCTCTGATCACTGTCTGAATCTTAATTGTCATCTCCAACAATGCTTTTCCAAGGAACCCTGTGTCTCCAGCCACACTGGACTGCCCCTTCTAACCACAGTGGCTTATACCTTTGACTTGTGCTGTCCTCAAGTCCTGGTGCATCTTCATTTACCTTAATCCTAACGCCCCTTTAAAAGTTAAAAAACAGCAGCCTTGCAAAAATGATTGTGATCAGCCATTAAAGGAAGCAGAACAGGCCTGGAGTCTCACCTAGTTCAACTCTCGAGAACTACCACCCTAAAAAATTTTCATTTCTCAGTGTCATCTTTATTTCTCCCTCTTAGGTATTTTTCTCTTTCTCTCAGTGACACAAATATGGGCCAGATCAAACTAGATTAAAAGCAGACAAATACAGGTTTATTAAGCACTGCTCCTGAGAGGATTCATCAGTCCCAAGGAACAGGGCTGAGGAAATCGAGTGTTCAGGCTAAGTCGAGGAGATTTTATAGACCTTAGAGGAGGAGTGATAACTTCTACCAGGAGCTGGGATTGTGTCCAATTATGTCAAAAGCTCAGGTCTTGGACAGGCATGTGGTTGGACTGGCCATGTCAGAAAGGCAGGTTTCATTGGTTGCCAAAAATGCAGAACTGGGCTTTTGGCACAGGTCCTTTGCTCAAAGTTTTCTCAGTGTGGGTGGGGCTGGGGCAAGGGGGTTGTCCGAAGCTTGTGCTGGAACAAGCATGGGTTCCAGCCAAACACTCCCAACTCAGGACTCTGTGTTTGATCTGGACATGTCAGGGACAGCTTGTTCACAACAATTAGTAGCCATTTTTAAACGTTGCCACTTCTTACAGCAATATCAGCAATTAGAGCTAACAAGCCCCGACAAAATGCTTAAGGGAAAAGCTGGAAGAAATCTGTAGTAGATTCTGAAAAGATCTAACATATTCCTGGAAACCTGGGGGTCAATGTGCATGTTCAAGGTTATATTTCTTCCCATAAGAGGTAAAAGGCCCTAAATTCTAACCTCTGGCCAACCTTGGGATTCTCCTTAGAATTCTGCTCAAGCAGGAAGTAAGAGCTAAGTGACCCATGAACAAGAATCTTCAAGGTGATACTTGCACATACACAGGGCCTGGCAGCAAAGGCCAAGGGAAAAAAGAATTGGTTCAAGTCACTCAGAAGCATCTCCGATCACTAGCTAAACACTGGCATAACCAAACAGTTAATTTAGTTGACATACAACAAATACTTCAAATTTCACAAATTTCAGAAAGTTATTAAGCAGACAAACAATAACATCTACAACAACAAAATTTGAGTAGCTTTGGAGGAATGTGGCGTTAAGGCATGACATAATACGTCATCATAAATTTCTAGTTTTAATTTTACTTTAAAATAACCAATTAGCTATTTTATTATAATTATTTTGAAAAGGGTGTCTGACCCAGACTAATCCCAAACTCCTTTAGTAAGACGGAGAGGGTCTTGAACTTGTGATGCTCCTGTCTCCATCTCCCAAGTACTAAGTCTACAGGCAAGCACTACATACACAACTAGTTTATGTGTTGTCAGGGATCAAACACAGCCTTATGCATGCTAAGCAAGCACGTTATCGAGAGATCTATACTCTATCCAGCTCCTAAGTGTCTGGTTTTAAACAACAAAAATAAGAGTACGGAACCCAAAACAGGTCAAAAAGCATAAATTACAAACTCTTCTTGAGAGAACATAGACAATAAGCTTACTAGATAAAAGCTTTTTAAATGTATATTTAATGTGTCTTTGAGAATTCCAAGTGGAAGTGTGTCTTGGAGTCAAAAAGAAAAAAGTTAATTGTTTTGGGATTCATTATAAACATAGGTATGTGTGGTGTAAAAAGGAATGAATAAATCACAATTCTGATAGCTGTGTGTTTTCTTGAAAGTTGTGCTTTTGGGCATCTGTGCTTCCAGAAAGATAAACAGAAACAGGGCAGCGACTGGCCATGAGCATGCTCTTAACTGCTTGGATGCTGTGAGTCCACTCTTCTTCTCATGGCCATGCATACATCTCCCCAAAGTCTGTGTGAGCCATAGCCCACGGCTACAAGGCAAATCTGTGGTGCTTAATGGATTTCTTTATAATCCTCCACGAAAGCATGTATTGGTGTTCATCAAACTAAAAGCATGTAATCCATCCTATATTGATATTTATATTAAAAGCACCATGATGTAGATGATTAAATGGTACAAATTTCACAGTGAAAAATTTTGTTTTCAGATTCTAATTAGAACTGAAGCAAGCCTATGAATTCTCATTAACCCACGTGGATTATCTTGTACCTTATAGTATTAAGAAAAGTCCTTCCCTGTGTTGTTGCAAAGGATTCAAGAAAGAAGATGGGAGTATTTGTATTGAACAGTTTTCTTCCAGAAGTCCCTTGTCCTTGTGGCCTGGGGACAGACCTATGCCAGACACAAACACAGCCGTGATCTCCTCTGAAGGTCACCACAGATGCTCACAGGATGCTGTGGGTGAGACACAGGGGGTGGGGTGTGCTGCTGGATGACCTTAAGTCCCCTCAGTGTACTGCTATCTCAGGCTATTGTTCTGGAAGAGAACCAGGGTCTCAGGGCACAGAGAGGACTCAGCTGGTTCTTTGCAGAATGGGTTCTTTCACTGATGCTGAGATCGTGGGTCGTAATAACTGCTACTGGTTTAGGTGATCTTCAGCTGGCAGTGGAGCACATTATCTCTCAAGCCATGGGTCTGTCTCTGTCCTGACAACCTTGGCCTCTCTACCTGATACATGAAGAACCGTGCCAGAGAATGAGGTCTCCCAGGGCAGTGGAGGTCACTCAGTTTGGTGAGGTCATGAGTCTGTAACTCTAGGGCTGGGGAGTCAGAAACAGACAAGCAGATCCCTGTAGGTTGCTGGGTATTCTAGTATTCTAAAGAAGAACTTGGATCATGTAATAAGATGGAGGAAGAAGATACCCGATGTCTACCTCTGGCCACCATGCACATATATACATGTTTTTTCACCTATAGTATCCACACCTACTACATATACACAAACATACAGCCACATGAACACAGAACCACACACACACACACAGGGTAAAAAACAGAAGAATATATCTCTTCCCTAGAAGCCTTAACAGGTGAATTTATCCCATCTGTCACCAGAAACTTGATTCTGGAAGAGGTGACCACTTCCATCCTGTGCCCTTCCTCCAGCCTTGTTTACCACAAGAGACCAGATAATAGGACCTAGGTGGAACTAACCACCTTGGCTGCATATCAATAGACACCTAGGTGGAGTCACCCACCTTGGCTGCATGTAGATCCTGCTACAGGAACTTGAAAGAAGAACTGCCCCTGGGCTTGCCTTGAGACATCTCCGGCCTTGACCCGTGACCAAGAATGGATTATCCCATCTATCTCACCTGGCTGAAACTAGGAAGGATTCGGGCGGGGTCCTTCCCTTTAAATTGAAAGCTTAACATTAAACCATCGAGCCTTGATCAGAGAACTTTGTCTTGGCTTCATCTTTTCTCGCTCTCCATCCGTCCCCTTTTCGTTCCCAGCCCTCTTTCCAGGTGAACCTGTTTGACTCGTGGCCGCAGGCGGCTACACCATTCTGCCGGAGACAAAAGCTACATCACAGGAAGGGCCTGGAACTGGAAATGCTGCTCCCTGGAATCTAACCTCTCAGTCCCCCTCACCCCACCCAGGATGCAAATAATCTTAGGAAGACAGTATTTTCTCCTAGAGTTTGTTAGCTTCCTGTCCCTCCAGACTTCCAGCCTGTACATTGTTCTCCACTCAAGACCGTTTTCATATAAATAAGGAATTCACTGCGACTCCTTTAGCCAAAGTTAAAATTCCATTTAAAAATAAATTGACTTCCTGAAGTATATGTATTGGCAGCTGTGGCTGCCCAGAGCCTGATCGCATTTTACATTTAACAAGGTGGTGTTTGCCTTGACAGACTCTGTTCTTCTTCATACATAAATCAGCATGGCGGTGTTGGAAGAATCCAAATCTATCTTTCATCAGAGCCCCCACTCCGAGCCTGCAACCTGAAGCCGTGAAGAAGTAACTTTTGAGCCAGTGTCATTTACTAGGACAGTGTTATTTACAGGGTTGGACTGTAACAGTGCCAGCTGTAAATCCAGACAGGAAATGCCAAGAGGAAGAGCCAGGAATTGACTTCTGAAAGGAAGCATCCCAGTGACTGAAGATTTTAAAAATGTGTGTGTGTGTGTACATCCATGTGCATGTGTGGGTAGTGCAAATGTGAGTGCCATGTGATCGTGTGCCTATATTTGAGTGCTTATGTACACATGTGAATGGGCATGTATACCCAAACATACTCATGTGTGTATTTGTGTACATATATGCCTATGTATGTAAGTATGAAGTGGGGTGTTTACTGTAAGCTGTGCCCCTGTTCCCAGAAACAACAACTCTGAGACTTTATTATATTAAAAAAAAAAAAAAAAAACCTTGGCCATAGGCTTTGGCTTGTTCTCCAACTAGCTCATAACTTAATATCCCATTTATTCTAATCTAAATTCTCTCAACGTGGCTGGTTACCTCTGCTCAGCTTCCATACTTCTGCCCTCTTTCATGTCCCAGAGCAAACCTCCTGACTATTTTCCCAGAATTCTTCTCCCTTTTCCTTTCTTCCCTTCCCCTCTGCCCCCTCTCTGCCGGATATGTCCCACCTTCTAATCCTGCCTCAGCTCATTGGCCAAAACTTTTTGATTGACATGAGAATACTTCCACACATTGCACAAGAAATTCCCTCGGTATAAGTGCCCTTGTGTGTTGTAAGATAAGCGCGCATTTTGATTTGGTTTACCTTTTCATATCTACTTCTCATAAGTTCCTAGGGACACTACCAACAGCTCAGTTTGTACACAATATGCTTCTCTCCGTGGAGACGGCTGGGACTGCAGCTGACCAGGTCTTTGCCTTTGGCACCTGTCTTTTGCTGATCATTTTGCTTCTCGTATTTCAAGAAACAGAGTTGGCATCTGCAATGCTAAACATCTCAATCTGTATGCTAACTCTCTTGGAACAGTTTGCCCCTCGCTTACAATATCCATGGTGCTAGGCAGCACCATAAGTGCTTCTCATTTTACAGCGGTAACACTCATGGAGGGTCCATTCATTTGATGTCTACAGGATCACCTTTCATGCAGATGTCCCTTTGTGTGGCCAGAGAAGTATGCTCTGTGGTTCATAAAGGTCTTTAGGAACGCGTGTCAGGGGCCTTCCCTCTTTCCCTTTGTGTCAACCATTTAGACTGACATTAGGTTAGCAGGAGAGATAGTGCGTGGCTTCGGTGCAAATGTGGAGGACAGCAAGGAGCAACCAGCAGAAGATGAACCACCAGAGTGAGGTGAAGGGGTAGTTGAAGGCAGGGAATGAGCCCTGGTGGGAAGGAGATTGGGGAAAGGACTGGGGAGGCGCGGGTTGCTCCTCTCCTGCCTGAGCAGCACCCGTGGAGATTGGCATTTGACTCTGGAAAGGAAGGATGCTCTATGCCCCACCCAGTTCCCTCCCTCACCAATGGCAGGAAGTTTTCTTATCAGAGCATCAAGGTTCAGGGAGGAGAGTTAGCCTCCAGTTCTAGTGTGTGGAGTTTATCAAAAGGGTAAGCAGAGGCACCCATTACAATGGAATGAAGATAACACTTTACTGTTATTTTTTTTTTAAGAGATAAATTGTGGCAGGATATTTGATCACAGCATGAACCTTGAGATTGTGTTAATTATTGGAAAAACCCTACTTCTAGTTGTGGGGTCGCTCAGCCCTGGAACCCACCTTTAATCTGAGAGCTTTCTATTTATTGTAAACAGGACTATAGAAAGTCAACTATAGGTAAAGAGGTGGAGCAACCAACCAGTTGATAGGGAGTGAGCATAGGAAAAAACCATAGAGAAGAAGTCAGGAGGATGGATAGAGAGACACACAGGAAGTGGAAGGGCAGGGCATTCAGTTTGAGAGAGTTTTGAACCAGTGTGGAGGAGAGCTTCCTTTTGGGATGTGGGTTGAGGAGGAAGGTCAGCTGGCTGCTTTGTCTGCCTCTCTGAGCTAGCAGGTTTTCACCCCAGCATCTGACTCCACAGTCTTTATTAGTAAAATCTAACATTTGAGATATGACTAAAGACAATAAATGACACATTCATTTTTACCGTAGAGTGAAGTGACTCTCTGTTGTGGATTTGGTTTATTGCTTATGTTATGTTAATTGGGTGCCCGAATTACACAGGAATTTGCACATCTACATGTAAGACCCCAGAGGTCCCTGCCCCCCAGTTGACTACAATTGGTAAATAAAGTTGCCAGCAGCTGGCTAATGGCTGGGTAGGGAGACAGAGGTGGTACTTTAGATTTCCCAGGCAAGGGAACCAAAGGATGAAGGAGGATTTAGAATCGCCATGCTAGGGAAGCAGAAAGATTAGGTCTGAGAGCTGGAGAAGCAAGAATGTAGAGCCGTGGAAGAGCCAAGAAAGAGTGTCCCCAAGGAGACCCCCATTTGGGTCTAGGGTAGCAAAAATGGAATTTAGATTTTAGTAAGTAATAATTCAGGAGTATGGAGGAGTTAGCAACTTAGAAGTTTGGGAGTGGCCCACCCGTGGAGCTGCTTAGGGCATATTAAAAATAAGATGTGTGTGTGTGTGTGTGTGTGTGTGTGTCCTTCATTCATTCGAGAATCCAGAGCATTTTGGCAGGTGGTGAGGAAAGGGTTAGTAATTAATGCAACAACATGCAGCCTTATTTTCTACAACTGGTTGATTGATTTCAGGCAGGGGAATTCCAAATCTATTCATACTTGTTATCATTTAATGGTTCAGACAACCCCAGAAATGCTGAATGGTGAGTGTGCTCGGAGGGGCCATCTGACAGTAAGGCTGAGGGGGTAGAGCACAGCTGGATGCTGCCCAGTGGCTACTGCATGCCTGGCTCCCATGACAAAGCCACACCAAGAGGTTTGGGATGCTTCAGAAGTTTCAGGACACCTTTGTTGGTCATATTTCAGCTTGCTTTGAAAGGAAGATTGTGGTCCTCCACCCCCAGAATATTTTATATTGTCTGAGGTGGGCCTTGTCATTATTTTCTATTGCTTGGGGTCCAATCCAAGGTCTACAAGTTGCTGGGCAAGTGCTGGGCCACTGAGCTGCAGCCCCAGGCCTGTGAGAGTTCATGTGTTACATTGCCTGGGCTAAGGAATGCACAGGTAGCCTGTAAAGCATTTCTGGGTGCCTCTGCTAGGGTATGTCTGAAAATGCCATTTCTGAATCAATGGTTTGATAAATATCTTCTCCCACCAATGTGGGTGCAGCCTTCAGGTTTATAGAAAGTTCAGCTTGAATGAGAGGAAAGAACACAATTTATTCTCTCTCTTCCTCAGTCTGCTCATTGTCTTCTGTGTTTGGAGATCAAGCTATTGGATGCCAAGCCTCTGGTCTCTGGGACTCCCACCAGGAGCCACCCTACCTCACTGTTGTTTCCTATTCCCCACCCTCAGCCCAGCTGCCAGGACTGACAACTACTGAACTCCTTTCCAAAGTCTTCCCTGGTTCTCTATCTTGCAGACAGCAAACTGTGAGTCTCTTCAGCCTTTATAATCACACAAACCAATTTCCACATTAAATCTCCTATATGTCTCCCACTGGATCATTTTTCCAGGAGAACACTAACTAGCACCCTTTCTCTGGCATTTTCATATTTTGATTTTCCTATGGTTCATTCTTTTCTATAAGTCATATTCATAGAAAAAGGATGCCATGAGGTCTCAGGTTCCTGCTCTGGTCAGTTCATCTAGAGCAGTGGTTCTTAACCTTCCTGATGCTGTGACCCTTTAATTCAGTTCCTCATGTTGTAGTGACCCCCGATCATGAAATTACTTTCATTGCTGTTTCATAATTAATTTTTTTGTGTTATGGACCATAACGTAAATATATGATATTTGGGATATCTGATAGGAGATTCCTGTGGGGGGTTCCACCCACAGATTGAGAACAGTGATTTTGTCCAATCTGGAGATCAGAAATGAAGGCCATTTGTCTGCTTCTCTAGAAAACACAAGTTGCCTCTGTCCCCTTTGATCCATTGCCACCATCTATGCTGGTCACATGCTGGACCGATGGACAAGACCACAGTTCCAGATAAACTGAACTTGGAGATTTTACTAAGAAATGAGACGATTCCGTCTTTATGGTCACAAATGAGCACATTTGGTCACAGAGCATCCTCTGACACCTGGAAACCTCCCTCCTACACACTTATTTCAAATTGCTGTTACACTAATTGGAAAATAATCTAGTTGTGGAAATACTGCTCATCAGTTCTAAAACATGCATTATTTTTTTTTAAAAAATAATTTACTCTTAACACAGAAATTAGGTCTTTATAATAGAGGTCTTACAATTGGTAGCATTTTTCCTTTCTTGGTGTTATGTAAAATAATGATACATTTTGTAGTCGGCGGTGATTTAACGCTGACAAAACACACTGTGTTCCTGCCTATCATTTATCACATGCCCGTCTAGTAATTCATCTGTAATTCCATGCCGTGGCCTTTACTTGATAAATGAACGTGGAAGTAGCCTCTAACTTAGAGCAGAATGGGACAGTTTTTTCCTCTGCCGTCACTGCGATGGGGGTCACAGACAACCCCAGGGGCTCCAATCCGGGGACATGTCAGCAGTGGAGAAAAAGGAGGGTTTGCATAAGCATCTGGAGGAAGACACACGGGTGCGGTAGCATCAGCATAACTCCTTCGAGTGAGGTCTTCCAACATATTACTCTCTTCCTGTTTCTTATTTTTATGCTGGCTAAAATTTTAGATTTGTGTTTTATTGAAATACTACAGCATTCCTATGCATTAAGACCACACATATCTGGGTTAGTGACTTGTCAACCTTAGCGTCTTTCTCTTATTAATCAGTGGAAGGCAGCAACATGGATGTGAAGCATGCTGGGAACCGGATGGGTTACTCAGCACTGAAGCAGGACCATGGATGTGAAGCATGCTGGGAACCGGATAGGTTACTCAGCATTGAAGCAGTAGCAGGGACATGAAGTAAAGCATGCTGGGAACTGGATGGGTTACTCAGCATTGGAATTTCACAGGGAAATTTTGGAAGTGGACTGCTTTGGCCTCCATGATAGCACAGTAAACACAAAGAGGGCAGGTGAGGAAAGTAGGTGGTCCATCAGCTGGCCTTCCTCAGGGGATGGGAAAATGTTATTCCTTCCTCCTTGCCTCTGTCTACGGTGCAAGTGTGAGAGATGATGGCACTGTCCTTGGCTGCCCAACGTCTATGTGTCCCTTTTCTTTAATCACTCAAAGACAACCCTTCCCTTTTATATCCAGGATCCCAGGAACAGCTCAGCCCTCCCATTCCTTCACCTTCTTCAATACCACATTTTGTGATGTAAAAAGTGTTTTGAAATGGGCACAATACCCAGCTTGGCTGCCGTGAGATGTGTATGTCAGAGAAAAATTTGCTTTTAGCACCCGAGGAAGGCACAGGTTCTCTATCAGTGTGGTATAGTGCCAGGGTTGCCCATTATCTTCTAGGGCTATGTAGATTTTTGCAGAGTGACCTCAAGATTCAACCAACATATCAATCATTTCATTAAAAAAAAAAATCATCTTGGCAAAAGCTAGTTGCTCAAAACACCTTTTGAAAAATGTCCTGTTCGTCCACCCAGTGGGTAAAGTTGGTCATTCATAAGAAATAAGAGTCTTGGGTATACGCCAAAGATGCAGAGAATCTTCTCTGTCATATTTCAAAAAAAAAAAAAAAATTCAGAGTGACGTTGTGTCCTGAAGTGATTTATTAGAATGGAAGGGAATGTGACACTTCAATATAAAAATGCAAGAAACTGAAGTAATTTATGAAGTGCCAGCAGCCAGCCTCCCCTTGACTCTCACTGTGTGGGCACTAAATTACTCTGGGTGCTTGGTGAGAAGCTTCAGTATATTGTTATGAAATTCTAGGTACAAGGTCCAGTGATAGGAAATAACTACTGATTCAAGTTCTGGGAAGGGATCTGCTCAGCCTGGGCTTGGCATCAGTTCAAAACAGTATATTCTAGCTGAATCCAACCCGGGACTCACGGCAGTTGAGTCCACGTGGATCTAAGATGGTCCAGAAGGGGCTTGCTTGATGAGTTATACTTTTCACACTCACATAATAAATAAGATAATTGCAACACCCAATAGCTTTAGCCGGTTCATAGCTCTCACTAGAGCAAAGTCTCTAGGGAACAAGGATCGGATAAGAGACATTTACATAGAGTAGGCCTGGTCTCTCAGAACCTGGACTCCAACAGGCTTCTGACTCCTGAACCTAAAACCAGATTTAATTAACAAACCAGATGTTTCCACTGCGTAGAGTGTGGGCTTTACTGACAGGAGGCCACCATGAGTGAGTTCCCTTGCTTCCATCTTCCACATGGTATTATATCTCTGTAGCCTTCTGCCCTCTTCATCTCACCTTAAATGGGTAGAAGAGAAGATTACCTCTAATACCCAGTAAGTTTGCCATAGACATAACTGTCTCCTGCTTCCTTCCCTGTTTGTCTGCATCTGAGGATCCCTGCCCTGTGCATAAGACAAAGTTTTTGTCAGCTGCCAGTGGTTTAAGCCTTTCTTCTTTCCCTTTATTCTTGAAGGGCAAGTCTCTACCTTCACCTACACTTATCTCTACCTACACCTGCCCCCGCACCTACACTACATGGGACACCTGTTCCCCTCCCCAGCTCAGCTTTAGTTGGGACTCCAGCATTAGCTCCTCTTATGCCATGGGAAACCATCCCAGTCAAGACACAGTTACCTTTGCTTGGGGATAGACTGACTACTTAAAATTCTTATATCAAAATCCCAACCCCAATACTTCAGAATGCAACAGTGTTTGAAGACTGGGACTTTGAAAAGGCATTTAAGTTAAACTGGGGTTATAAGGGTCCCCATCCTAACGTAACTAGTGTGGTGGTTTGAACATGCTTGGCCCAGGGAGTGGCAGTATTTGGGGGTGTGGCCTGGTTAGAGTAGGCATGACCTTGTTGGAGAAAGTGTGTCACTGTGGAGGTGGGCTTTAAGACCTGCATCCTAGCCAGTCTTCTCCTGTTTGCCTTTGGAACAAGATGTAGAACTCTCAGCTCCTGCACCATGCCTGTCTGGCCACTGCCATGCTTCCTGCTTTGATGGACTGAGTGTCTGAACCTATAAGCCCGACTCCAATTAAATGTTGTGCTTATAAGAGTTGTCTTGGTCATGGTGTCTCTTCACAGCAATGGAAACTCTAACAGAGACAACTAATGTCACTGGAAGAGAGCAATGAAACAGAGATATCAGGAAAGACTGTGAAGAGCACCATCTCTAGGCTAACATGAGGACCCTCGGAATAAACCTGTCAACACCCCAACCACAGACTCCCAGTGTCCAAAATCAAGGCAATAAATATATTTGCTATTTAAGCTGTCCACCTGTACTTTGTTACAGTCGTGGAGCTTGGAGTAATATAACCCTCAGAATTCCCAGTCATTTTCCAAGCCCCTGGATTTCTCCCTTTTAACAACATCTTTCTGCATAATGGCATTGGCTACTTTTCTCATCATTGCTGTGACAAGATACTTGACAAGAAGCATCCTGAGGGAAGAAGGGTTTATTTTGGTTCACAGATTGCAGGGCTGCATTCAGTCACAGTCACAATCACAGCAGGGCCGAGGGAGACAACAGTATGGCTGCCCAGCTGGCTTTCTCTATTTTATGCCGTCAGAGACTACATAAAAATGGGGCCACTCACATTAGGATGCACCTTCCTGCATCAGTTAATCTAACCTAGACCAACCTTCACAAGGATGCCAAGAGACTTGTTCCCGTGATGATCTAGATTCTGTCGTGTCGACAATCAATAAACAGTAAGCATCATGGTGGATCAAGGATAGGAACAGTATCCCTAAATCATCACATGACTGCAACAATCTTCTAGAACATCCCAACGTGCCTTTCCTACCCTTGTAATGATCTGGAAAGCCTCCTGATACATAAGACGCTCATCCTGTTACCTCAGCCATCTAGCCAGGCTCTCTGACCTTCCTGTGTGAGCTTGCCTTTCGTTCACAATCAGCGGTGTTTTCTCCATCCGTGTCTCAACCCTCCGTGCCACCCCTCATCCTCCCTGTGTACACCTCAGCGCTAAGGCTAGTGGCGCATGAAAAATGTCTTCCCTAAATTTCTCCTCTAAATTACAGAGAAGGGACACGTGTGTCACGTGGGACACACGTGCCATCTTGTCTGATTTTATAGTTATGTATGCCTGGGCTATAGCTGCAACCACCTGGAGGCCACAGATCAATGTATTGTGTTTCTTTCCTATTTGGTTCCATTTGGGGTATCTTCTGCACTTCTCGCCAGAATGGTTTATACCTGGTAAGGGATGAGTAACCATCACCGATAAATTATTAACAACCCAACACCAGGTTAAAGCTAGCCCCCATTTTGTTCTGCCTTTCTTGTTAATAAAGCTAGTATTTGGAGGGGGTCATAAAATCAGGCCTTGAACTTGATTTCTCCGATGGCTCTTCTTTGTTTTCAGGAAACTGTTGCCCGTTTTATTTATTTATCTATCTCCCGTGTCTTCCTGCGGATGTCTCTGTGTTTTGTTTTGGGTTTTCTTCTACTTATAAAGAAGCTCGAGAATAGAATACAGCTCACTCTACTCGAGTTCTCTCTTAATTACTTCTGTAATGTATTCATTGCAATATTTGAAGTAAACAGTTCCTATGGGGCCCCGTGATTGAGAGTATTCATTTCATCAAGATTGGGAGAATGGAGAGCAAACCACTTTTATTATATGTGTTATTGAAGAACGCACACCATCGCTTTAGCATTTTTTATTCAGGGAGAATTTCTTCTTGTTTACTGCATTGTGAATAATCCCCCTGCTCCCTACCCTGACAACTGCAGAATAGCAAGAGCTTTGGCAGTCCTGCTGGCTGGACAAATACATAGCTGCCACTGGAAAAATATCACAAGAGGGACAGGTCTGGGTTTGGGAGCTGAGCAACTAGCTCTAAGGGCAAGGCAGTATATCCCAGTGTTCCTGAAACTCAGTGACAGACCATGTTGGCTTGACACCCAACAGTGGCATGTGGGACCCCTCCCTGCTGGTATCTACCAAAGATAATCCCTTCTGAATTGAGTTCTATTGTTCACTCCGAGAGTGTCTTCCAGGGTGAGGTGTGCAGAATCAGGTGTGTGTGTGTGTGTGTGTGTACATACACAGGAGAATGTGTACATATGCACACATGTATGTGTGCACATGTGCATGTAGTAATGAAATATCTGTTTTCTCTTTACACTTCCTACATTACGATGGATTCTGAGCATGGATAACATGTGACTCTTCAGGAGAATCACTGAAGTGAGCAGTGGGTTTGGGTGTGCCAACCACAGCCTCTTCCTTAGGAAAAATGCTTCTCCTCAGCTCCCATTGTTCCTCATGGGGACACTAACCACAGTTCCTGAACATCTGGCTTGCCTGCCTGAAAAACCACTACCCTGGCTCCATTCCTGATGACGGATGGGTCAGCACAGAAGCAAATCAACACAGTAGACCACAAAGAGACTGTTCCCAGGAGTTCTACAATTCCAGGGATGGGGTACATGAAAGAGAAAGAGGGTTCTGCAGTTGCTCCTCTTGACATACGCCTGGGCAGGAATATTCCACATCAAGTACTTAATCCACCCATCTGGATGAGAAGAAAAGAAGCCAGCTCATCAAAGTATGAAAAAAATAGAGATGGAGACTGAAGAGAAAATGCTGTCAGCATCACTGCCCAGCCTTCTTGTAGGCCAGTCTGTCCACTGTCCTCCCAATTACAGGAGTGTATTTACCTTGCTTTCTTGATATCCGTCTTATACCCTTGACTGAAAGGTTGCAGCGCTGGGTTTCAGAGGAGTGAGACACAGACCTGCAGTGAGTTTTGCTTTCCTTCCCTTTAAAGCCTATGTGCTTGGCCATGCCAGGTAGGCTGGCATAGGGTTCACATGGTGTCCTCAGATTCACATAAGCTAGACTTCCAGGTTGTATAACCACAGTGGCTGTACCTGGCTCCAGCTTCTATTCCTCAGACAATTTCAAAATCTCCAAGGGAGAAAAGAGGAAGTTCCCAGAGTAATAGAGAACATTCCAGTCACCCCAACTGTGTCATTCCTTCTGCATACCATAGGAATGGTGGGTTGTGTAGAGCCCTACTATAAAGAGTCACCGAGGGCTTCTTGGAGGTGGAGGTACTTCATCCTTCTTTCAGTTTGGAAGACCGGCTAGAATCTGTAGTCTGATGAAATCCTCCTTAATGGCAAGGTTGTCTGTCACTCTTTGCCCCTCAGACTTCTAGAATAGCTGGAAATGTTTATTACTTTACCAGCAGGGTTTTCCTATTTTCTCTTCTATTTTAATTGTTCCAAGAAGTATATAAGCCAAGCCAAAAGTACAGATAGGGTGTGGTCATTGTGGCCTTGGCTACCGTCTGTTCGTGCAAGGTCAGATGAGGGAATGTCCCTACCATTATGCCGGGCACTCCTGAGGCCAAGCAATGCGATATCTAAGTAGCAAGCCACAGGAAAGCCAGTAGCCTCCAACGAATGCTAAGGTTCATATATGAACGCCCTCAGCTCCAACACTGAGTCAGATCTCCCCCACATGCCGACCACATCCTTCAAAAATGTTCTGAAGACTCAGCGCGGCCGTTTCTCAGAAAGACCAGATCAGACTGACCTGGGGCCCATTCAGACTCCGGCTCCAGTTAGTGACCTCCTGTCTGCTCTCACTGTGAGGGTGTACCACAGAGATAACTACTTCAAGAGATCAAAGTCATGACATGCCTATAAAGCACATGTTTAACCTTCTGTGATTTCTAAATTTTTTATATTGATAAACTCATGAGTTCATGCATGCTTAAACACTTAAAACACATTAAAACTTGTAAAGGAAAGATAAAGAGAGCCAAATTAGCTGGTATACAACTGCAATCCAGGCACTCAGAGGCTACACAAGAGAATCATTTGTCCAAGGCCACCCTGGGCTATGTAGAGAGTCAGAGACCAGCCTGGGTAATAAGGAAAAACAGAAGTGAGGTGGGAAAGAGAGAAAAGAAGAAGGCAGGGCAAAGAGAGGAGAGAAGAGGGATGAGGGAGGAGGTAGAAAGAGATCCTGCTTCATGAAGGGGAGAAAGAGGAGGAGGAAGAAAAAGAAGAGAAGGAAGAGAACAGGAGGCAACAACAACAGAAGAGGGAGAGAGAGGGAGGGAGAGAAAGAGGAAAAGAGAAAAAAGGGAGGGAGGGAGGGAAGTTAGGCTGCAGAGATGGGTTAGGTGACAAAAATCATTTGTTCTGAAAGCATGAGCACTGGGGTTAAAATTCCCAGCATGCAAAGCTGGATATAACCTTGTATGTCTGTTATCCCAGTACTGGTGAGGCCGAGAAAGAAATCTCAAGATTCTGGTTGGAACTGAGACCCTTCAGTAGAGTGGAAAACCCTGCCCTACTCTGGTCTCTGCATACAGGCACAAGTGTGTGTGTGTGTGTGTGTGTGTGTGTGTGTGTGTGTGTGTTGTGTGTGTACACACATACGCACATACACATCACTCATGTACATGCACATGTGCATATTCACACATATACACACACTCCCACACACATGTATACATACCCATACACACACATACTAATATACACATAGGTCATTTGTGTGTTTTCACACTCCTGCACACACTCGCATGTATGATAGGACAGAAGAGAAATAGAAAAGGCATATTTGTGAGACGTTTTGTGTAGAGTTTCAAGAATTAAGTTCCTTGCCTCCATTTTCAGACAGGCATCCTTAGAAGGCAGACCAGACAGGACCACCTCTGTCCATCCCTTCTGAGCATATTGTGGGAACCAGAGGGTAGATTCTGAAGAACAACATCTCCCTTTCTGGGGTGAATATGAACTTTCACATTTTATAAAGGACATAACCCTGTACCTCATGAAAGGAACTTGGCTGATGTCAGCTTTGAGGACCTGATGTGAAAAACAGCCCTGGGTTTCATTTCCTGCCTCATCCTGGTAAAATGAGTAGCCATTTCCCTATCATAGTTATGTGTCTTAAGGCTACTACAAGGATGTTCTAAATCTGGAACATGAAAAAGGGATAACACATTTCTTATGTCAGACTTATATCTGAACATCAAGAAATATAGACATCACAATTTCCAGAAGTCCTGGAAACTTGTCTAATTACCACACCAATGTTGACCTAGTTCATTGGATAACATGACTCTTGGATAGTGTGCCTTTCTGCCTAGATACTTGTACCTTGATAACCACAGGAAAATATGAAGGCCCTTATATAAAACTATGTAATGTTTACATATATCCTAGGCACATCCTCCTACATATTTTATATAAGTTCTGAAACACACAAAGTATTAGATATAGTATAAATACTGTGTGAAAGTTTGGCTGCCATAGTATTCTGTCCATGGATCCTGAAAACCCAGGAGTCTGTTCTAACTCAATATAGAGACTCCATTACAGGCCTAACTACATGATACAAACTTGAACACACAGTAAAAACCTGAACAAAGAGCAAGGTGGATGATGCTCACAGCATGCACACTGGAGAACGATTGTGGATCTGCGAGACCTTCACTGCTGAGGATTCAGTGCAGTACCCTGTGTGCCTCAAATTCAAGTTTTTCTCTAATTTTACCCCCATACTTTTCGAGTGGCTGTTGGCTGAGTCCAGATGTATCTAGGACTTTCCACTCAGCTGACTCAGTCTGTGTGGGAAAATGAGTGCCATCCAAGGATGGCTAGCTCTGGAAGGAACTGAACAGAGTGAACCTGGTATTTCCAAGACCATTGGAATCCCCAAGCGGAATCCTGGGGGCCTCTACCACACTCAGGCTTGCTGTTTGTTAAGGGTAGCTGCTGCCCAGGGACTGTCAGGCAGCTACTGGGGGGACCGAAGGGGCATTACTGACTCTGTAAGCCCTCAGGAAAGCAGATGAGACTGTGGACTCAGGATGTCTTGCAAGGATATAGCCATCACTTCTAGAGGAAGAATCTAGTGGCCTCTAAACAAAGAAGATGCAGCCAGCAAGCGTGGGACACAGAAGACAAAACACAAGAGAGAGTACATTGCCACCAGATATATACCAGCCTGTTTCCATCTTAAGCATCCTGGACTTCTTCTCTCACCGATTCCCTCCTCTCCTGTGCTCTGGCCCCATGGATGCTAGGATGCTAGTCTCCAACAGACTCCCACAGGGAGTGGCCCAACTGTCCTCAAATTGGATTCTCATTCACTTTCTCTCTGTCACCCAGGGATCTGAACCTGTCCAACCCCTCCGACTTTTACTTTTTTCAAATAAAATCTCTTGCAGAGGTAAACATGCCAGCAGAGGAAAAGGGATGCTTAAGTGGCAGTTTATTAGATAGGGCAACTGAATCCCTGCTAATGGAAGCCATTAAAAGTGTAGTAGCCACTTCAGAAATACATTCATTCAATTCCCCATTTGTGTCTATTTTGGACAAAAGACTCACAAGGACATCTTGCCCCACAGTCCTCCCTTGCATCCGATTCCTATGGAAGGTAAAATCTCGGTAAGAAAGCAGGGTGACGTCATAGGGCAGGGTAGCAGTGAAGAGATGAGCTGAGAACATTTTATGTGACTCTTCCTGCAAAGAGAGGAAGTCAGTTGCCATGCCACAATACAGAAAAATAAGAGGCAATGAATCAACCAGCTCCTCATTTCCCTCCAGGCTGGGCTACACAGCCGCTGGATACTTCTGTTTCAATGTCTCATGCTTCTCTTGGTGGTCACTGGTGGGAGGTGAGGCAGCATGGGAGAAACAATGATTCAGCTGTTTTCTGTGGGCTCCAAACCAGTCTCCTGTCCTGATTCTGCATCTGTTGGTTTTCTTCTTTCTGTAGCTTCTAGTTTAAAACTTTCCTTGTAGCTTACAGATTCCTTTCTGTTTGTTTTGTTTTAAAGTCTTTGGTTTCATTGAGACAAAGTTTCACATAACAAGGGCTAGCTACAGACTCACTGTTGTCAAGGGTGACCTTCATCTCCAGATCCTGTTTTATTCCACAAAGCTGAGATTGCAGGCCTACATATATCACATGCCTGGCTCACTTTACAATTTGTGTATGTGTGTGTGTGTGTGTGTGTGTGTGTGTGTGTGTAATCATGTACATGTCTGTGCATGTGTCATATGTGTGTGTGTGCATATGTGTATGTGGTTTGTATGTGTGTATATGTCATGTGTGTGATGATGTATGTTTCACGTGTATGTATGGTATGAGTGTATGTGTCATGTGTATTTTTGTATCTGTATGGTTCTGTGTGTATATGTGATATGTATGTGGCTTGTGTATACATATGTATAGTGTGTGTGTATTTCATGTGTATGGGTATGAGTGTATGTATCCTGTGTATCTGTTTATAGTCATGTGTGCGTGTGTGTGTGTGTGTGTGTGTGTGTATGTATGTATGTTCAGCTATACATGAAGCTGTCTTCACACATGTAGGAGCCAGAAGTCAACCTCCAGTGTAATTCCTTGGGTGCTGTCCTCCCTGTTTTGGGGAACAATCTCTTCATTAACCTGAAGCTTACTGATTCCCCTAAACTGTCTGATTGTGAGCACCTGAGATATGTCTATTTCTATTTCTCTAGCTTTGGTATTATTAATGAGAGCTACTATGATTGGCTTTTTAAAGTGTTCTAGAGACCAGTCTCAAGTTTTTATACTCACACAGCAAGCACTTTACTGGCTGAACCATGACCTCTCCTTAGGTTAAAGTCTAGAGCATCTTCTCTCTGTCCAGATGGAGGGAAGAGAGCCTACTGACCAGCTGCACTCACAGCAAGAACTCCATGACCTGTGGGGAGTGCCAGAGGTTCTGTGGATTTGTTAGATGATTCAATAAATAAAGGAATAAATGTACCAGTGTCCCCAAGACTTTTGCCTCTGCTGGTGTTCTGCGTGTGCTCAGCAGGCAGGAACCAAGGTGCTCTCTCCTGTGAAAGAGAAGTAAACCCCAAGTTTGCAGCCTGGTCACCTAGATATCCACCGAACATTCTGGGATGGCCATTCATATTTTTTCTCCCCTAACTCCACTTGCCTCAGGCAGGGTAGCAAATAGTTTCTGTGCCCTAGGTTTAACATACTATAGACTGAGATGCCCTTATATCTGAAGAAGCCACTTGGAACCACCAGGAGGGTCAGCAACTCTGCAGGTGAACACAGAATTTCTGTTGTTTCTGCCTGGCTTATACTCTGACTCCCTCAGAATCCTGCTCTAGGAAACAAAGTAGCCAGGGGAGAAGTCTGGCATCCTATTACCCAGTTGAAGTCACACAGTAGGAAGCAAACGAACCTGATTAAAGAAAATGGAGTACATTTCTGCCTTGGCAGAGAAAAAAAATATATAAATTTTTAAATGCACTCGATGTTGTCTCTTGGAGGCTTTAGGAGCAGAACTCCTGGAGTTAGAGCGCCACCTGCTGTCCAGTTATAAAATGTTTTTGAACAGATGCCCACAGAGCCACAGTTTTAGACACAAAGGTCTATGTTACTGAGACAGAAAAGCATGAGTATGTAACTGTCTGAATCATGTGGCTGATTCTAGAGCAGGGGATTTCCCACGAGTCTGGAAAGACTCCGAGAGAGGCATGGCCCTGTGCAGCCAGAGGTTGCATGGAGAAGCCGATCTGAAGGGTGCCCACACTTTCTAGAAAGACTTGGCGACTGAAACTGGAACTGAATGGTTAATAGGTGGAAATAAGCAATTATGGCTGCACATTGGATACAACATTTTCCATGGAATCACTGAATTCTATGCTTTATGGGTGAGTCATGGGTAGCTTTGTGCTGTGCACTGGTAAAGTCACTCTCTTGTGCATGTTATTTTAGGTTGTTGGAGAGAATATAAAAGCTGTGGAATTACAAAGCATTGGTAACAGTGATGTGAACACTGTTTGCTTGCCCCCTCCCTGAGCAGGGGTGGATACCTTTCTCTACCAGCCCTAACTAGAAACCAAACCTCTTCTAGGCAAAAATGTAGCACAAGATTAACAAATATCTAGAAAAGGAGAACCAGACTGAGAGGATAGCTCTGTCAAGAAAGGATCTTAGTTCAGATCCTAAAGAGCCAGTTGTGGTATTTCGGGCTTGCTATCTCAGAGTCTGGAGGCAGAGATAGGAAGATCCCTGGTCTCTTTAGCCAGCTAGCCTAACCTACTTGGCAAGTGTCAGTTCAGTGAGAAGCCTGCCTCAAACAAACAAACAATAAACAAACATAGAGGGCTGGAATGATGGCTTAGCAGTTAGAACATGAGTCATTCCTCCAGAGGACTCAGTTTTGACTCCTAGAACTTACCTGACGGCTCACAACCATCTGTAACTCCAACTCCAGAGGATCCAATGCTCTCTCCTGGCATCCACCAGCACCAGGCACAAATGTGATGCCAAGGACATACATGCAGACCAAACACCCACTCGCACAAAATAGTAACAGCAATGACGGTAATGACTGACAGCATCTGGCCTTGGTAAACCACACGAACACACATATGTGCCACATGTACATGTACCCACACACACCAAAATGAAGGAAACACGGGTTTACATGTGTTGCTTCAAAGAGCAAAGGGTTTAAAGTTAAATCCTCCCCCAAGACCAGTTTGGGGATATTACATATGTGTGAATACTATGTCCTGTGACATATTAGAGCTAAGAATGAAAATCCAAAAAGAAACTGCTGGTGAGAGCCAATTCAGAGGATGTAGGAGCTAGAGAAGACCATGTCTGCCTCATGGCAGCACTCTGCAGGGCTGTCCTCAGGTAGCTGCTTTGGTGACCTCACCTCTTCCTTCTGCTAATTCAGTCCTTTTTCCCTCAGCCTAGAGAATCTGGATATGTTGGGATGATACATGGTCTCCAATGTAATCAATCCTTTGGCTTTTTGCAAGTTTTTACTATTTCTATTTACTTCCTGTGGAATTTAGGCCACACACACACACACACACACACACACACACCTACCTATGCGGTAGATGTATGACTCGTCCCATGTCCTACTAACTGGCACCTGAGTAGAATCAAGTGGCATTTGCAGACAGATGCCAAGGGACCCTAAATGCTTCTAGTCTCTCGCAATCGAATTAGGCTCAGTGAAAATTTGATGTCAAGGACTTTTTTTTTTGCACTGTAATTTTCTAAACAGAACATCTGCATGGCTAAATATGACATAGCTGACTCACGGTCAAGCAGGGTCTAAGTGAGCCTGCCATACTCTTACCATAAGAGTAAATGATGATGAATTTGGTTTTTTGTTTTGTTTTGTTTTGTTTTGTTTTGTTTTGTTTTGTTTTTTCCTGTGCCTACACAGTGTTTCATCTGTCAGCAACTGAAGGCTTCTGGGTAAGACAAATGGACTTTAGAGTCTTAAGGTAAACTCTCCAACCTTGTTAAAGATATCAAGGCACACAGTAGTGATGCTAGCTGGCTTCGTGATGTGAGTTGCATCAAATGGGCGTCACTGTATGGAGGCAGCCAAACCTCAACTTTGCTCAGCATCAACTTCATAGGAGAAAAAGAACAGATAAGCTGTGTTCCTGGCCTTCTTGAAATACTTTGTTAGAAAGTTATCAGCTTCTTGGTTTAAAACAATTAATCTTTCCAAATTAAAAGGAAAAGTTGCCCCCTCTGCAATCCTTCACTCCGGAATCTGTCTACACCGTGAACACAGATTGTTTTCCTCCATCAACAAACTCTATCTGAAGAAACACAAAGTGTTTATAAAGCAACAGGATTCTCGGACACCCACAAATACATCACAGCTAGGCATTTCCTTCCCTGTTGGTTTTCTGTCTCTCCCAAAGAGTGGAAGGTGTTAAAAGGGCAGCTTGCCTGTACTCCTCCCTCAGACCTCAGGGAAGAGAATCATGATATAAGTGTACAATGATTGTCTTGATTCAGGAATGGTATGGAGCAAACCTATTAGTTTGAACTTTTAAATATTTTTTTTATATTTTTCTACATTCTAAGAAAAAAAAACTTAGATGTTTCTGCTCATGAAAGAACGATTATTGAAATTTAGCGAGTATCTTAATTACTATGCATGATACATTTGTAAAAATGAAACATTTTGTAAGCCGTGTATATCTTCCTAATTCGTTCATTTTCTACTAAATTAGGTGACTCACATTATTAAACGCATCCCTTAGGCAACCACCTTCCACTTTGTAGTCACCCCAGCCTTTCCACAGTGAGATGTATAAACTTCAGAAGTCATTAATTCCAACAGACTGGGGCCTGGGTATTTATGTTAAGTGATTAGCATGCCATCATTTATTGAGCTAACTCAGAGTGCCAGACAAGAATCACCAGCATTTTGAATATGTTTAATTTTACCTATCCAGAAGGTGAAGAAAAATAGTATCCTCATTTTGAAGATAAAGACCCATACCTCAGACCAGCTTGCTAATAAAACTTGACCCTGAAAAATCTGCATAAATGGGTCAGACTCCTCTGAGTTCAAAACCCAGAGGTGGCCATTTTGCCCATGTGTAGACTCTTTTATCATATTAGAGACTATCTAACAAATGTGTTATCTTTTCCCACATGAAACAAATTGCAGATAATCTTATTTAAATAAATCAATAAGCTGAATCTGACTATATATATAGCATCTATGCTGTTAGTTGATCTTTTAAAGATTAACTTACGATTCTGAAACATAAGTAGCCAGAGCAGCTACTGAGGGGGATTGAACGGTGGGTACAATGATATCAGGGTGTGCTAAGACTGTAGGTGCTCACTTTGGGGTGAGGTGACTTCTGAATATTAATACATTTGGGGTGCAATGAGTTCAGGGATGCTGACTTAAGAGTGCCTGAGTTGAGGGTGCTCTGCCTTTAGGGTTATACTGAGTTTAGATGCCGATGTGATCAAGGAGACGAAGGTGCCAACAGTCAGGTCAAGGTGCTGTGATTTAGGGATAATAGACTACCGTGTTATGAGATCATAGTGCTGATTTAGAGGGGCTGTGAGCTTGGAGACTGACTGGAGAGATCTGTAAGCCCAGGGACACTATGAACTTATGGGAAGAAAGGGTTCAGTGAGGTCAGGCTGTTGGGAGTTCAGGGTAGGGCCACCATATTGTATGTTAATGAGTTGGGGCCAGACAAAGGTGGCTTTCCTATCTCCTGAACTACCAGGAAGTTAGTCACTCACATCCTTTGCCTATTAGGGTAAATGTCTTTTGAGGAGTTTGCACCTTCTAGGCAATTTGCACAGACAAGCTAGCAAAGATCCCTGTCTTTGACCTCTGATGAAGAGAGGAAAGGTGGGGCAGAGACTGAGCTAGGGCTGGGTCCTGGACACACAGCTCTCTGGGAAGATGCCACAGACCCCTTGTCCTCTGAAGCCTGGCTCTCTGTGAACTCACCTGGCCTGTCTTTCCTCCCTCTGCAACAGGTGATGTTCTAGTTGATTTCCCTGAATACAGCAGCAGCAGGTTTTCTTGTAGAAATTAATGTATCTTGCCCAACTCCATTCGGTATTTTCTCTAGCACATACGTACACACACATCTACACACATGCTAAATTAGACTTAAACTATATATACAGACCATCTGTCTGCCTTTACCCTGATGAATGAACTACTTTGGCTCCTTGCTGAGGAGACGTTTTAAGGTTTTGCTAATGTGCTTGATTTTTCATTTGGGGATGTATTACAGAGCACTGGAAGTCATAGCCACGCGCACTGTGCTTCTGTATTTATAGGAAAACCACCATGTGCACTCAACAGAAGAGGTTTCAGCACTTGCTCCTTTTAGCATGTCTTCTAGACCCCAAATTTTACTCAAAAAAAAAAAATTCTTAGTACTTTCCTACTCAGTATAATTCTGTTTTAAATTTGAGTATTTCGTACTTTTTCAGACTAGATTTATAACAAAAAGATTTTCCTAAATTTTTAAAATAATTTATTGTTTTATTGTGTGTGTGTGTGTGTGTGTGTGTGTGTGTGTGTGTGTGTGTGTAGGAGAAAGGTGACAGGGGAGGGGTGATGAATCCCACAGCTCACTCATGGAGATCTGTACACTACCTGCAGAAGTGAGTTATTTTCTTCTACAGTTGGGTCCTGGGTACCAAGCTCAAGCTGTCAGGCTTGGTGGCAAGTGCCTTTACAGATTGACCAATCCTACCAGCCCAACAAACAGATTTTATACAATATTCAGATTTCATTGTTCACTGTTAATCATTTGGGTGTTCTGCTCTTTATGCATAAAGTTTAGCTTCATGTGTTTGTCAGGTACAAAATACTATCACATTTTAGGACAATGCAGAATGTTTAAAATCAAACTAACTTCCCTACCAATCACCACTAACATTTAACATTGTTAACATTTAAAATTGACTTTCCTCATAAAATTTCAACGTACGGTACTCAATTACTGCATTTGCCATGATGTCTCATTGCCAACAAAGAAGAGAAACATCAAATTTACATCTCTAAAAAATGAGTCCTGTTGAGAAGCAAGCGAGAAGCCTAATAGACAGTTCTCTGAAGAAGACAGACAAGTGGCTTCAGAGACACCGAGAAACTCCCCTCAATCATTAGGGAGATGCAAATCAAAACAATAATGAGCTATTCCCTCACACCTGCTAGGGTGGCTATTATCAAAAAGAGTTAACAAACAAGGGTGGGATGTAAGGAAAAGAAAATCTCACACACTGCTGGAGGGAGCGTTAATTAGCCCAGCTACAGGGGTCCTCACAAAACTACACACAGAATGACTTCTGGGTATTTATCACAAAGATTGAAAATCAGTTTATCAAAGAGATGTCTACACATTCATGGGAACCGCAACATTATTCATGGTGCCCCTAAGGAACACCCATCAGGGACGGATGGATGCATTCAGTAAATATCGTATGCAGCCCACCTAGTATTCAGTTTTATAAAGAAGGAAATTCTACCATCTGCAATGATAGTACTAAACCTGGATGGTATTGTTCCGAATGATCCAAACATGGAGCCGTAGACACCACCTGTTTCCACCTGTGTGGCCTCGAAAGCAACCAAGAGAGACTTCAAGGTGTACGTGAACGAGATGCAGGTCACTGGTCCTTGCCACACCCAAACTGTTTATTCGATGAACACTCGAGCTAGGGAAGAGCTAAAGCTCTCCCCACTTCCTTACACATGCCAGACACATGCTCTACCACTGTGAGACATCCTCAACCCTTGATTTTTAAGAGACGTGCTTTCTATGTAGTCCAGAATGACCACACACTGCATCCAACTCCCAAAGCAGTGCTCAGTGACGCAGAACATCGGTACCTGTTTCCTTGAACCTTGCACATTTGAGAACAGCTTTCTGTTGTCTTTGTGCAAAAGGCAATTCAGCTGAGTATGTATTTGGGATTCCCTTCTAAATGGGAAAAGTTACTTCATCTGGCTCTGGCATCTGTGACTGTGGAGTTTTTCTAATTTCTGGACTTTTGTAGGGAACCCATGTTTTCTGCCCAAATGCTTGTTGGATTTCCTAATCCTAGTAGTTCATAAATATTACAATAATATATTACGACATTAAATCTCATCTTAATGATCACCTTCTAACTGAACAATCAAGCGTTTCTTTCAGCTTAGAGACATTCACTCTACCATGCCCACCATGGCTTTGACTATTACTCCAGACAAAATGGCAGCCTCACTTGTTTACTTGTTTAGTCTCCTTTCTGGGGAACAGCACAAATATCTCTCTCTCTCTCTCTCTCTCTCTCTCTCTCTCTCTCTCTCTCTCT